>NW_027361770.1:11432500-11510000 GCF_039654945.1 Dendrobates tinctorius
TTTCCCTCGGAATGGAATTCCGGAATTCTCGCAGTAACTTCCGCGGGAATTCCGTTACGTGTGAACTTAGCCTAAATCTCCAGGATTTATTCCAGTTTCCAATTTTAGGATTAGTCTTGTGACAAGCTGACCTTTGCAATGATATATTACCTTTTGTTTTACATTTCTTGTATGATTCACCTTACATTTTTTAAGAGCTCCTAATGTAAGCTTAGGTTACGTTTACACTTGTGTCAGACAGATAGTAGGCTCCATTACTGTCAATGAGGTTTGACTGGTGCCATTTGTGTCCATCATGAAACAGATTCTCTTTAAGAGTTAAGATTTTTGTTCCTATGACTTAACAGAAAAAATGGAGCTCCAAACACAAGTGTGAACCTATCCTTAGCATAAGAATGCTGACACTGACTGAGGTTTTCTAGAGCTGAATTAAGTAGCAGAATAACCTTTATTTAATTAAACTTTAGACTGTAATACCAGATGTCTTTGTGTGATGAATTTGCTTGTGTTGCATCCAGGATCATAAAAACAGCAAAAAAATACTGAAAATGTATATTATTTGGCCAAAATAATGAAAAATCATAAATCACTAAAGACGAAATTTTAAATTCCAAATATTTAATTATGCATTGAATGTACTACTGTGGATTTTTGCAGGTCTTGCAAGGAACCATAATTAGATTTGTGAACTCCTGGAAAATTGCTTCTGTGGGTGCTTATAGTGATTATGTAAATTTGTTGAAAGATTATATAGCAAGTTGGTAAATCCTTTATCATATTTCTAAAATGAATATTTACCTATAGCATGTGCTCATGAAGATAAAAACATCCCTTTAGATATCAAGACCATATAAAATAAGACATTAATCTATTCAAATTTGTAATGTACATTAAATGCAGTATATCTGTAATAATAAATGCAGGTTAATGGTTTGGTGAGAAATGTATATGTATTGTTTTTTCGTGACACTGTACTTTATGATATTAGAAAATGGAGGTTAATATGTTTTGCATATTTTTTATGAAAATATCTGATAAGTAACAAATTAGCATTTTTCAAATTTGAATATTTACAATGTTAAACCAGATATTTATACCACATAAACTAGTTAATAAACAATTTTCCCATATGTCTTCCTTATTCAGCATAATTTTTTAAATCTATTTTTAGGTTCCTTGCTAGGATGTTAGAAGGGTTAAATTTTTGCAGCAAATTTTATTTTTTTGGCTGTGCCGACTAGAGATGAGCGACTTTGCCTTTTTTAGGGTCGAGTCGGGTTTCATGAAACCCGACTTTCCCAAAAGTCGAGTCGAACGAAATCGGCCGACTATAGGGAAAAGTCGGGGTCCGACTGAAACACGAAACCTAATGCAAGTCAATGGGAAAGCAAAGTCGTCAGGGAGTGGAGGACAGTAAACACACCTACAGTGCCCATTTCAATGCCAAAAGCATAAATTCTTATAACTGAAGCTTGGCAACCTTAATTTACTTTATAATAATAGTTAAGCATTGAAAACCGGGGGTTATTTTTCTAAAGTTGTTGGGGGTTAGGACTGGCTCCAGGTTTTCGTGTGCCCCGGGCCAAAGAGTGTCAGTGGGCCCCTTTAACACATAACACAATTCATGATGCTCCAAAACGGCAGATAAATAGTGTTATAGTACAATGAAAAATACTTCACTTCTTACATGACATGGCTGATATCTATTTTAAATTCAGCAATAGATAAACAATGGACAGTATATTACTCCATACAGTATTATGGCCACCACATAGTGTGCCATACAGAATAATGAGCCCCATATATTTCTCCATACAGAATAATTGGTCCCATATTATGTTCCATACAGTATATGATGAGCTCCACATAATGCTACAGTATATTTTGGTCTCCATGAATGATGCTCCACTATCTTATGGACCCAAATAATGCTCCATATATAATGGGCCCCATTTCTAATGCTCCAGTGCATAATGGGCCCCATAGATGCTGCTCCAGAGTCTGATCTGCCCCATTTAGAATTTTTCAGTATATGATGGGCCCCATGGATGATGCTCCAGTGTCTTATGGGCCCAAATAATGCTCCATATATAATGGGCCCCATTTATTATGCTCCAGTGTATAATGGGCCCCGTAAATGCTGCTCCAGTGTCTGATGTCCCCCATTTGGAATGCTCCAGTATATGATGAGCCTCATGGATGATGCTCCAGTGTATGATGGGCCCAAATAATGCTACATATATAATCTGCCCCATTTAGAATGCTCCAGTATATCATGGGCCCCATGGATGATGCTCCAGTGTCTTATGGGCCCAAATAATGCTCCATATATAATGGGCCCCATTTATAATGCTCCAGTGTATAATGGGCCCCGTAAATGCTGCTCCAGTGTCTGATGTCCCCCATTTGGAATGCTCCAGTATATGATGGGCCTCATGGATTATGCTCCAGTGTATGATGGGCCCCCATATCTCATTCTCCAATGTATAGTGCTACCCAAAAATTGATTCCAACCTTTAAAAAAATTAAATAACTCTCCTCGCTGAGCACTGCTCTACTCTGGACTCCTCAGCATCAACATCTTCCAGCTCTCTGCACTTGGACTGTTTAGGCGGAGGGCATACAGATGTGATGTCATCGTGCTCTCTGACCTGAATGTCACTGTCATGAAACACGGAAGAAGTCACGGCGGTGGAGCAGGGAGAGGTAAGTATTGCAAGTGCTGTGGCCCTGAGCTAGCGGGGGGGCCCATTCGTGGGTGACGGCACTGGCACAGGGCCCCTCATAGTACGCCGGTGTGTCTGATGGTGAGTGGGCCCTCTCACCAGCAGAGACACTTTTGCGTACTATGAGGGGCCCTGTGCCAGTGCTGTCACCCAAGAGTATGCCCCCCCTGCTCAGGGAACCGGCACTTTCATCTGCACCTTCCTCTGTGTCACTGTGTAAGGTGCTATAGTATGCGGGAAGGGGCACCTGAGTTTTATCAGAGTCAGATTCTAGCTCTGTAGAGTGCGAGGGGAATGTAGTGCTGTTGGTGAATTTACCAGCAGAATCATCTAGCAGTGGCTGTGCATTAGTGCACTCCATCTCTGATTCATGTTGGACTGGGGAATTCAGGATTTCACTTGATAATCCAGGCATGGTATGTAAAAAGAGCTCCATGGAGTAATCTGAAGTGTGACCTGCCGCATCCTTCACTTTTGGCGTGGGTGAAGGACACAAGGAAAGGGGTTGTTCCTGACCAGAAGCCTGCACTGACGACTCAGTGCTTGCATTTTTTGCAACTTCAGAAGAGGAGGCGATAGAGCTGGGGGCTGTTTCGGCAATGTAAGCCAAAACCAGTTCCTGATGCTCCGGCTTTAAAAGCGTTTTACCTACTATGAGAAAAGGGAGCCTTCCAGGCTTTCAGGAGCAAGACCATGCCACAATCTCAACCCCTCCTGCCTTACCTGGTATTGTACTTTTGGCACTACCAGTAGTTGCACCACCACCACCATCAGTACCAGTTAGCCACCCACGCCCACGTCCGCAGCCTCTAACAACATACTTACTAATTTTTGTGAAACTATACCCAAAATACCAGCAGATATATGGTACTGTATCAGAAGTGTACAGCTTTATACAGTGTAGGGGTCATTGTAAATCTCCATATATATTTCCAGAGTCAGACACGGATGCTCACAGGCTCAGTATGAATTGGACAATACTATAAAAAGTTGAAAAAGGGTACAGTATCAACAGTTACAAGGTATATATAGTATAGTTTAAACATTCTAAATCTCTGTATATATTTCAGGAGGCAGACACTGGCGCTCTCAGGCCCAGTAATGATTCGACAACAATATAGAAAGTTGAGAAAGGGTACAGTAACAGCATATACCAGAAATATATAGCATAGTTTAAACATTCTAAATCTCCGTATATATTTCAGTAAGCTGACACAGATGCTCTCAGGCCCAGAATGGATTCGACAAGAATATAGAAAGATGAGAAAGAGTACAGTATCACCTGATACCAGGTATATCCGTATATATTTCCAGAGTCAGAAACAGACTCTCACTGGCTCACTATGGATTACACCAGAATATAAAAACCAGTAAATGGGTAATGTATCACAAGCGTAGAGCTGTATACAGTTTAGGGATAATTGTAAATATACGTACATATATTTCATGAGTCAGACACAGATGCTCACAGCCTCATTATGGATTAGACAGTAATATAAATAGTTGAGAAAGGGTACAGTAACACCAGCTACCAGTTATATATATGGTATAGTTTTAACATTGTAAATGTACGTATATATTTCAGGAGGCAGACGTAGGCGCTCTCAGGCTCATTAAGGATTACACCACAATGTAAAAGGCTGTAAAAGGCTAACGGATCAGAAGCATACAGCTGTATACAGTGTAGGGGTCATTGTAAATATGCGTATATATTTCCATAGTCATAAACAGACTCTCACTGGCTCTGTATGCATTAGACCGGCATAAAAACAGCAGTAAATGGGTAATGTATCCCAAGCTTACAGCTGTATACAGTGTTGTGTGAATCAGAAATCTCCAAATATATTTACAGAGTAATAGACAGACAATCACAGGCTGAGTATGGATTACAACAGAATGTAAATAGCAAAAAAGGGTACTGTATCAAAATCGTACAGCTGGATACAGTGTTGGGCAAAATGTAAATCTCTGTATATATTTCCGGAGTCACCCTCAGACGCTCACTCAGTCTGGATTTTTCCATAATACAAAATGTTCAAAAAAGGTACTGGATAACAAGATAGCAAGTATACGTATTGTAGGGTACAATTTAAATCTCCGTATATATTTCCGTAGTCCCCCTCAGACAGTCACCCAGTATGGATTTGACTTTAAGACAACATGTGTAACAAAGGTACTGTATCACAAGATAGGAGGTGTATAGAGTATAGGGTAAAATGTTTTTTTTCTGTATATATTGAATGAGTAAAGCACACACGCTCACTGAGTATGGATTATACCGTAAGAAAAAATTTAGAACTAAGGTACTGTTTCATCAAATACCAGGTGTATGTAGTGTAATTGAAAATGTTAATCTCCCTATATATTTCCGTAGTCTCATACAGATAGTCAGCAGGTATTTCTCCGTGATGCTATCCGATACACGGTAGAGTGTGAGGAGCGTACAGCTCTATATGGTGTGTAAAATAATGAACGTTCGTTCACTGCAGAAAAACAGAATAAAAGTAGGAGTGCTGTGTAAAAGCAGTCTGCACAGTTGTGTCCACACAGCAATACTGCTATAAGGCTGGCTAATAATCAGCGCTGCTGCACACAAGAAAATCCTTCCCTGTCACTGCACACTAACAGAACACAACAATTGCGTTCAGCGCAAGCACATAGCAACTTATGTTTACAGGCCTAAGTGTCTCCCAAATCATAAACAGCATCAGCAACCTCTCCCAACTGTAAAGATCGGCGGGGAGGGCTTTTAGACACACTCTGCATATACAAGTGTTGGACAAAATAATGCAACCAAACACCTAACGTGCTGTCATCATTATCTTCAAACATGTTCTAAACATGCAAACCGTGACATATGTTAATGTTTTTTAGTTGATTATTTGTGTCATGTGATATGTGTATGTAAATTAACTGTTTGTTTTGCATAATTCTAAGAACATTGAGGAAAACCTGCTACCAATGGCAGACCTTTCTGATTTTCAAAGAGCACAAATTGTTGGTGCTCGTATGTCAGGCGCTAGTGTAACAGAAAGTGACCATATGCGTGGCGTGTCAAGCGGTACTGTCTCCAAAGTAATGACTGCGTTTGAAAGAGAAGGAAAAACGTGCGCAGCAAAGCACAGGTCCGGCCGAAAGATGAAGTTGACTGAGAGAGTTACTCTCCGACTGTAAAGCAAATTTGGAAAGAGGATCGCAAGACCAGTGCTCGGAAAATCAATGCAGAGCTCAATGAACACCTATAGAACACAGTTTCCACGAAAAAAGTTTGTCGCGAGCTGCACAAATATGGATTCCACGGAACAGCTGGAATTGTAAAAATGCTTCTCTCAATGACAAATGTTTCCATGCGTTTAGAGTGGTGTAGAAACTTCCAGAATAGGTCTCTCGGGTTGTGAAAACATTTTATCTTCTCAGATGAATCATCGTTTACCCTATTTCCGACCTCCGGCTGAGTGTACGTTTGGAGACAGCCTAAAGAAGCATTCCATCCAGACTGCCTTCTCCCAACTGTAAAACGTGGCGGATGATCTGTGATGATCTGAAGTGCTATTTCGTTGAGATACGCCAGGCCAATGATATCCCTTCATTGAAAAAGTAACAGTCGCGGTTATTTAGGCATCCTATGGATCAAGCACTGTTTCCAGAGGGGAACGCCTTCTTTCAGGATGATAATGCACCAATTCATACAGCTCGAATCGTTAAAGCATGGCACGAGTAACACTGTAATGAAGTTGAGCATCTCATCTGTCACCCACAATCCTCAGACCTCCACATTATTCATCATTTATGGCAGATTTTATCGATTCAAGTTAGACATCGATTTCTGCCACCATTGTCACTCAAAGAACTGGAGGGTGTTTTAACTGAAGAATGGGCTACAATTCCTTTGGCAAAAATTCACACCTTGTATGAATCCATACCTCGGATAATAGAGGCTGTAATCGCCGCAAATGGTGGACCTACACCATATTAACCTAAGTTTTTTTGATGTTTCTATGTATTTCCATTATTTTTTCCAACCACCAGATTTCATGAGTCAACCACACCCGCTCACTCAGTCAGTATGGATTTAATCGTACTCAAACATGTTGAAAAAAGGTACTGTATCAGCAGATACAAGGTGTATCCAGTCCAGGGGTAATTGGAAATATCCGTCTATATATCCGGAGTCAGAAAAATACACTCACAGGCTCAGTAGGGATTAGACAAGAATATAAAAAGTACAAAAAGGTTATATATTACAAGCGTACAGCTGCATACAGTGTTGGTGTCATTTTAAATCTCCCTATAGTTTAAAAGAGTCAGACACAAACTCTCACAGGCTCAGTACAGATTACACCAGAATATAAAAATTAGAAAAAGGGAAATGGATTTGAAGCGTACAACAGTATACAGTGTTGGGGTACTTTTAAATATTCGTATATATTTCAGTGTCAGTAAGCCAGTCCAGACTGCCCACTACAGGAAACAAGATGGATACAACTCCAGATGGAAAGTCGAGTGATTGCAGAAATTTTATAAATGACTAATCACGGGAAAACCTCCCGGGAGGATTCACAGAGGTGATACTGACCCTCAATTAATTTGTCTGTGGAGACTGCGAAAATGGTTGTTTGTGAATAGAGGGTTGCTGTATAACAGTAGCATGGATCCCATCACCATTACTCGTCTCCATCAAATTGTGATCACAGGGAGAGATGCACAAATGGTCCTCACTGCCTATCATGATCTGTCTGTTCACTTTGGAGTGCAAAAGACAGAAGCAATAGGCCGTAGGTGATTCTATTGGATTGCCATGAGAGGAGACATTGCAAAATGGTGGCAGGAATGTCACACGTCTGTGACTAGGAAAACTGTGAAAGCTGATCATAAAGCACCCCTGCATCCGATTGTGAGTTGACGTCCATTACAAATGGTAGCCATTGATCATCTGAAAGTAGAGCCCAGTAGGACTGGCCATAGCTAAGTTTTAACCATCATCGATCAGTTCTGCAAAGATGTAGTGCCCGTCCCTGTGAAGGATTTAACTGGCCAGACTACACAGCTGTGGAGCAGGAAGAGGTAAGTCTTGCAAGTGCTTGGGCCCTGAGCAAGCAGGGGGGCCCACTCATGGGCGGTGGTACTGGCACAGGGACCCTCATAGTACGCCGGTGTGTCTGACGGCAAGTGGGCCTACCCACCTGTTCAGGGCAATGGCACTTGCCCGGGTGTGCCAGGTGGTGACCATGGCCATGGGGGGGTGGCAGCCCAGTTAGGGAGGTTGAAAAAATGCCACATATTGATATCTAGGCTGTACATTCAGCAGTTGCAAATGGAGGAAGTGGAGAAGTACGAGGAAGAGGAGGACAAAAGCCAGCCATTTTTATTGACACCTATGTGTCATCAGGGGAAGGTGGGACAAATTCCTTGGAAACCCATGCATGGTTCATTTTAATGAAGGTTAGATCATCAACATTTTAGGTCAACAGACGGGTCCTTTTTTCTGTCAGAATTGATCCAGCAGCACTGAAGACTCTTTCAGATAACACACTAGCAGCAGGGCAAGCGAGCTCCTGTAAAGCATATTGTGCCAATTCAGGCCAGGTGTTCAGTTTACAGGTCCAATAGTCAAAGGGGAATGACCTGTCAGGGAGAACATCAATATGGGAGAAGTAGTTTGCAACCATAGTTTCAACTGCTGTCTCCTGTCACTTGCAATCGATTCAGTATTAGCTGTTGTGTGAGCGGTACTTGGAAAATCAGTCGACAAAATGGTCATGAAACCCCTGTCTCCAACTCCACTTCGGCTGTGTGCACCACGAACACCTCTTCCAATTTTGCCTCTACGGCTCATTGGAGAACCAGCACTGGTGCTGTGTTCTGGGAATGCCTCCAACAAATGGTTTACCAGAGTTGCTTGTTTGTTCACCAATATTATCTCTAGGTTCTCCTGTGGCATGATGTTTTGTAATTTGCCTTTATAGAGTGGATCCAGGATGCTGGCCAACCAGTAGTCATCATCCTTCATCATTTTGGCAATGCGGGGGTCCCTTTTTAGGATCCGCAAGGCATAATCACACATGTGGGCCAATGTTCCAGGTGTCAATGATGCACTGCCAGTGGTGGGTGGAGGAGCACTTTCAAGGAAATCAACATCCCTCCAGTCACGCACAAACCCTGTACCTGACCTTGGCACACCAACATTCTCTCTTGGCCCCTGAGAAGCATCCTCCTCCCCAAAATAATCATCCCCCTCATCCTCCTCCTCTTCCTCTTCTTCCTCCACGTCGTCCAGGTCAGTTGCCCTCGCTGACAATGGCTGACTGTCATCAAGGCTTCCCTCCTCCTCTTCCTCCTTCTCTGCTGCAGATGCCTGATCCTTAATGTGCGTCAAAGTTTGCATGAGCAGATGCATAAGTGGTATGCTCATGCTTATGATGGTGTCGTCTGCGCTTACCAGCCATGTGCATTCCTCAAAACACTGAAGGACTTTACAGAGGTCTTTCAGCTTTGACCACTGCACACCCGACAATTCCATGTCTTCAATCAAACTGCCTGCCCGTGTATCCTCCCACAAATGCATTACAGCCTGCCTCTGTTCGCATAGCCTCTCAACCATGTGCAGGGTCGAGATCCACCTTGTTGCAACATCTATGATTAGGCGGTGCTTTGGGAGTTGGAGCGATCGCTGCAGCTTCTGCATGCGACTGGAGAGTATGGGCGAGCAACGGATGTGCGAGCACAGTCTTTGCACCTTATTGAGCAGGGCTGTTAACTCCGGATAATTATGTAGGAAGCACTGCACCACCAGGTTCAAGGTGTGAGCCAGTCAAGGTATGTGTCTGAGTTTTGCAATGGCTATGGCTGCCACAAAATTCTGGCCGTTAACACTGACAAGCTTGCCTGGCTCAAGATGTAGACTGCCCAGCCATGACTCAGTTTGTCGATGCAAGTAGTCGGCCAGAACCTCCACGGTGTGTCTTTTGTC
Source organism: Dendrobates tinctorius (assembly GCF_039654945.1). NCBI lineage: Eukaryota > Metazoa > Chordata > Amphibia > Anura > Dendrobatidae > Dendrobates > Dendrobates tinctorius. Next base: position 11,442,197 of record NW_027361770.1, read on the forward strand.
ACCCAAAGACATCATCTTTAAAACAGCCTGCTAACGCTTACCACCAGCTGTTCGATAGTGGGACACCTCATGTGCAACATTGGCAGCTGTGGATGGAGTGCTCGTGCGACAGAGCTCTGTGGATGAGATTTCGCTTCTGGAGGAGGAGAATGGAATGCCTAAAGCCAACTGTTTCCTATACCATGGACTAGGCAGCACTGTTCCACCACCGCTGTCCCCTGTGGAGCCAGCATCCACCACATTAACCGTGCGCAGTGATGGACACGTAAGGGCCCTGGCCATGCCTACTGGCCCATGCATCTATTGTGAGGTGCACCTTTCCACTCACTGATTGTTTGAGTGCATGGACAATGCAGTCTTTCACATGCAGGTGGAGGGCGGGGATGGCTTTTTGAGAAAAGAAGTGCCGACTGAATAGGTCATAGCGTGGAACAGCGTAGGCCATGAGGTCTCGGAATGCTTCACTTTCAACCAAACGGAAGGGCATCATCTCTAATGAGATCAGTTTGGCAATGTAGCCGTTCAAAGCCAGTGTATGCGGATGAGATGATGAGTACTTTCTTGTCCTACTCAGAGTGTCTGGTAGGGTGAACTGGACTTGAGAGCTGCATAGGGGGAACTAGCAGTGGACATTAAGGACTGAGAGGGGGTTGGTGATGGTGGTGTTGGTGATGGCCTTGATTCAGTCTTTTCTTCCAAAAACATTGTGATTCCCTGACTGCATTGGCCTTGCGACGACACCTCAACATTTCTTGCTGGTGGTGTGCTTATCGGTGGCCTTTCAGTGGGGGAAGCAATGTAGCATTGCTGGCTACCTTCAGTCGGAGCAGGTGCACATGTGCTACCTGAGGTTTTGTAGTCCGTCCACGCTTGCAAGTGCATGGTGGTTAAATGTCTAAGCATGCAACTGGTGTTTAAATTTCGGAGATTCTTACCTCGGCAAAAGGTCCTTCCGCACTTCTTACAGATAACCTTTGCCTCATCAATAGGATTTTGGTCAAAAAAGTGCCACACCACACTCTTCCTACTATGGTATAAATTTTCAGGGCTTGCACGGTGTGCAAATTTGACAGTCTGGCCAAGCTGTCCTGCCACTCTTTTTGATTTTTTAACAAGTTTTGGTACAGCTACGGGCCATTGTCGATGCCTGCTGAGGATCCTTCTCCTCTTCTGAGCTATTGCCAGCGGCACCCTCTTCCCCCAATGGATGCCAATCTGGGTCAACAACTGGGTCATCCATCACCTCCATCACCTCCTCTTCAATGTCATCTGCACCTTCCTCTGTGTCACCGTGTAAGGTGGTATAGTATGCGGGAAGGGGCATCTGAGTTTCATCAGGGTCTGATTCTGGCTCAGTAGACTGCAAGGCAAATGTATTGCTGTGGGTCAATGTACCATCAGAATCATCTAACAGTGGCTGTGCATCAGTGTACTCCATGTCAGATTCATCTTGGACTGGGGAATTCAGGATTTGACTTGATAACCCAGGCATGGTATGTGAAAACAGCTCCATGGAGTAATCTGAATGTGGCCTGCCGCATCCTTCACTTTTGGTGTGGGTGAAGGACACAAGGAAAGGTATTGTTCCTGACCAGAAGCCTGCACTGATGACTCAGTGCTTGCAGTTTTTGAAACTTCAGAAGAGAAGGCAATACAGCTGGAGGCTGTTTTGGCAATGTAAGCCAAAACCTCTTCCTGATGCTCTAGCTTTAAAAGTGGTTTACCTACTCCCAGAAAAGGGAACCTTAACGGCCATCTTGTGCCAGACGATGATGCTGGCTCAACACCTCCTGCCTTAGCTGCTATTGTGCTTTTGACATAACCAGCAGATGCACCACCACCACCTTCAGTACCAGCTGCGCCCCCCCGCCCATGTACGCAACCTCTTCCACCAGACTTCCTCATGTTTGGGAAAATGTATCAAAAATACCAGCAGAGATATGGTACTGTATGAGAAGCGGACAGCTCTATATGGTGTATGTATGGAAAATTGTAATTATCCATCTATTTTTTTAATGGAGTCACACACAGATGCTGTCTCTGTATCAATTTGACTGTAATCAAACAGCAGATATGGTATACTGTTTGACAAGCGAACAGCTGTATATGGTGTATGTTATGTGTAGAAATTTTGATGTATCCATCTATTTTTTTAACGGAGTCACACACACGCTCTGTCTGTATCGATTTGACCGTCATCAAACAGCAGATATGGGATACTGTTTGACAAGCGGACAGCTCTATACGGTGTATGCATGGAAAATTTTAATTATCCGTCTATTTTTTAACGGCGTCACACACAGATGTTGTCTCTGTATCAATTTGACTGTAATGAAACAGCAGATATGGGATACTGTTTGACAAGTGGACAGCTCTGTATGTATAGAAAATTTTAAGTATCCGTCTATTTTTTAACGGAGTCACACACAGGCGCTGTCTCTGTATCGATTTGAGCGTAATAAAACAGCAGATATGGGATACTGTTTGCAAGCGGACAGCTCTATACTTTGTATGTATGGAAAATTTTAATTATCTGTCTATTTTTTAACAGAGTCACACGCACACGCTCTCTCTGTATCGATTTGACCATATTCAAACAGCAGATATAGGATACTGTTTGACAAGTGGACAGCTCCATACAGTGTATAGAAAATTTGAAATTTCCATATATGTATTTACGGAGTCTCACACACACACGCTGTCTCTGTATAGATTTGACCGCAATACAAACAGCAGATCTCCAATACTGTTTGATAAGCGGACAGCTCTATACGGTGTATGTATGGAAAAATGAAAATCTCCATCTATCTTTGTACAGAGTCACAAACAGATAGCATGTATTTGTCCGTGATACCAGCCGGTACATGGTAGTGTGTGAGGAGCGTACACCTCTATATGGTGTGTGAAAAAATGAACGCTCGCTAACTGTGCAGAAAAAAGGAATAAAAGTAATTTTGCTTTGAAAAAAGCAGTCTGCACAGCAGTGTGCACACAGCAATGCAGCTATAAGGTAGCTTATAAGGCAGCCTAATAACCACCAGAGCTGCTGCACACAAAAATATCTTCCCCTGTTACTGCACACTAACTGTTGTGTTGTACAGTGAAAATCGCTATCAGCAGAAGCACAGTTGTATTTTTTTTTCCTGCCTAAACACTCTCGCTATTGAGAACGAGCAGCAGCAACCTCTCCCTTTTGCTAAGATCGGCAGAAGTAAGATGGCGGTCGGCATTCAGGGCTTTTATAGCCACTGTGACGCCACACAAAGCCAGCCAATCACTGCAATGCCCATATATAAGATGGTGGTGGTCGCTGCCTATGTCGTCGCGTTGCCCACAGTGTGCGTCCTTGATCATTGGCTGAGAAAAGGCGCTGGAAGCATGATGGGAAACGTGACTTTGGAGCGTGGGTCGGTGACTTCATGGCCGACCTCACGCTATGGTCGGGTTTCGATCGGCGAAACCCGACTTCACCAAAAGTCGGTGACTTTTGAATTTGACCGACCCGTTTCGCTCAACTCTAGTGCCGACTTGATGTATATCAGGAAATAGAAATGCACCAAATAAACAGCCAAGTTTATTCATACCAGGACTCCCTTACACAGCATAAAAAGTTAAGTTATAAATTCTATATTTCCAGAGAGATTCCAAAGCCAAAAGGTAAGCACATGCAATCAGATAATAGAGTTGTCTAAGGCATATGTCATTAGTATATTTGTGTCTTTTTAGACCAAGCATTGTAAAGTTTTCTTCACTTCATTTTTATTGACAGTTTTGAAATGATTGAGATCACCACCACAGAAAACAAATTTAATGGATGCCTATAAATCTTTTACAGGACCATTCACAGTTTCCTATGCTACAGAATTTGGCCGTAAAAACGAGATGCTGTACTGTGGCATCAGAATTTTTTCTCACACCCATTACAGAGTGAAATCACAGTCAGTTAAAGAATCTGTCAGTGAAAAAAATAGGACATGTGCACCTCTCCATTGAATAACATTGGTCTGTGTGTGATTCATTAAAAAAAATGTAATAGCAGTAGCACTTGTCCAATTTATTTGGTGGTGTGAGCCCTTAGAGCAACGCTGTATAGTAAACAGCTTGAAAGCGCGAGGGCCCTAATTAAGAAATTGCAGACATGGCCACAGAAGAAGTGGCTCGTAACCTATTACAAGCTGTAAACTACAAACTTAAAAATCCTTCAGTTCTTAACCACAGAGATGATTTTTAAGAAGAGATAATTGCAAGGTTGTGAACAAGAGACAACCCTTTTACTAAAACTGTAACAAAACTTTGCCAGCATGTTACTAGAAGAGAGTCAGGCTGAGTTCACACGTGGCGTTTTTTTCGTGTTTCCGCGGCGGTTTTAACCGCGCGATTTTGCCGCGAAAAATTAGCATCCCATGCATTCCTATGGGATTCCGCAATGCTGTGCTAATGCTGCGGTTTTTACCGCGGCGGAATCGCTTCGCGGTAAAAACCGCAGCATGCTCATTAATTTGCGGAATCGCATTGTTCCGCTTACGTCCCGCATGTGGCTGTGCCCACCATGCGGAAAGTAAGCAGAACATTTGCGGATGGTACCCACGGTCCGGAGAAGAGGAGACTGTCCTCCGGGCTTTGGGTACCATATCCCTGTAAAAAATAGAATTTAAAAATAAAAAATATTGTTATTCTCACCCTCCGACGTCCCTCGCAGTCTTCCCGCTTCTCTTCACGCTTTCGTTCCCAGTAATCCTTTGCGAAAATGCCCGCGATGGCGTCCGTTCTCGCGGGATCGCGAAGTCTCGCGGTCATTCACGCGACGTCATCGCGAATTACCGCGAGACGTCGCGATCCCGCAAGAACGGACGTCATGCGGGCATTTTCGCAAAGGATTACTGGGAACGGCTGTGCGGGACGTCGGAAGGTAAGAATAACACCGTTTTTTATTTTTTTTTACATACTATCTTTTACTACTGATGCTGCATAGGCGGCCTCAGTAGTAAAAAGTTGGTCACACTTGTCAAACACTGTGTTTGACGAGTGTGACCAACCTGTCAATCAGTTCTCCAAGCGATGCTATAGATCACTTGGAAAGCGCTAGCATTTTGCAAGCTAAGTACGCTTGCAAAATGCTAGTTTTTCCGCGGGAAAATCGTGGGAATTTAAAATGCGATTTTCCCGCGGACTGGAATTCCAGAATTCTCGCGGTAATTTCCGCGAGAGTTCCGGTACGTGTGCACTTAGCCTCAAGGTTGGAGCCATGGTTTTCTGTGTATAATGCCCATTAATCTTTATTTTCTCCAGTCATACACTTAAAGTACATTCCATTTATCACTGTACTTCCTCTACTCTTATCACTTGTTAATGCTAATAATGATAATAATGTTGCTTGCAATATTTTATAAGAAAATGACACAAAATACATTAATGTTTATGGTGAAGACTTGAATGAATAAAACAACTACACTTAAGATTGCCTAATAAGTTTAGCTAATAATCAGTATTTTACATCTGTGCTACTAAAATCTGCAGCCTCTTAATAGAAGCCACATAGGACATGGCACAAATTTGAGCTTTGCAAGAGGTACTGTTTGATAAAAGAAAATTGCTGCATCTTTGATGTCTGGAGCTAGAAACTAAGTGACACAAGTGTAAGATCTTCCTTTAATTCCTTTACAGTGAATGCACAACGTGCCTCTATGTAGGTCAAATGTACGTTTTTATTTTTTCAATGTGTGCAAACAATGTCAAAAAATCCAATTTACTATGAACATTACAGGCTAAAAGATAGAATTAAGGAAGTCTGTTGTAAATACTGACACGGGCTGTTCCCCAACATAATTCTTTCCTTTTATCTGTATAGTTTGCAATAGCCTAATTTACCAACTAGGACTAATGCAGTCTCCATTTATATCTGCACACCAATCGAGCAGCAAAATAAAGCAGAACATAGAATAATTTGCAAAAGTTTTAGGCATGGGTGGAAAAAATATGGCAACGTAAAAATGCTTTAACCCCTTAACCTCTGGAGCTTTTTTCGGTTTTGCATTTTCGTTTTTCGATCCCCTCCTTCCCAGATTCATAGCTTTTTTATTTTTCCGTCAATATGGCTATGTGAGGGCTACTTTTTGCAGGACGAGTTGTACTTTTGAACTACATCCTTGGTTTTGCCATGTCATGTACTAGAAAACAGGAAAAAAATTCCAAATGCAGTGAAAATTCAAAAAAGTGCAATCTCACACGATTTTTGATTGGCATTTTTTACTAGGTTCACTAAATGCTAAAACTGACCTTCCATTATGATTCTCCAGGTCATTACTAGTTCATTGACACCAAATATGCCTAGGGTCTTTTTTATCTAAGTGGTGAAAAAAAATTCCAAACTTTGTTAAAAAAAATTGACCATTTTGCGATACCCGTATTGTATCCAATTTTTGTGATCTTGGGTTGAGTGAGGGCTTATTTCTTATTTTTTGAGAGCCGAGCTCATGTTTTTAATGATACCATTTTGGTGCAGATACGATCTTTTGGTCACCCGTTATTGCATTTTAATGCAATGTCGCGGCGACCATAAAAAATCTAATTCTGTTGTTTTGATCTTTTTTCTCGCTCTGCCTTTTACCAATCAGGTTAATCCATTTTTTTTATTGATAGATCGAGTGATTCTGAGCATGGCGATACCAAATATGTGTATGTTTGATTTTACTTTTAAAAAGGGTGGTGATTTGAATTTTTGTATTTTTGTATTTTTTGATATTTTTAAAAATATTTTCTTTTTACTTTTGGCATGCTTCAATAGTCTCCATGGGAGACTAGAAGCTGCCACACCCCGATCGGCTCTGCTACATAGAGGCAGTGGTTAGATTGCCTCTATGTAGTAGAATTGCTCACTTGCTATGAGGGTCGACCACTGGGTGGCGCTCACAGCAATCCAGCACTTTCAACCATAGAGGTCTCCATGGACTTCCGGTTGTCATGCCGACACACCGGTGACCCGTGATCACCTGACGCGGGTCACAGGTGTGCGTATTTCTGGCGTCATTGCCTGAAGCCCTTGCTAAATGCTGCTGTCACAGTTTGACACCCGCGGTTATTGTGGGGACATGTCAGCTGTTCAAAACAGCTGACATGTCCCAGGAAAGATGTGGGCACACCACCTGAGCCCACTTCAAAGTAAGGAAGTCAGACATCGGCGTAAATGTATGCTCAATGTTGAAAAAAAGGTTAAAAAATAGAAGTGTTAAAGAGTAGCTCCACTACTCTTATACTGATGACTACAGATTGCCAAACACGAACAATAAAGTTCGGCGTCCGTTCCGAACACCTTCTGTTCGGGCATGGACACCGAAAATGGACTTCACCAAACAGTCCATGTGTCACGGTCTGTACTGAATTGGAGTCTATATTATTGCAACCACTAGAGGGCACAGAGGCAGATAACAAAGTCAGATGGCAGCTGGGGGGTCAGTACACAGGAGAAGCAGTTTGGTAGCAGAGGATCAGCAGAAGGAAGCACTTGACTAGAGGCTGGAAGCACAATAATCTCACACTGCAGCAATCACAAGGCCAGATTTATATAGGGCGTGTAATTAGCAATCAGAGGGCCAATTAGAGAACACAGGGTGGAGCCCATCAGGAACAACAGTCACTGGTATCTGAGTTTTAGCAAGGAACTTTCCAGCTAACTTGAATAGCTCAGGAGGTAGAGCTGCTGGGTCATGGACAGGAGGTACTGGGTTTGATTCCTGACACCATGTTACTGTTTGGGTCAGCATCCAGAACACTGCCTCTGATCGTTGGTAAAAAGTGAGCCTACAGCTGTGATCAGAATTAAAATGTTTCACTGGCGACTTCTGCTCCCATCAGTCTATGTCTGATGCCACTTATAACAGTGAGAGCAGGGTGTATTCATCAGCCTGGACTCAAAATAAATAACTAAAAAAAATGTCTTTGGTTCCTCTGCATTTTTGATAACCATCCAGGCAAAACTCACAGCTGGGGGGCTGAAACCCCCAGATGTCTGCATTAGCAAGGCTGGTTATCAAAAATAGAGGAGACCCCACACTGTATTTTGTAATTATTTAAATAAATAATTAAAACAACTTTATGGGATCCCCCATCTTTGACAACCAGCCAAGCTAAAGCAGACAGCTGGGGACTGGTATTCTCAGGCAGGTAAGAGGCCATGTACATTGGTCCTTCCAGGCTAAAAACAGCAGCCCACAGCCACCCAGAAAAGGTGCATCCATTAAATACACTAATTTTGGCACTTTGCCCAGCTCCTCCCACTTGTCTTGTAGCGGCGGCAAGTGGGGTAATATTTGTGGGGTTGATAACACCTTTGTATTGTTTGGTGACATCAAGCCCACGAGTTATTAATGGAGAGGCGTCAATAAGAAACAAATCCATTACTAATCCTATAGTTATATTGTAAATAAACACATAGGATGGAATGCAAACTTCGGCACTCGGAAATTATGTTGCAATAAACAGTTTATTAAACAGAAAATGTGACCCAATGAATTCCAGATAACAAAATCAATGTTTCGGACTTAGATCCAGCCTTTATAAAGAAATGTCTGTAGAGGATGGGGTCTCACAAAATTTCAACACAAAAGGCATCAGATGGTGGTCCAATAATCGAGGGGAAAACCAAGTACTGGTGGAGCAGGATATTGCCTGGAGGTATGCACTACAGTGCCGTCTCACTGCATGCTTCCAGAAAATAACTTTCTCCACTGGTACCAGTAAGATGCAAGCATCCAGGCAGAGAACCACTGAGGAATGAACAGCTGTGACTGGAGCATCAGTGACTAGCGGTGATGTTATCAAGGTTATCGGCGGTCACTGAGGCCACGTTCCCAAACGGGCTCCTGATCTCACCACTCGCACAGTGAGAAAAAGTCTCACGAGTTCACCGGGAGAAATTTCTCACAGTGAACTGCGGTGAACTCTAAGCTCAGCGCTGCACTGTGAGACTTTCTCACTGTGCTAGCCGGGATCTCACCGAGGTCACTGCAGTTTTCAGCATTTTTTCATACTTGCCTAAAACTTTTGCCCCATTCTGTATATGGTAAATGTATACTTGCTAAGTAACAGATTTACGTCCACTTATTAATACATTACTACTCTCAGTATTGTTTCCCTTTGATACTTGAACAAAATTACTGGCATGTAAAGCTTCCTGCAGCCTATGAACAAGCAAAGACAGGTTGACTGCTTATAAAAAACAACACTAATAATGGAAAGCATTTGTGAATTGCTGTAAATATTCCTAATACACAAGATGAATCAAGAATGTTGAATGAGAAACAATGAAAAACAATTTTGAAAACAACAAACATATTAACATACAATCAATAGCATTATACTGCGGTCATAGTACATCTTTTTGTAAATATGTCAACACATGAATATTCATATATTCAACATACACCACTCAACACCAAGAAGAAAAAGTAATGCAATTATGGAAATCATAGGACTGACAGATATTTTAATGTTATGCAAATGTGTTCCAAAAGCCGTTTTAAAATATAATGTCAGGTTGCATGCTGATCATGTTACTGTGAGCAAGATGTGTGGTCTAAGAGTCTTACCATAGCCTCAGAAATTACTGGATTTGTCTCGTATCATGCAAATTTGGGACGTCATTGGCAACTGAAAAGGGCACTGCCAGCAGTGGATCTTGTGCCCAAGTACATTCAGCATGGCAGAACATTTCTCATATAACCATTGATAACCTATTGGTAGCATGCCAAGGTGTGCATTTCGCCATGTTGGGATCATACACGATGCTGCAAAAATTAAGATGTTGAAAATTTTGTGTCCATTTTTTCACATTTTTACCATGTCTATCCTGTAATTTCCGTAATTCCATTACTTTTTCTAATTGGTGTTGTAATTTCAATTTTGAGAAGTGGAATTTCATCTAAAATCACTTCCAAATCCAGCATTTAACCCCTTTACCCCAAGAGTGGTTTGCATGTTAATGAACAGGCCAATTTTTACAATTCTGACCACTGTCCCTTTATGAGGTAATAATTCTGGAACGCTTCCATGGATCCCGGTGATTCTGACCTTGTTTACTCATGAGTCATGAAATATTGTACTTAATTTTCCTACTTTGAATCTTCATGCCCTAAAATCACAGAGATATGTCACATAAAATACTTAATAAATAACATTTCCCACATGTTGACTTTGCATCAGCACAATTTTGGAACCAAAATTTCTTTTTGTTAGGAAGTTATAAGGGTTAAAAGTTGACCAGTGATTTCTCATTTTTACAACACCATTTTTTTAGGGACCACATCACATTTGAAGTCACTTTGAGGAGTCTATATGATAGAAAATACCCAAAAGTGACACCATTCTAAAAACTTCACCCCTCAAGGTGCTCAAAACCACATTCAGGAAGTTTATTAACCCTTCAGATGCTTCACAGGAATTTTTGGAATGTTTAAAAAAATGAACATTTAACTTTTTTCACAAAAAATTTACTTCAGATCCAATTTTTTTATTTTACCCAGGGTAACAGTAGAAATTGGACCCCAAAAGTTGTTGTGGAATTTGTCCTGAGTGCTTCACAGAAGTTTATAACGTAGAGCTGTAAAATTAAAAAATCATAAAATGATTTTTTCGCCCCAAATTTTTTTCCCAATGATAACATGTGAAAATGGACCACAGGAGTTGTTGTGCAATTTGTCCTGAGTACAATGATACTATGTGCAGGTAAACTACTGTTTAGGCACATGGTAGAGCTCAGAAGGGAAGAAGCATCATTTTACGTTTTCAAAGCAAAATTGGCTGAAATTAAGATCGGATGCCATATCGCCAGATTTTACTGTTACGGTTTGCAGGTGCCATGACCCACTGGAAGAGCCCATGAGGGACCAAAACAGCAGAACCCCCCATAAGTGATCCCATTTTACGAACTACACCTCTCAATGAATTCAATTCTTTTGAGGGTAGCCATTTATACCATTCCGTGTGTGCTAAAATTGATAAAGCAGTTTTATTCTTCGGGTTAGTTTGATTCCAGCGATACCTCATTTATATTTTTTTATGTTTTGGCGCTTTTATACAATAAAAACTATTTTATATAAAAAATAATTATTTTTGCATCGCTTTATTCTGAGTTATAACTAGAGTTGAGCGACTTTTGGTTTTTTAGGGTCGCGTTTCGTTTCGTGAAACCCGACTTTTCCAAAAGTCGGGTTGAGCAAGATCGTCCGATTATAGGGAAAAGTCGGGGTCGTCCCGAATCACGAAACCCAATGTAAGTCAATGGGGAATAAAAGTCGGCAGTGAGAGGAGGACAGGAAACACACCTACAGTGCTCATTTGAATGCCAAAAGCATCAATTCTTCTTTCTTAAGCTTGTCAACCTTAATTAACTTCATAATACAAGTTACGCACTGAAAAATGGGGGTTATTTGGCTACAAACTGTGGGGGGGGAGGGCTGGCTCCAGGTTTTCATGTGCCCTGGGCGAAAGAGCGCCCCTTTAACACATACCACAACTCATCATGCTCCGATACGGCAGAGAAATAGCGGTATAGTACAATGAAAAATACCTCACTTTTTACATCTCATGATGAGGCCCATCTATTTCTCCATACAGAATCATTGGTCCCATATAATGTTTGAAACAGTATATGATGAGCTCCACATAATGCTACAGTATATGTTGGTCCCCATGGATGAAGCTCCACTGTCTTATGGGCCCAAATAATGCTCCAAACATAATGGGCCCCATTTCTAATGCTCTAGTGTATAATGGGCCCTGTAAATGCTGCTCCAGTGTCTGATGTCCACCTTTGGAATGTTCCAGTGTATGGTGGGCCCCATCTATCATTCTCCAGAGTATAGTGCACCCCAAAAATTGCTGTCCCAACATTGAAAACAATCAAATAAGTCTCCTCCCTAGGGAATCCCTGTACTTGTCTGGACAGGTGCTGTAGCTTGCTTAACAGCTCGCCAGCCGTTCTCACGCCCAGTATGGATTACACGTGATTGCACAAAGGAGAGAAAGGGTACCGTATCCCCAGATAACATGTATGGATAGCGTACACATTCAAAATATATGTCTCAGGAGGCAGGCTCAGACGGTGTTAGGCCCAGTATGGATTGCACGTGATTGCACAAAGGTTAGAAAGGGTACCGTATCCCTGGATAACATGTATGGATAGCGTACACATTCAAAATATATGTCTATACAGCATGAGGCAGGCTCAGACGGTGTTAGGCCCAGTATGGATTGCACATGTTTGCACAAAGGTTAGAAAGGGTACCGTATCCCTGGATAACATGTATGGATAGCGTACACATTCAAAATATATGTCTCAGGAGGCAGGCTCAGACGGTGTTAGGCCCAGTATGGATTGCACGTGATTGCACAAAGGTTAGAAAGGGTACCGTATCCCCGGATAACATGTATGGATAGCGTACACATTCAAAATATATGTCTATACAGCATGAGGCAGGCTCAGACGGTGTTAGGCCCAGTATGGATTGCACGTGATTGCACAAAGGTTAGAAAGGGTACCGTATCCCTGGATAACATGTATGGATAGCGTACACATTCAAAATATATGTCTATACAGCATGAGGCAGGCTCAGACGGTGTTAGGCCCAGTATGGATTGCACGTGATTGCACAAAGGTTAGAAAGGGTACCGTATCCCTGGATAACATGTATGGATAGCGTACACATTCAAAATATATGTCTATACAGCATGAGGCAGGCTCAGACGGTGTTAGGCCCAGTATGGATTGCACGTGATTGCACAAAGGTTAGAAAGGGTACCGTATCCCTGGATAACATGTATGGATAGCGTACACATTCAAAATATATGTCTCAGGAGGCAGGCTCAGACGGTGTTAGGCCCAGTATGGATTGCACGTGATTGCACAAAGTTTAGAAAGGGTACTGTATCCCTGGATAACATGTATGGATAGCGTACACATTCAAAATATATGTCTCAGGAGGCAGGCTCAGACGGTGTTAGGCCCAGTATGGATTGCACGTGATTGCACAAAGGTTAGAAAGGGTACCGTATCCCTGGATAACATGTATGGATAGCGTACACATTCAAAATATATGTCTCAGGAGGCAGGCTCAGACGGTGTTAGGCCCAGTATGGATTGCACGTGATTGCACAAAGGTTAGAAAGGGTACCGTATCCCTGGATAACATGTATGGATAGCGTACACATTCAAAATATATGTCTCAGGAGGCAGGCTCAGACGGTGTTAGGCCCAGTATGGATTGCACGTGATTGCACAAAGGTTAGAAAGGGTACCGTATCCCCGGATAACATGTATGGATAGCGTACACATTCAAAATATATGTCTATACAGCATGAGGCAGGCTCAGACGGTGTTAGGCCCAGTATGGATTGCACGTGATTGCACAAAGGTTAGAAAGGGTACCGTATCCCTGGATAACATGTATGGATAGCGTACACATTCAAAATATATGTCTATACAGCATGAGGCAGGCTCAGACGGTGTTAGGCCCAGTATGGATTGCACGTGATTGCACAAAGGTTAGAAAGGGTACCGTATCCCCGGATAACATGTATGGATAGCGTACACATTCAAAATATATGTCTATACAGCATGAGGCAGGCTCAGACGGTGTTAGGCCCAGTATGGATTGCACGTGATTGCACAAAGGTTAGAAAGGGTACCGTATCCCTGGATAACATGTATGGATAGCGTACACATTCAAAATATATGTCTATACAGCATGAGGCAGGCTCAGACGGTGTTAGGCCCAGTATGGATTGCACGTGATTGCACAAAGGTTAGAAAGGGTACCGTATCCCTGGATAACATGTATGGATAGCGTACACATTCAAAATATATGTCTATACAGCATGAGGCAGGCTCAGACGGTGTTAGGCCCAGTATGGATTGCACGTGATTGCACAAAGGTTAGAAAGGGTACCGTATCCCTGGATAACATGTATGGATAGCGTACACATTCAAAATATATGTCTCAGGAGGCAGGCTCAGACGGTGTTAGGCCCAGTATGGATTGCACGTGATTGCACAAAGGTTAGAAAGGGTACCGTATCCCTGGATAACATGTATGGATAGCGTACACATTCAAAATATATGTCTCAGGAGGCAGGCTCAGACGGTGTTAGGCCCAGTATGGATTGCACGTGATTGCACAAAGGTTAGAAAGGGTACCGTATCTCCGGATAACATGTATGGATAGCGTACACATTCAAAATACACTCACTGGCCACTTTATTAGGTACACCATGCTAGTAAGGGGTTGGACCCCCTTTTGCCTTCAGAACTGCCTCAATTCTTCGTGGCAGAGATTCAACAAGGTGCTGGAAGCATTCCTCAGAGATTTTGGACCATATTGACATGATGGCATCACACAGTTGGCGCAGATTTGTCGGCTGCACATCCCTGATGCGAATCTCCCGTTCCACCACATCCCAAAGATGCTCTATTGGATTGAGATCTGGTGACTGAGGAGGCCATTTGAGTACAGTGAACTCATTGTCATGTTCAAGAAACCAATCTGAGATGATTCGAGCTTTATGACATGGCGCATTATCCTGCTGAAAGTAGCCATCAGATGTTGGGTACATTGTGGTCATAAAGGGATGGACATGGTCAGCAACAATACTCAGGTAGGCTGTGGCGTTGCAACGATGCTCAATTGGTACCAAGGGGCCCAAAGAGTGCCAAGAAAAAATTCCCCACACCATGACACCACCACCACCAGCCTGAACCGTTGATACAAGGCAGGATGGATCCATGCTTTCATGTTGTTTACGCCAAATTCTGACCCTACCATCCGAATGTCGCAGCAGAAATCGAGACTCATCAGACCAGGCAACGTTTTTCCAATCTTCTACTGTCCAATTTCGATGAGCTTGTGCAAATTGTAGCCTCAGTTTCCTGTTCTTAGCTGAGAGGAGTGGTACCCAGTGTGGTCTTCTGTTGCTGTAGCCCATCTGCCTCAAAGTTCGACGCACTGTGCGTTCAGAGATGCTCTTCTGCCTACCTTGGTTGTAACGGGTGGCAATTTGAGTCACTGTTGCCTTTCTATCAGCTCGAACCAGTCTGCCCATTCTCCTCTGACCTCTGGCATCAACAAGGCATTTCCGGCCACAGAACTGCCGCTCACTGGATTTTTTTTCTTTTTCGGACCATTCTCTGTAAACCCTAGAGATGGTTGTGCGTGAAAATCCCAGTAGATCAGCAGTTTCTGAAATACTCAGACCAGCCCTTCTGGCACCAACAATCATGCCACGTTCAAAGGCACTCAAATCACCTTTCTTCCCCATACTGATGCTCAGTTTGAACTGCAGGAGATTGTCTTGACCATGTCTACATGCCTAAATGCACTGAGTTGCCGCCATGTGATTGGCTGATTAGAAATTAAGTCTTAACACACAGTTGGACAGGTGTACCTAATAAAGTGGCCAGTGAGTGTATATGTCTATACAGCATGAGGCAGGCTCAGACGGTGTTAGGCCCAGTATGGATTGCACGTGATTGCACAAATGTTAGAAAGGGTACCGTATCCCTGGATATCATGTATGGATAGCGTACACATTCAAAATATATGTCTCAGGAGGCAGGCTCAGACGGTGTCAGGCACAGTATGGATTTGACGGCCCAGATTACACAGCGGAGGAGCAGGGAGAGGTAAAGATTGCAAATGCTGGGGCCCTGCCCAAGCAAGGGGGGCCCACTCGTGGGCGTCGGTACTGGCACTGGGCCCCTCATAGTACAGCGGTGTGTCTGACGGCGGGTGTGCACCACCACCGTCAGAGACACTTGATTGCACTATGAGGGACCCTGTGCCAGTGCCCGCGCCCAAGAGTAGGCCTACCCACCTGTCCAGGGCAACGGCACTCACACGGTGTCGTGCGGTAGGTGGTGACCCCGGCCATGGGGGGGAGGCAGCACAGTTAGGGAGTTTTAGAAAGTGGCATATGTTGATGTTGGACATTCAGCTGATGCAAAAGGCGAAATAGGTGAAGTACCAGGAAGAGGTGGACCAAAGCAAGCCATTTTTCTGTCACCCTATGTGTCATCAGGGGAAGGTGGGACAAAATCCTTGGAAACCCATGCGTGGTTCATTTTAATGAAGGTTAGATCATCCACATTTTGGGTTGACAGACGGGTCCTGTAAGGCATATTGGGCCAATTCAGGCCAGGTGTCCAGTTTAGCGGCCCAATAGTCAAACGGGAATGACCTGTGTGGGAGAACATCGATATGGGAGGAAAAGTAGTTTGTTACCATAGTTGACAACTGCTGTCTCCTGTCACTTTCCATCGATGCAGTATTACCAGTTGTGTGAGCGGTATTTGAAAAATCAGTCCACAACATTGTCATGAAACCCCTGTCTCCAACGCCACTTCTGCTGTGTGCACCACGAACACCTCTGCCAAGCTGCCCCCGGCCCGTACGGCTCGTGTGAGAACCATCACCGCTGCTGTGTGCTGGGAATGCCTCAAGCAACCGATTTACCAGAGTTGCTTGTTTATTAGCCAATATTAGGTATAGGTTCTCCTGTGGCATGATGTTTTGTAATTTGCCTTTATAGCGTGGATCCAGGATGCTGGCCAACCAGTAGTCGTCATCGTTCATCATTTTGGCAATGCGGGGGTCCCTTTTTAGGATCCGCAAGGCATAATCTGACATGTGGGCCAATGTTCCCAGTGTCAATGATGCACTGCGAGTGCTGGGTGGAGGAGGACTTTCTGGCAAATCCACATCCCTCCAGTCACGCACAAACCCTGTACCAGACCTTGCCACGCCAACATTTTCACTTGCCCCACGAGATGCATCCTCCTCCCCCAAGTAATCATCCCCATCATCCTCCTCCTCCTCCTCCTCTTCTTCCTCCACCTTGTCCAGGAGAGGTCCCTGAGCAGACAATGGCTGAATGTCATCAAGGATTCCCTCCTCCTCTTCCTCCTCATCAACATTGGCTGCAGACGCCTGCTCCTTAAGGTGCGTCAAAGTTTGCATGAGCAGACGCATAAGTGGGATGCTGATGCTTAGGATGGCGTCGTCTGCGCTTACCAGCCGTGTGCATTCCTCAAAACACTGAAGGACTTTACAGAGGTCTTTCAGCTTCGACCACTGCACACCTGTCAACTCCATGTCTGCTCTCAAAGTGCCTGGCCGTGTATCCTCCCACAAATGCATTATGGCCTGCCTCTGCTCACACAGCCGCTCCACCATGTGCAGGGTGGAGTTCCACCTTGTTGCAATGTCGATAATGAGGCGGTGGTTGGGAAGGTGGAGCAATCGCTGCAGCTTCTGCATACGAACGGAGTGTACAGGCGACCGGCGGATGTGCGCGCACAGTCTTCGCACCTTCTGGAGCAGGGCTGTTAACTCCGGATATTTTTTGAGGAAGCACTGCACCACCAGGTTCAAGGTGTGAGCCAAGCAAGGTATGTGGCTGAGTTTTGAAAGGGCTATGGCTGCCACAAAATTACGGCCGTTATCACTAACTACCTTGCCTGCCTCAAGATGTACACTGCCCAGCCATGACTCAGTTTGTCGCTTCAAGTACTCGGCCAGCACCTCGGCGGTATGTCTGTCGCCCAAACACATCATCTGCAACACAGCCTGCTGACGCTTTCCACTAGCTGCTCGATAGGGGGACACATCGTGTGCAACAGTGGCAGCTGCAGATGGAGTGCTCGTACGACTGCGCTCTGTGGACGAGCTTTCGCTTCTGGAGGAGGAGGAGGAGGAGGAGGAGGGTGGAACGCCTACAGCCAACTGTTTCCTATACCGTGGGCTAGGCAGCACTGTCCCACCACCGCTGTCCCCTGTGGACCCTGCATCCACCACATTAACCCAGTGCGCAGTGATGGACACGTAACGGCCCTGGCCATGCCGACTGGACCATGCATCAGTAGTGAGGTGCACCTTTCCGCTCACTGACTGCTTGAGTGCATGGACAATGCGGTCTTTCACATGATGGTGGAGGGCTGGGATGGCTTTGCGAGAGAAGAAGTGGCGACTGGGTAGGTCATAGCGTGGTACTGCATAGGCCATGAGTTCGCGGAAAGCTGTGCTTTCCACCAACCGAAAGGGCATCATCTCAAACGAGATTAGTTTGGCAATGTGGGCGTTCAAACCCAGTGTACGCAGATGAGAGAGGGTGAGCTGGACTTGAGAGCTGCATATGGTGGAAGTAGCAGTGGACAGGGTGGACTGAGAGAGGGTTGATGATGGTGATGGAGTTGGTGTTCTTTCTGAAGGCCTAGAATCAGTCTTTCGTTGATATAACAGTGGGATTCCCTGACTGCTGTGGCCTTGCAACGACACCTCAACATTTGCTGCTGTGCTAACCGGTGGGCTTACAGTGGGGGAAACAATGTAGCGTTGCTGACTACCTTCGTTGTGATCAGTTGCACATGTGGCACTTGAGGTTTGGTGTTGTGTCCACGCTTGAAAGTGCATGCTGGTTAAATGTCTAAGCATGCAACGGGTATTCAAATTTTTCAGATTTTTCCCTCGGCTAAAGGTCTTTGCGCACTTCTTACAGATAACCTTGGCCTGATCATGAGGATTTTGTTCAAAAAAGTGCCACACTGCACTCTTCCTACTTTGGCAGACATTTTGCGGCCTAGCACGCTGTGATCTTTTGACCCTCTGGACAAGCTGTCCAGCAACTCTTTTGATGTTTGGAACCTGTCTTTGGAGTGCTCCGGGCCTGCCAGATAACAGCTGTTGCGATTTCGATGTCTGCTGTGGATGCTCCTCATCTGAGCTATTGGAAGCAGCACCCTCTTCCCCCAATGGATGCCAATCTGGGTCAACAACTGGGTCATCCATCACCTCCTCTTCTATGTCATGTGCACCTTCCTCTGTGTCACCGTGTATGGTGGTATAGTGTGCGGGAAGGGGCACCTGAGTCTCATCAGGGTCAGAATCTGGCTCTGTACACTGCGAGGACAATGTAGTGCTCTGAGTGAATGTACCAGCAGAATCATCCATCAGCGGCTGTGCATCAGTGCACTCCATGTCAGATTCATCTTGGCCTGGGTAATTCACCATTTGACTTGATAATCCAGGCATGGTATGTGAAAACAGCTCCATGGAGTAATCAGTAGTATGGCCTGCGTCATCCTTCAATCTTGGTTGGGGTGAAGGACACAAGGAAAGG
Organism: Dendrobates tinctorius; assembly: GCF_039654945.1. Taxonomy (NCBI): domain Eukaryota; kingdom Metazoa; phylum Chordata; class Amphibia; order Anura; family Dendrobatidae; genus Dendrobates; species Dendrobates tinctorius. The sequence continues at coordinate 11,461,358 of NW_027361770.1, forward strand.
TGTGGTTCATGAACATGAGCCTCCAATGACGACTCAGTGCTTTTACTTTTTACAACTGAAGAAGAGGAGGCGATAGAGCTGGAGGCTGAGTCAGCAATGTAAGACAAAACTTTTTCCTGATGCTCTGGCTTTAAAAGCGGTTTGCCAACTCCTAGAAAACTAAGCGTTCGAGGCCTTATGTAGCCAGACGATGACACAGGGTCAGCACCTCCTGCATTCGGTCCTATTTTGCTCTTGCCACTACCATCAGATCCACCACCAACACCATCATTACCAGCTGCCAACCCCCGCCCAATTCCACGGCCTCTTCCACCAGCCTTCGTCATTTTTGGTAGAAATGTAGACAAAATCCAACAAACTATATAGTAATGTAAAACAAGGTACAAGGTGTCTATAGGGCAGGGGAGATTTTGAATTTCTGCACACACTTGTGGACAGTGGACACTTTTGGATTGTGTGAGGCCCACTGATATCTGAGCGCTATGTGACAGGCTCGATGGCACTGCTGTGACAAAAGTGACTAGAGGATAAGGGAGATTTTGAATTTCTGCACACACTTTTGGACACTGGACACTTTTCGATTGTGTGAGGCCCACTGATATCTGAGCGCTATGTGACAGGCTCGATGGCACTGCTGTGACAAAAGTGACTAGAGGATAAGGGAGATTTTGAATATCTGCACACACTTTTGGACACTGGACACTTTTGGATTGTGTGAGGCCCACTGATATCTGAGCGCTATGTGACAGGCTCGATGGCACTGCTGTGACAAAAGTGACTAGAGGATAAGGGAGATTTTGAATATCTGCACACACTTTTGGACACTGGACACTTTTGGATTGTGTGAGGCCCACTGATATCTGAGCGCTATGTGACAGGCTCGATGGCACTGCTGTGACAAAAGTGACTAGAGGATAAGGGAGATTTTGAATATCTGCACACACTTTTGGACACTGGACACTTTTGGATTGTGTGAGGCCCACTGATATCTGAGCGCTATGTGACAGGCTCGATGGCACTGCTGTGACAAAAGTGACTAGAGGATAAGGGAGATTTTGAATATCTGCACACACTTTTGGACACTGGACACTTTTGGATTGTGTGAGGCCCACTGATATCTGAGCGCTATGTGACAGGCTCGATGGCACTGCTGTGACAAAAGTGACTAGAGGATAAGGGAGATTTTGAATATCTGCACACACTTTTGGACACTGGACACTTTTGGATTGTGTGAGGCCCACTGATATCTGAGCGCTATGTGACAGGCTCGATGGCACTGCTGTGACAAAAGTGACTAGAGGATAAGGGAGATTTTGAATATCTGCACACACTTTTGGACACTGGACACTTTTGGATTGTGTGAGGCCCACTGATATCTGAGCGCTATGTGACAGGCTCGATGGCACTGCTGTGACAAAAGTGACTAGAGGATAAGGGAGATTTTGAATATCTGCACACACTTTTGGACACTGGACACTTTTGGATTGTGTGAGGCCCACTGATATCTGAGCGCTATGTGACAGGCTCGATGGCACTGCTGTGACAAAAGTGACTAGAGGATAAGGGAGATTTTGAATATCTGCACACACTTTTGGACACTGGACACTTTTGGATTGTGTGAGGCCCACTGATATCTGAGCGCTATGTGACAGGCTCGATGGCACTGCTGTGACAAAAGTGACTAGAGGATAAGGGAGATTTTGAATCTCTGCACACACTTTTGGACACTGGACACTTTTGGATTGTGTGAGGCCCAATGAATATCTGAGCGCTATGTGACAGGCTCGATGGCACAACTGTGACAAAAGTGACTAGAGGATAAGGGAGATTGGATTGCTTTTAAAAAAGCAGTTTGCGGAGCAGTGGGTAAACAGCAATGCCAGCCTGTCAGGAAGCCTTAGAAGGCAGCCCAACAACCAACACCACTGATACACCACTATATAGTCTCCCCTTGCACTGCACACACAGTGACTGGTGTGTTGTGCAGGCCAAATTGCTAGCAGCAGAAGCAGTTTTTTTTTCTTCTCAGCAGGACAAAAAAAAAAATTGGGATTGCTTTTAAAAAAGCAGTTTGCGGAGCAGTGGGTAAACAGCAATGCCAGCCTGTCAGGAAGCCTTAAAAGGCAGCCCAACTACCAACACCACTGATACACCACTATATAGCCTCCCCTTGCACTGCACACACAGTGACTGGTGTGTTGTGCAGGCCAAATCGCTAGCAGCAGAAGCAGTTTTTTTGTCTTCTTCCCTGCCTAACGCTCTCCCTACAGAATCAGCAGCAACCTCTCCCTATACTAAGATCGGCAGAAGTAAGATGGCGGTCGGCGTGCACGCCCTTTTATACCCCCTGTGACGCCCACCAAAGCAAGCCAATCACTTGCATGCCCTTCTGAAAGATGGTGGTGACCCGTGCCTATGTCATCACGTTGCCCACAGTGTCCGTGGATCCTGATTGGCTGAAAAAGAGCGCAAAACAAACTTTTGAAACGCAACTTTGGCGCGTAAGTCGCCGACCTCGTGGCCGACCTCATCCTAGGGTCGGGTTTCGTTTCATGAAACCCGACTTTGCCAAAAGTCGGCGACTTTTGAATTTTTTCGACCCGTTTCACTCAACTCTAGTTATAACTTTTTTATTTTTCCTGTGATGGAGCTGTTTTCTTTTTTGCGGGACAAGATGACGGTTTCAGCAGTACCATGTTTATTTATATTAATCTTTTTGATTGCTTGTTATTCCAATTTTTGTTTGGCGGTATGATGATAAAGCATTGTTTTTTGCCTTGTTTTTTATTGGGTTCACTAAAGGGGTTAACTAGTGGGATAGTTTTACAGGTCGGGTCGTTGCGGACACGGCAATACCAAATATGTGTACTTTTATTTTTTAGATTTTTTTGTAATTCAAATACTGTATTTATTTAGTGATAGAATAAATATTGATTTTTTTTGTCAGGACTCAAATGTCAGGACCCTGTCAGCGTCGGCAAACTGCCACGCTGAGCAGGGTGACTTACCCCCACTATGGGAGAGCGTGGGGTCCAATACAGTAGTGACGGTTCAAGCAGACAGGACCTGCGGCACTGAAAATAGTAAGGAGTCCCAGGACCTAGTTCATGTGACTGCAGGGGGCGGGGCTTAGCATCCTACTGCTGCAGATGATATAATGTACCTACTGCAGGGAAACTGTAGTAGAGGAAAACGCAGGTCAGACAAGCGAGGGTTCGTACATGGAAAGGGCTGTGCGGTACCAGAGGGATGAGCAGAGAATAGTCAAGTCACAGGCAGAGGGTCATACACAGAGAGGTAGCGCAGTACAAGAGGGACAGGCAGAACTCGTAACAGGGACAGAACCGGATCAAAACCAAACAAGCAAGCAAGATATCAGGCACAAGGCACACATACGCATGAGGTCAACTAACTCAGCCGAGGGCAGGAGTATAACTGACACCGGACCTAGGCCAAGTGAGCATTAAATAGCTGCCCTCTGCCAGAGAGAGGCAGAAACAATTAACCCCTGTCAGACCAGGACGGGCGAAAGACAAAGCCCATCCTGGATCATGACAGTACCCTACACTCAATGGGGGGCCACTTGGCGTGAAAGGCCCAGACCAACCCATCCGCATGAACCGATCGAGCAGGAACCCACAACCGGTCTTCAGGACTGTAGCCTTTCCAATGTACAAGATATTGAAGGGCACGACGGACCAACCTAGAGTGAACAATTCGTTCCACCTCGTACTCAGACTGCCCGTCTACCAAAACCGGTGGTGGGGAAGATGATGATCCCTCCCCACAGGACCTCACAGGTTTCAAAATGGCCCTATGGAAAATATTGGGGATCCATAGAGATGGCAGGAGACGCAACCGAAAAGCCACCGGGTTAACCGCTTCGGTAATTTCATAGGGACCAATAAACTTAGGCCCAAGTTTCGCAGAGGGGACCTTGAGCCTTATATTCTTGGTAGATAACCATACCTTATCCCCAATCTGGAACACCGGCCCCGTGGACCTTTTTTTGTCTGCAAAAAACTTATATTTATCCTGGGCCTTCGTAATGTTACTCTGGACCTCCTGCCATACCTCCCCCAACCACTGGATAGTCTCATCCACCCCAGGACACCCAGAGTCCAAACGGGAAAACTCTCCGAAATGAGGATGAAACCCATAGTTGCAGAAAAAGGGAGATGTTCCCGTAGACTGGTTAATGCGGTTGTTAAATGCAAACTCGGCCAAAGGTAATGCAGTACACCAATCATCCTGTCGGGCTGAGGTCAAGCAACGCAGAATTTGCTCCAGAGACTGATTGGTCCGCTCGGTCTGCCCATTAGTCTCTGGATGGTAAGCGGATGAAAAGGACAGACCAATACCCAACCTCTTAAAAAATGCCCTCCAAAATCTGGAAGCAAATTGTACTCCTCTATCAGACACCACATTCAAGGGTACACCATGCAACCGCACCACATCTTCAACAAACAATCTGGACAATGTTTCCGCATTAGGTAGAGCTGCCACAGGTACAAAATGTGCCTGCTTACTAAACCTGTCCACCACAACCCAAACAACGGTATTACCCTTAGAGGGGGGAAGGTTGGTGATGAAATCCATGGACAAATGAGTCCATGGTCTCTCAGGAATTGGTAGTGGTACCAATTCCCCTCACGGTCGGTTATGGGGGGTTTTCGCATGGGCACAAACATCAAACGCAGACACATATTCCCCAACATCAGAGGCTAAAGAAGACCACCAGAATATTCTAGCAATGGCCTTCCGGGTAGCCGAGATCCCTGGATGTCCACCCATAACTGAGTCATGGAACTCCCGGAGGACCTTGAGACGAAACTGAGCTGGTCCGAAAAGTTTATCCACCGGCTTAGCCGGAGGTGCAAGACACTGGGATTCCCGAATCTCCCGTTCCAACATATTAGAAATACCTGCCACCACCACCCCGGCCTGAAGAATGGAGGATGGAGGTTCGGGGGGGAAACCAGATCTAGAATGCGTGACAAGGCATCAGCTCTGACATTTTTGGATCCTGGCCGAAAAGTGATAGAGAAGTGGAATCGGGAAAAAAAGTGACCATCTAGCCTGTTTAGGAGTTAACCTTTTAGCTGACTCAATGTAAGCTAAGTTCTTGTGGTCTGTAATTATGGTTATAGGATGGACAGCCCCCTCCAAAAAATGCCTCCATTCTTCAAAGGCCAACTTCACGGCCAGAAGTTCTCGATTCCCAACATCATAGTTTCTCTCCGCAGGGGAGAATTTCTTCGAGAAAAAGGCACAAGGTCTCAAATTAGTCAAAGTAGCAGGTCCCTGGGACAATACCGCCCCCACCCCCACCTCTGAGGCGTCCACCTCAACAATAAATGGTTCAGACGGGTTGGGTTGAATAAGAACCGGAGCAGGCATGAAACTTTTTTTAAACACTGAAATGCAGCTATCGCTGCGGCTGACCAATTCTTGATATTGGCCCCCTTTTGAGTCATGTCTGTGAGTGGTTTAACCACCTGTGAGAACCCCCTTATAAATTTGTGATAATAATTGGCGAATCCTAGGAAACGCTGCAGAGCTTTTAAATCACAAGGTTGGACCCAATCGACAATGGCCTGCACCTGATGAGGATCCATGCGATACCCCTCAGCAGACACAATGAACACCAGAAAAGACAGTTCCTGTACAAAAAATAAACATTTCTCTAGTTTAGCAAAGAAAAAGTTCTCCCGAAGCTCGAATATGACCAATGTGAGACTTTATCAGGAGAGTAGATCAGTATGTCATCCAAATACACCACCATAAAACGTCCAATAGAATCAGAGAACACGTGATTTATGAAATTTTGGAAGACCGCTGGAGCATTGATCAGACTGAAAGGCATGACCAAATTTTCAAACAACCCTTCAGTAGTGAGAAAAGCAGTTTTCCACTCATCTCCTTCCCGGACTTGGTTAAGGTTATACACTCCCCATAGATCTAATTTCGAAAACCACTTATCTCCGGACAACTGGTTGTACAAATCAGGAATAAGTGGGAGGGGAAACGTATTTCTCACAGTTATCTTATTTAACTCTCGAAAATCGAGGCATGGGCGTAAACCACCTTCTTTTTTCTTTACGAAAAAGAACCCCGACGCCACGAGAGAGACAGAAGGACGAATGTGTCCCTTATGGAGACTCTCGGAAATGTATTCCTTCATAGCAGCCCGTTCGGGACCCGAAAGGTTATACAAGTGGGCCTTGGGCAATTTAGCACCTGGAACCAGGTCAATGGCAACAACGTGGATAGGAGTCTCTAGCCTAACTGTCCCTAACTTACACCTGGACACCAAGTCAGAGTCAATAAAGTTCAACGACGATCCGCAATCCACGAAAGCAGAAGTGGGTGTGGAGACACTCCCACAACAAAGTTCCACTTGCAATAACATTTTTGAAAATGGAGAAAAAGGTACCTGAGAGCCTGGGTGACCTCCACGATAGTCACCCAGGCTCAGTCGCTTGCTGGTCAGTGGACAGGAGGGGGCAATCCTTTTTCCAATGTCCGGAATCACCATAGTGAAAACAGCATTTTACCAAGCGCCGTTGTCTCTTTTCTTTCTCCTTCACGTCGATGGTTCCCATCTCCATGGTTTCCAATGTAGGACTGGCTCCCCTTCCTTGGGAAAATAACGGGGTTTCAATCTGCATCACTCCCCTGGCCCGTAGCCTGCGATCCATTCGGACGGCTTGTGTCATAGCGTCCTCCAGGGAATCAGGCGGAGGGTGGAGAGCCAAGGCATCCTTCAGACGTTCAGACAGGCCTCTACGGAACAAACCCCGGAGGGCGGCATAATTCCAGCAGACCTCAGCAGCCCAGCGCCTGAACTCTGAGCGAAACCACTCAGCTGAGTGCTTCCCCTGGCACACACTCATCACCCTGTCCTCAGCCATACGCATCCGATCAGGCTCATCATAAATATGCCCTAGGGCCTCAAAAAATGCATCCACAGTCATACGCTCAGGGGCAGTGGTTGGAAGGGAGAAAGCCCAAGCCTGGTGAGCTCCCCTTAACAGAGACATAATGACCCCCACTCTCTGACTTTCATCCCCAGAAGAATCTGGTCTCTATGAAAAAAAAGCTTACAGCCCTCCTTGAACACTTTGAATTCCCTTTTATCTCCAGAAAAGGTATCTGCTAACTCAACAGGAGACTCAGGGGAAATTAATGAAACATCCCGAGCCCCCGATGATAAAACCCACTGCACAGTGTCAGCGACCAACTGCTGAGACTGAGCCAGAGCGAGTTTTTCCCCCAGGAGTCTCTGAGACATCTGAGTCAGGTGCTTTACCTGCTCAGAAAAAGCGTGCATAGGATCCATCACTCGCACACGAGAAAGGGAGCAGAGAATAAAAATGGTAACGGTCAGTTATAATGTCAGGACTCAAATGTCAGGACCCTGTCAGCGTTGGCAAACTGCCATGCCGAGCAGGGTGACTTACCCCCACTATGGGAGAGCGCGGGGTCCAATACAGTAGTGACGGTTCCAGCAGACAGGACCTGCGGCACTGAAAATAGAAAGGAGTCCAGGACCTAGATCATGTGACTGCAGGGGGTGTGGCTTAGCGTCCTACTGCTGCAGATGATATAATGTACCTACTGCAGGGAAACTGTAGTACAGGAAAACGCAGGTCAGACAAGCGAGGGTTCGTACACGGAGAGGGCTGTGCAGTACCAGAGGGATGAGCAGAGAATAGTCAAGTCACAGGCAGAGGGTCATACACAGAGAGATAGCGCAGTACAAGAGGGACAGGCAGAACTCGTAACAGGGACAGAACCGGATCAAAACCAAACAAGCAAGCAAGATATCAGGCACAAGGCACACGTACGCACGAGGTCAACTAACTCAGCCGAGGGCAGGAGTATAACTGACACCGGACCTTGGTCAAGTGAGCATTAAATAGCCACCCTCTGCCAGAGAGAGGCAGAAACAATTAACCCCTATCAGACCAGGACGGGCGAAAGACAAAGCCCATGCTGGCTCATGACATTTTTATTATTATTTTCTGTTAAATATTTTTATTTTTACAATTGTTTAATTTTTTTACTTCATTCTAATTTTTACATTTAGTCCCACTATAAGACACTCATTTTTTTGCAGTCTGATCACTTCTATAGCATGCAGATGATGCATCATCTGCATGCTACAGAAGCTGTCAGCGCTGCAATCCATGCACACTGATCTGAGAGACATCCTGACATGCACTGTGCATGACAGGAAGTTTCTCAGCTTTGGTAACCCGGATGTCGTGATGACGACATTGGGTTACCATAGCAGCGATCAGGACATCACTTTGCAGGGTCTCTGATCCAAAGGCAGAGGGGCTGTCAGCCTCCGTAATGACTGCGATCGTGTTTGGGGCTTAAAGTGCCGGAAGCAGTCTGTGACCGCTTCAGGCAATTAGTGCCCAGTGTCAACTGTGAAAATCAGCTGACACCCGGCTACGATCGGCTGCACACCACCTGTCCACCACACGATGGTGTCCGGGAGTTAAAGTGCCAAGAGCGATCTGTGACTGCTCCTTGCACTTAGTGCCTGGTGTCAGCTGTGAGAATCAGCTGACACCCGGCCGCACACCACCCGTGTGCAAGGCCGATGGCTATGACATACTATTACGTCCTTGGGAAGTAAAGCCCAGGTCACGTGGACGCAATAGTACGTTGAATGGTAGAGAGGGGTTAAAACATTATAATAGTGCTATACCTTAAGTTAACTAAGATTTGTAAGTTAAAACTGTTGCTTTAAAAATTAAACCTTATTTAAATTGTTTTATCATAAACTAATATATACTATTGTTGTATTTAGTATGGTGGATAAAAAGACATTCTGTATGTTCATAAAGTTCAACTGAATGAAGATAATTAGTATAGGTAAAACAAAAAATGCTGAGAACAACCTTGTCTTCTCTGGGACTATACTTGTATTCTCTAGAGTCCCCTCTAGTCTTTTGAATTTTACCTGAAACTGCTTTTTACCTTAATTATTTTATTGTATTGTCCAAATATATACTTGTATAAGGTATTCATGTTCCCTATTAATATTCTTTTCTCACGTCTACATAAATGTAAAGTTTTTCAGTTGTTTAAATAACTGAGATCCTCTATGTCCTTTATCAGTTTTCTGGCTCTTCTTTATACCATTTTTAACTTCAGAGTATCTATGAACATGAAGCCCATGCCTCTTTTAATACATTACAATATCCTGTTGGCCTAGAAGCTGCTGATTGAAATTGCATGCTGTTATTTAGTTTGTGATGTACAATAACACCCAAATCCTTCCCTAAACGTGGTTCTCCATGGTTTCTCACCCTAAAACATTGATAGTTACAATCTTCTAATTTTCAAATGCACAACTTTATATTTATCCAGGCTGAACCTTATCTGCCTCATGGATGCATAAAGACTCAGTTTGGTAAAATTACTTGTAACATCTTCCATAGACTCTACTATACTACATAGGTTGGTTTCTTGTGAAAAAATAGACACAACACTGTAAAAACTTTCATTTATTTAACTAAATCATAAGTTGAATGATAGCGGACCCAGCACAAAATCTTAGGATATACCACTTATGACTGGAGACCATTCAGAGTAGCAGGTATTCACTACAACTCTCTTGGCACATTCTTTGAGCCAGTTTTCGATTTAATTACAAAACCAACTTTCTAAGCCTATAGATCCCAAATTATCCATTAGTCGTCTATGTGGGCCAGTCTTAATCTCTATATATAAAAGTGAATGTATGTATGTATGTGTATCACCAACCAACCACGAAGCATCTTTCATTTCACCAGAGCTGTTTAAAAGAAGCTGAGCTGAGCTGTGATTGGTTGCTATGAGCAAGTTTTCCTTGCAACCAATCACTAAGCAAAGAAGCTGAGCTGTGATTGATTGCTATGAGCAATAGTTTTCTCACTCCACGACAACACCTCAGCAGAAACTGCCATGGTGGGAGAAAGCTAGCATCCCTAGGAACATAAGCTCCGAGCCATTGTCTGCCCCCAGAAAGGAGCAGAGAGCACATGACAGAAATGAATCCCCCCTCCTGCCCATATACACATCACATCCTCCATGCCATAGGCACATCATCCCTCTTAAAGGGATCCCTGGTACGGAAGTTAGGATGTGGGATATTAGGGGTAGTAGTCCGATGGCTCTGGCTGATGGGATGATGTGATTTATTTGGAGAAGTAGTCCGGTGGCTCTGACGGGATGATGTGGGATATTAGTGGTAGTAGTCCAATGGCTCTGGCTGATGGAATGATGTGGGATATTAGGGGTAGTAGTCCGATAGCTCTGGCTGATGGGATGATGTGGAATATTAGGGGTAGTAGTCCGGGGGCTCTGATGGGATGATGTGGGATATTAGGGGTAGTAGTCCTGTGGCTCTGACAGGATGATGTAGGATATTAGGGGTAGTAGTCTGGTGGCTCTGATGGGATGATGTGGGATATTAGTGGTAGAAGTCCGGTGGCTCTGACGGGATGATGTGGGATATTAGGGGTAGTAGTCCAGTGGCTCTGACGGGATGATGTGGGATATTAGGGGTAGTAGTCCAGTGGCTCTGACGGGATGATGTGGGATATTAGGGGTAGTAGTCCGGTGGCTGTGATGGGAAGATGTGGGATATTAGTGGTAGTAGTCTGGTGGCTCTGACTGATGGGATGATCTGGGATATTAGGGGTAGTAGTCCGGTGGCTCTGGCTGACAGGATGATGTGGGATATTATAGTGAATGTGGCTATGCGGAGTGGGCGGGGCTATACACTCACCTTTATATATATAGATATAATCATTATAATTTGTTATAACTAACTGTAGTTAGTTACTATGCCTGGGCAGTGCTGGGCTCTTCAGCTAGTGCATTTATAAAGATTAAAAACAGTATAACCACAGTTAATCCTTTGACCGGTCTTCTAGTCACCTCTTCATAAAAGCAAAAACAGGATCAGTTGACAACTTCTGTCATTAATAAGAAATGTGCTGGCAATTGCTTCTGTTATTAATTTCTTAGCATATCTGCTAATAAATTTAAAATAACAAAGGTGCATGTATAATAACAAAACCTGGGATAAAGAAAGTTTAAATTATCTGCATATTTTAGAACTGCTTTAGTGCAGCGTAACTTCATATTGGCTCCTCGGCTGCACATTAGTACAAATGTAAAAATGGTGAGAAACCATATTGAGAAAACGAATGGAGCAATACAAAAAAGTCTCATGCACAACTTTCCAGTACAGAATATTGTGTATGAATATATGCACTCCATAATTCCTTGCCCAGGCATAGTAACGAAGAACGGTTAATTCTAACAAATTATAATGATTATATATGCAGTATATATAAAGCTGAGTGTATAGCCCCGCCCAGTCCACATAGCCACATTCACTATAATATCCCACATCATCCCGTCAGTCAGAGCCACTGGACAACTACCCCTAATAGTCCACATCATCCCATCAGCCAGAGCCATCGGAGTACTAGAACGCAGAGTGGATTTACCCTCACTTCCATACCGGGGATTCCTTTAAGAGAGGTATGGGGTCAGAACCAAAGCTCTGGGTGGAATCATCCTAGCTTCCATACCGGGATCCCTTTAAGAGAGGCCTGGCATCTGAACCAAAGAGCTGAATGGATTTTCTCTCACTTCCATACTGGAGACTCCTTTAAGAGGGGCCTGGGGTAAGAACCAGAGCGCAGAGTGGATTTGCCCTGACTTCCATATCAATGATCCCTTTAATAGAAGTCTGGAGTCAGAATCAGAGCACTTAGGGATTTGCCCTAACTTCCATACCAGAGATCCCTTTAAGAGGGAAGATGTGCCTATGGGACTATGGGATGGAGGATGTGCGATGAGTATATGGGCACTGGACTATGGGATGGAGGACGTGTGCTGGGTATATGGGCACAGGAGGGGGTGATTCATTTTTGTCCAGTGCTCTCTGCTCCTTTCTGGGGGGCAGACAATGGCTGGGAGCTTATGTTCCCAGGGATGTTAGATATCTCCCACCTGGTCAGTTTCTGCTGATGTGTTGTGGAGTGGGAAAACTGTTGCTCATAGCAACCAATCAAAGCTCAGCTTCTTTTAAATAGCTCTGGAGAGATAAAAGATGTTTAGTGATTGGGTGGGGCTATGTGTAGTGGGCATGGAAGATAAACACATACATTCATATATATATATATATATATATACTGTATATATATATATATATATATATATATATAGAAACTTGAAACAATGTGTTATTCACTAATAGGACATAACCTGTCAGCATTTGATTCCCTTTAAACAGTCCTTATGGGTGACATTTCAAAATGAATGAGTTGCCTTGTGCAACAAGTTCTAAAAGTATTTTAGACAAGTATCTATTTTGACTCAGTATTATAACAGGTTTGAAAGAACCCCACTACTCAATTTAAGACAAAATTAGATAATATTTTTCTTTGTGTTCAAAAACTGATTTTACCTACAGTTCCAGAGTACAGTGGTGGGGAAACTTGGGAGCCCACTTATATGCCAATTTGTTCCTTGGGCTGCGGGAGAAAGAAATGATCAAGAGCACCATAGGTTTGCAGTGGTCTCATAGTAGACATTTATTGATGACATTTTCACGTGTCGAAGAATGATTTTGGGTTAATTTCCAAGGAAAATAAATGACAAAAATTGTAATGTAAAATTGAAATGGACCTATAGCACAACAAGAGCTAAATTTTTTGATGTATTGATTGAAAGGGACTCTGAAGGTTACATTAATGTGGATAATATAGAAGCAACTGCCAATATTACATTAATAGATGCAACATCCCTTCTTCATTCACAAGCAAAACAAGTAACTCTGTTGGGTCAGTTCCTAGGAATGATAAGGATTTGTTTGAATGATGAACGGTTTAAGCATAAAGCTGAAAATTGAATGGGAAGATTAAGGGAAACAGACTATGGCCAAAGGATGATAGCAGTTAAGGCATGAGAGCCAGAAACAAAATGAGAAAGCGATCTCTGTCAGGTACGTAAAAATTATATCTAATGAACAACTAAGGTATAATACAACTTCTCATTTAAGGTGGGCTGATATATATCAAGCTCTTTCTAAACATTGGTCTGTCCTGCTAATAGATAAGAATTTAATGAAATGTCTCACTATCCCTCAGTAGTTTGGAAGCAATCCCAAAACTTAAAAGATTTCACAAGGAGTCACTATATTCCTCTCCCTCCTCAGTAGTCTGCCTTTGGTACAAGGGGCCGCAGATGGGGATTATTTTCCTTCCTGGCCCTCACTGAGACCTGGCTGACACCCCTTGACACAGCCTCCCCTGCCGCACTGAGTTACGGCGGCCCCCACTTTACCCACACCCCTCGCCCTGGCAACAGACATGGTAGAGGAGTGGGTTTCCTTCTTTCGAAAAACTGCTCTTTTAACCCTGTCCACACCCCACCCTCTCTTATCCTCCCTTCTTTCGAGGTTCACTCTGTCCTTATCTACTCTCCCTCTAATCTCCAAATGGCTGTCATATATCGACCACCGGGCTCAGCCACTGCCTTCATCAACCAATTCTCCACCTGGCTCCTCCACTTTCTCTCTGCTGACATCCCCATCATCATCATGGGGGACTTCAACATCCCCATTGACACCCACCAGCTAGTAGCCTCCAAACTCCTGTCACTTACCTCATCCTTTGGACTTACTCAGTGGTCCTCCACAGCCACCCACACAGATAGACATACATTAGACCTCATCTTCACCCACCTCTGGTCCGTACCCAATCTCACAACCTCTCCCTTCCCCCTATCTGACTACCAGCTACTCACCTTCTCATCCTTGTCCTCCTCACCTGCCCCCCACATCCAACCACTAGCACATCCTCGCAGAAACCTCACACACCTAGACACTCACAGATGCTCATACTCTTTTCTAACCTCTGTCCTCTATATCTTCACTCCATGATACAGACACCGCCACCACTTTCTACAACGCCACCCTCACATCAGCCATAGGCTCAGTCGCCCCTCTCATGCATGGCAAAGTGCGACAAATCAATAGGCAACCCTGGCACAACAACCTCACCAAAAAACTTCGACAAGCATCTAGGGTCGCGGAGCGGCCGTGGAAGAAAACACGCCTGTCAGATTACTTCACAGCTCTCAAGCTACACTTGCCTTCAAATCAACCCTCACCTCTGCTAAACAGACCTATTTCACAAATCTTGTATCTTCATTATCCCACAACCCAAAACAACTGTTCAGTACATTTAACTTTCTCCTCCGCCCACTACTGCCACTTTCAACTCCCCTCATCTCTGCCGAGGACTTTGTCACCTACTTCAAAAACAAGATCGACCAAACAAGGCAAACCTTTACTGTTCCACCACCCCAACCACTCCACATACCAGACCTCTGCCCCTCCCTAATAACCTCCCTCTCCAACATCACTGAAGGAGAGATTACTCATCTCCTGTCCAAATCAAACCTCACCAACTGTGCACTTGACCCCATCCCTTCTCACCTGCTCCCAACCTCACTAACGTGCTCATCCCAGCCCTAACCCATCTCTTCAACCTATCGCCCCATATCACTGCTCCCGTTTGCTTCCAAAATCCTTGAACAGCATGTCCATGCTCAACTTTCCTCCCACCTCTCATCTAACTCCCTCCTTGACATCCTCCAATCTGGCTTCCATCCCCACCTCTCCAATGAAACTGCCCTGACCAAAATTGCTAATGACTTACTCACAGCAAAAACTAACAGACAGTTCTCCATCCTCCTCCTTCTCGACCTGTCCTCTGCCTTCGACACAGTCGACCACTGCCTACTGCTACTGATTCTTTCTTCCGTTGGCATCAAAAACCTTGCCCTGTCCTGGATTGCCTCATACCTTTCTGACCGCACGTTTAGCATTTCCCACTCCCACACTACCTCCTCATCCCGCACTCTCTCTGTTGGAGTCCCCCAAGGTTCTGTCCTGGGGCCCCTACTTTTTTCTATCTATACCCTTGACCTAGGACAGCTCATAAAGTCCCATGGCTTCCAGTACCACCTGTATGCGGACGACACTCAGATCTACCTCTCTGGTCCAGATGTCACCTCTCTGCTGTCCAGAATCCCCGAGTGTCTATCAGCCATATCCTCCTTTTTCACCTCTCACTTTCTAAAACTCAATGTAGACAAAACTGAGCTCATTATCTTTCCTCCATCTCCTCCATTCTCTACCTGATCTATCTATTATGGTAAACGGCATCACGCTCTCTCCCTCACCTGAAATCCTCTTCCTCGGAGTAACTCTCCACTCTGCCCTGTCCTTCAAACAACACATCCAAACTCTTGCCACCTCCTGTCACCTCCAACTGAAAAATATTTCCAGAATCCATCCCTTCCTCAGCTGTTGTGAGTTCATTTTCCCTTCCGTCACTGAGGCCTGGTGAACTCCCTATTCTAGTGAAGGAAGGTAGTGAGCCTGATTATCAGGCACCTGGGACTAATGAAGACGATTGGCTGAGTGGAGTCACTGACTGGATTTAAGGCAGCCTACGCCCTTTCTGCCCTGCGGGTGATTTCTCTGTGGACTCTTGGACACCAATCTGATTCCTGCACTCCTAAAGCTAAGTTTTCTGTTTTGCCTTTTTGCATCTAAGATTTGCTTTTGTTTTTCTTGCTTTTTGGATTCTGCCACTCCCTGCTGGAGTGTGCAGTGTTCCTTGAGCTCTGTCTTCTGAAAGTACCTGAGTGCTGATTTAGTTTTTGAAGCTTAGTTGCTTCAGGGCCATTTTTATATCAGCTTGTTGGCTTTTGTCTCTGATAGGGTTTTGGCAGATTGCAGACAGCAGCCTTCCTATCCGTTCCTATCTAGGTAGTTTTTGGGCCCCGTCTTTGCTCAGCCTGTCTTTCTGTCTGTGTAAGTGTTTTCATCTTGCTTCACCGTCATTATATGTGGGGGGCTGCCTATTGCTTTGGGGTCTGCTCTGGGGCAGTTAGATTTCCCCTTTCCTTCTTTAGGCCTATGTAAGTCTCCGGCTGTGATCGAGGGGTCTAGGTCATCGTAGGAACCCCCCACGGCTACTGCTAGTTGTGTTGATAGGTTCAGGGGTCTGCAGTCTGATAGTTGCCAACTTCTCTGGTTTTCAGGACTTAGCTAGCATTTCTGTTTTTGCCTCCTACGGTGACTCAATCATAACAGAATCACCCGCCAAACCGCAGATCCTGGGGTACTCTATAGCAGGAATGAATTGTGTTTAAAAAAAAAAAAAAAAAAAAAAAAAGGTGTGTGTATATTCTTTCCTCTATATCTCTGAGGCCGTAGGGGGGATTTTTTTTTCTCTCAATGGAGATAAAGCAAGTGTCTGATCGTGTGGAGCAGCTCGCTGCTGAAGTGCGAGGAATTTCCGCCTATCTTGCTCGTTCACATGCTGTTGAACCAAAGATCCCCACACCTGATGTATTTTTTGGGGATCGATCTAAATTTTTGAGTTTCAAAAATAATTGTAAATTATTTTTTGCTTTGAAGCCTAACTCGTCAGGGAGCCCCGCGCAGCAGGTTAAAATTGTCATCTCTTTGCTGCGCGGCGATCCCCAGGATTGGGCGTTTTCTTTGAAACCAGATGACCCTATTCTGACTAATGTGAACGCATTTTTTCAAGCCTTGGGGTTGCTGTACGACGAACCTAATGCTATTGATGAGGCTGAAAAGACCCTGTTAGCATTGAACCAGGGTCGAGAATCTGCAGAGTTGTACTGTCAAAAGTTCCGAAAGTGGGCGGTCCTTACTACCTGGAATGATAGTGCCTTGGCTGCTCTCTTTCGGAAGGGTTTGTCAGAAGCCGTAAAAGATACTATGGTGGGATTTCCTGTTCCCTCTGGTCTGGATGATTCTATGTCTTTAGCCATTCAGGTTGATCGGCGTTTTTCGTGAACGCAGGATTACACGAGAGGTGTTGCCACCGGTTGAACAGACGTCTGAACCTGTGCAATGTGATAGAGTTTTGTCTAAGGCGCCGCGTCAGGAATTCAGAAGGCGTAATAAGCTGTGTTTTTTCTGTGGAGATGCCTCATATGTTATTTCTGTTTGTCCTAAACGTGAGAAACGCTTTGCACACACGTTTTCTGTTGGTGGGGTTCAGCCTAAGTTTCTTTTGGCGATTACTCTGATCTGTTCCCTGTCCACATTTTCCGCCAAGGCTTTTGTGGATTCGGGAGCAGCGCTAAACCTAATGGACTTGGATTTTGCTAAACGTTGTGAATTTCCGTTGACACCTCTGCAGACGCCTATCCCTTTGAGGGGGATTGATGCTACCCCTCTGGCTAAAAATAAACCTCAGTTTTGGACCCAGTTGGTCATGCGGGTCGCCCCAGACCACCAAGAAAATTGCAGATTTTTGGTGTTGCATGGTCTGCATGATGCCGTTGTTCTGGGGTTTCCCTGGTTGCAGATTCATAATCCAGTTTTGGATTGGAAGTCTGTGTCTGTGGTGAGTTGGGGTTGCCGGTGTACCTTTAGTGAGACTCCGGTTTTTTCCACCTCTCCTCAGTCGCATGAGGTTCCTGACTATTTGGCGGACTACTATGATGTATTTAGTGAGAATGAGTCTGCGTCCTTGCCTCCTCATAGGAGTTATGACTGTGCAATTGAACTAAACCCGGGGTGTAAATTTCCTAAGGGTCGGCTCTTCAATTTATCTGTACCCGAGCACGAGGCTATGCGGTCCTATATTAAGGAGGCGTTGGAGAAGGGTCATATTAGACCATCCTCTTCACCCTTAGGTGCCGGTTTTTTTTTTGTGGCCAAGAAGGATGGTTCTTTAAGGCCTTGTATTGATTATCGTGCCCTCAATAAAATTACTATTAAATATCAGTATCCGTTACCCCTGATTTCGGATCTATTCTCTAGAGTCAGAGGTGCTTGCTGGTTTACCAAGCTTGACCTCAGGGGGGCGTATAATCTTATCCGCATTAAGCAGGGGGATGAATGGAAGACGGCGTTTAATACTCCGGAGGGACATTTTGAGTACCTGGTGATGCCTTTTGGGCTCACTAATGCCCCTTCTGTCTTCCAGTGCTTCATGAACGATATTTTCCGAGACTTTGTCGATAAATTTTTGATTATCTATCTGTATGATATTTTGATCTTCTCCAAGGATTGGGATTCTCATGTGGAACATATTCTGACTGTGTTCCGGATCTTGAGAGAGAATTCTCTGTATGTCAAGGGATCAAAATGCCTTTTTGGAGAACAGAGAATTTCTTTTTTGGGATTTATTTTGTCTCCGTCAACTATTGAAATGGACCTGGCCAAGGTACAGGCCATTTATGATTGGGTTCAGCCCACTTCTTTGAAGGCCCTCCAGAAGTTTTTGGGTTTTGCTAATTTTTATCGGAAATTTATTGCTAAATTTTCTAGTATTGCCAAACCATTGACTGACCTGACCAGGAAGGGTGCGGATGTGTTGAATTGGTCTCCGGAGGCAGTTGCTTCCTTTCAGGAGCTGAAGCGTAGATTTACCTCCGCCCCAGTTCTGCGGCAACCTGATGTCTCACTCCCGTTCCAGGTAGAGGTGGATGCTTCTGAGATTGGTGCAGGAGCGGTGTTGTCCCAAAAGGATCCGGTAACATCTAAAATGAATCCCTGTGCTTTCTTTTCCCGTAAGTTCTCTTCATCTGAACGTAACTATGATGTGGGGAATCGGGAACTGTTGGCCATGAAATGGGCATTTGAGGAGTGGAGACATTGGTTGGAGGGAGCCAAACATCAAGTTGTGGTCCTCACTGACCACAAAAATTTGATTTACCTAGAGTCGGCTAAACGCTTGAACCCTAGACAGGCTAGGTGGGCCTTGTTTTTTACACGTTTTGATTTTGTGGTCTCTTTCCTTCCTGGAACTAAGAATGTCAAGGCAGACGGCCTCTCTAGGAGTTTCTTTGCTGATTCTCCTGTGGTGACCAAGCCTGCCACCATCTTAGGCGAAGGGGTAGTTCTTTCTGCCATCTCGCCTGATTTGAGACTTGCTCTGCAAGAGTTCCAGGAGGACAAACCTGAGCGTTGCCCCAGTGGAAAGTTGTATGTTCCTGACCAGTGGAGGAAGAGAGTGATGTCTGAAGTTCATTGCTCTGCATTGGCTGGTCATCCAGGTATTTTTGGTACTAGAGATCTGGTGAGTCGCTCTTTTTGGTGGCCCACCTTGTCTCATGATGTCAGGAATTTTGTGCAGTCCTGTGGGACTTGCTCCCGGTCTAAATCTTGTTCTCGCTCTAGTGGGTTGTTGATGCCTTTGCCGGTCCCCAGGAGGCCATGGACCCATATTTCAATGGATTTCATTTCTGATATGCCGGTCTCTCAAAGAATGACTGTTATTTGGGTGATTTGTGATAGGTTCTCTAAGATGGTTCATCTTGTACCACTCCCTAAGTTGCCATCTTCCTCTGAGTTGGTGCCTCTGTTTTTGCAACAGGTGGTTCGCTTGCAAGGGATTCCTGAGAACATTGTATCTGACAGAGGAGATCAATTTGTGTCTAAATTTTGGAGGACGTTCTGTTCCAAGTTGGGAATTCAGTTGTCCTTCTCCTCTGCTTTTCACCCTCAGACCAATGGGGAGACAGAGAGAACAAACCAAACCTTGGAGTCGTATTTGAGATGTTTTATTTCCGCTGATCAGGATGATTGGGTTTCATTTTTGCCCTTGGCTGAATTTGCTTTGAATAATAGAGCTAGTTCTGCCACTTTGATGTCACCTTTCTTTTGTAACTTTGGTTTTCACCCTCGATTTTCTTCAGGGCAGGTGGAGCCTTCTGCCTTCCCAGGTGTTGACACTGTGGTGGAGAGAATGCACCAGATCTGGGACCAAGTGGTGGATAAGTTATCTCTCTCCCAGGAAAAGGCCCAGCGGTTTTCCAATCGACATAGGACCATTGGTCCCCAGTTTAAGATTGGTGATATGGTGTGGTTATCATCAAAAAATATTGCTATGAAGGTGGCTTCTCCTAAGTTTAAGCCTAGATTTATTGGACCTTACAAGATTTTGGAGATTATTAATCCGGTCTCTTTTCGTTTGGCTCTTCCTGTCACATTTAAGATCCATAATGTGTTCCATAAGTCCTTGTTGAAGAGGTTTGTTGAGCCAGTTGTGCCTGAGGTGGCACCTCCGGACCCTGTATTGGTTGAAGGTAACTTGGAATATGAGGTAGAGAAAATTCTGGATTCCCGACTGGCTAGACGGAGACTCCAGTATTTGGTTAAGTGGAAGCGTTATGGTCAGTAGGATAATTCCTGGGTCTCTGCCTCTGATATTCATGCCAAAAGATTGGTGCGTGCCTTTCATCGGGCTCACCCTGATCGCCCTGGTAGCGTTGTTGAGGGTTCGGTGACCCCTCCTCAAGGGGGGGTACTGTTGTGAGTTCATTTTCCCCTCTGTCACTGAGGCCTGGTGAACTCCCTATTCTAGTGAAGGAAGGTAGTGAGCCTGATTATCAGGCACCTGGGACTAATGAAGACGATTGGCTGAGTGGAGTCACTGACTGGATTTAAGGCAGCCTACGCCCTTTCTGCCCTGCGGGTGATTTCTCCATGGACTCTTGGACACCAGTCTGATTCCTGCTCTCCTAAAGCTAAGTTTTCTGTTTTGCCTTTTTGCATCTAAGATTTGCTTTTGTTTTTCTTGCTTTTTGGATTCTGCCACTCCCTGCTGGAGTGTGCAGTGTTCCTTGAGCTCTGTCTTCTGAAAGTACCTGAGTGCTGATTTAGTTTTTGAAGCTTAGTTGCTTCAGGGCCATTTTTATATCAGCTTGTTGGCTTTTGTCTCTGATAGGGTTTTGGCAGATTGCAGACAGCAGCCTTCCTATCCGTTCCTATCTAGGTAGTTTTTGGGCCCCGTCTTTGCTCAGCCTGTCTTTCTGTCTGTGTAAGTGTTTTCATCTTGCTTCACCGTCATTATATGTGGGGGGCTGCCTATTGCTTTGGGGTCTGCTCTGGGGCAGTTAGATTTCCCCTTTCCTTCTTTAGGCCTATGTATCTCTCCGGCTGTGATCGAGGGGTCTAGGTCATCGTAGGAACCCCCCACGGCTACTGCTAGTTGTGTTGATAGGTTCAGGGGTCTGCAATCTGATAGTTGCCAACTTCTCTGGTTTTCAGGACTTAGCTAGCATTTCTGTTTTTGCCTCCTACGGTGACTCAATCATAACACTCAGCCCTCAATCTACTAAAACTCTTGTACATGGCCTATTCATCTCCCGCCTTGACTACTGCAACACTCTCCTCTGTGGCCTCCCTGCTAACTCTCTTGCACCACTCCAGTCTGTCCTCAACTCTGCTGCCCGACTAATTCACCTCTCTCCTCGTTACTCCCTTGTCTCTCCTCTTTGTAAATCCCTCCACTGGCTCCCAATTCCCCAACGAATCCAGTTCAAACTACTAACACTGACCTACAAAGCTATCCACATCCTGTCCCCTCCCTATATCTCTGAACTAATCTCCCAATATCTTCCCTCACGTAATCTTTGATCCTCCCATGACCTCCTACTTTCCTCCACACTTATTCGTTCCAGACACAACCGCCTCCTAGATTTCTCCCGAATATCCCCCATCCGCTGGAAGTCCATGCCTCAACACGTCCAGTTATCTACCACCCTCAGATCCTTCAAACGGAACCTGAAAACCCATCTTCTCAGGAAACCTTACAGCCTGCAATAACCATTCTGCCGCCTCATCACCACCAGAGCTGCTGCACTCCCAACCTTCTGTCTGTTCCCCACTATCCCATAGAATGTCAGTCTGCAAGGACAGGGTCTTCTCTCCTCTGCACTAGTCTGTCATTGTAAATTTATTTACTGTTAACGATATCTGTATTTTGTATGTAACCCACTTTCTCATGTACAGCACCATGGAATTAATGGTGCTATATAAATAATAATAATAATGATAATAATAATTTTCATGAGGTGATTGCATCTAAACATGAGGAAAGAGCAACCAACTTTAAGGACTCAAGGGGAGAAAAAGAATATAAAATTATGCACACTATTACTTGTAAAACAGAAATGGTATGTTATGCAACTTGTGATTCTATGCTGTAAAAACCACTTAGCAAATCAGGGGAGAGTACTCTAGAAAATGCACAAGACATAAGGAAGGGCATGCAAACAAATGTCAAACAAATGAAACATTTCATGTCATTTCAAAGAGATGCATAATTGTAATGTTAGTGCATTTATAGTGAAAGGAATTGATTGTATATTAGAAGGAATGATGAAAGAAAGCACTCCTAAGAGATGAAACTAAATGGATGGTGGTTTGTAAAGTACTGGTGCTAGAGGGCTTCAATGAACTCTTGAGCTTCAAGTCCATAATTTAATTACTGGAAGAAAGCAAATTTAAACCTTTAGATTGTGCTGTTTATTTTTTAAACAGTTTTTAATGCAGGGTTGTTGTCTTACTTTCCTGCGAGTTTTTAGAGTAGGGAAGAAGAGGCCATGTGACAATGTTCCTTCACATATTTCTTAAGAATGCAATGATATTTGATTGTCTGGAAGTGACCAAATTGGTGAAGAAACATTGTGTAAATGATCTATATGGTGACAAATTATGAAATCCAGGAACTTTTTGAAATCTATTTTAAATATGTTTCTCAAATATCTTACCATACTGTGCTAAAAAAAGGTATCTTTTTAAATTCATTTATTTATATTTTTATCTCATTCATATTCACTGTTTTAATTTATTCCTTTCTTATTATATTTTATGTTATGGTTTATATTACATTTTTGTGGAGGGTATTTATATTTGAGGATTTATAAATTTTTCAAATACTTATGTATTACCTTACCCCCGCTGTACTAAAGAATGCCAGTGACTGTCCGCAGTCTACAACATCATGTCTGCTCTCTTTCTGAAACTCAACCTCTCCAAAACTGAACTTCTTCTGCTCCCGCCATCTACTAACCTCCCTAAATCTGACATTTCCCTCTCCGTGGGTGGCACCACAATAACACCCCGGCAGCAGGCGTGCTGTCTGGGTGTTATGTTTAACACCAATCTCTCCTTCACATCTTCACATCCCATATACAATCTCTTGCCTGCTCTTGCCTCTTACACCTAAAGAACATCTCTAGAATCCGCCCTTTTCTCACCATGGAAACAACAAAAACTCTCACTGTAGCATTGACCACTCCCGCCTGGATTACTGCAATGCTCTATTAATTGGCCTCCCCGTTACTCGACTATCCCCTCTCCAGTACATACTTAATGGAGAGGCCAGGATCGTCCATCTGGCTAATCGATACTCAGACACGTCCGCTCTTCACCACTCCTTACATTAGCTGCTCATTCATTATAGGATCCAATTCAAAGTACTTGTTCTCACCCACAAAGCTCTCCACAGTGAAGCACCCCCCCTACATCTCCTTCCTCATTTCTGTCTATCGGCCTAACCAACCACTGCGCTCTGCAAACAACTTTCGACTAACCTCTGCACTAATCCGTACCTCCCACTCCCGACTCCAAGACTTCTCCTGTGCTGCGCCAATCCTCTGGAATGCTCTACCCCAAGAAATTAGGACTATTCACAATTTGCATAGTTTCAGGTGCTCCCTCAAAACACATTTGCTCAGAGCAGCCTATCACATTCACTAATCACAGTCATTCTATGTGTAAGTGTGCATGTGTAGCCCATTCACTATCTCCATCCATCCCTCACTCCCTTAAGATGGCTGGACCATCATTGTAAATACACCATTGCAAATACACACCTGTACTTTGTATCTCCCCCACCACATTGTAGATTGTAAGTTCTCCCGAGCAGGGTCATCTTATTTTGCTTTAATTATTGTATTGTTAAAGTTGTTACTTACGACTTATGTTTTGAAATGTTAAACTGTAAAGCGCTGCGGAATATGTTGGCGCTATATAAATAAAGATTATTATTATCATTATTATGTAGCCATATGCAGCCCTGTGGCTGCAGCATGTGACTGATTGTGTGATGTCATCATGCAGTAATGTGATTGGGTGATTCAAGCTTTGTGCGCCTCCTCAGTGTTGCGACATCATGACGAAGGTGTGCTTGAAACCACTGCGCATTACACTCCCCACATCTGTGGTTTACTCACACTATAAAAAACTGTTGTTTGTGCCACCTTACCTCTTTAAAAAACTGTTGTGGTTCAGTGAACTGCGGGTCAAGGGTGCTCTATTTTTCCCACTGGCAGATTAATATAGCTATCATTGACCAACTAAGTATTGTATGCACACTGTAATGGGTCTCCCTCCAGTTGTTATCCTTGCATTAGCAGAGGTTCGTACCAGTTATATTTTATATGCATAGACCTGATATTTGGAAGAACAGTGTTCTTTTCTTGGAGACGCTGTATGACATCAATAAGAGAGCTGTAACCATACAGTAGTGTTGGTGTTCTGACTTTTCAAAACAAGTCATGGTATGCAGAAGGTATAACAGTATTTTTGACTATTATGTACTTGTAGCTGCATTATTCAGAAGTTTACACTTATTTAGGTTTTACTCTTAGGGTGCTTTCACATTGTGTTTTCTGTCCTCGGGGCATATGGGTGATATCCCCTGCAAAACGGATCCAGAAGCATGTACCAATGGGGCCAACAAACTGTAATGGTGATGGCAGAGTGAACGTAAACTCTGCACTGCACTTTTTTTTGGAAGTGTAGGCCTACAGGAGGTGAACACTCAGACGTAGTAGACTGCGTGTAAGGTACACCTGGGGTGGACCCGCTAGACCGTGGCAACGAACCTCCCGGGGGCGAGCTGACCTGGTGGACCACCCCCTATACAGGGAGCGTTTGGGGCAAGCCCGCGGGTAACTATTACCACGGCAGCTGGTACCCTGGGAGGTAACGACAGACAGACTGCTAGAGCCGAGTTGGGGATACAGGACTGACGGTACCGGCTGGGAACCACAGGACAGACAGCCACGGCTTAGAGACACGAGACAGGTGGATACGGCCTGGGAGACACAGAACTGGCGGCACGGCTAGGAGACACAGGATAGGCGGGTACGGCTGGGAGACACAGGATAGGCGGGCACGGCTGGGAGACACAGGATAGGCGGGCACGGCTGGGAGACGCAGGATAGGCGGCCACGGCTGGTAGACACAGGACCTAGGAGAGAGGAAAATGGAGAGGTGAACGAGCAACGGATGGACAGGGCGCGAAGGCGTGCAAAGAGGATGGCCAGAATCACTAGGAAAGAACAGTGATACTCAGGCACCGCAGGCAGGGAGAGGCGGCCAGATATAGGGACTGGTAGAAGGCCTTCCGGGTCGTGACCTAAAGGAGAGAGAGCAGGCGCGCGTCCTCAGTAGGAGGAGGAGAGGGAGGCGCGCGCGTGCCCAGGCACAGTATGTGCGCGCGCCCGCCGAGCAGGAGGGGCGGGGGCGTGCACCCGGCGCGGTCCAGAAGACCGGACGAAGGGGACCGCCGGACGGAGAAGAGGAGCCGGGGAGGACCGTGGAGAAGACCGCGGACGCCGGCGCAGAGGGAAGCAGGATGCCGGAGGAAGGGTAAGCTGCGGCCGGGAGGAGGCAGAGAGAGGAGCGCGCGGCAGGCGCCGCGTGACACTGCGTCTGAGTGTCCGCCTCCTGTAGGTATACACTCCTGAAAAAGATGCACAGCAGAGCTCACGTTTGCTCTGCCATAACCATTCCAGTCTATTGGACACATCAGTGCATGCACCGGACCTCGTCTTGCGGGAGATTTTGGACGTATGCCCCATCCGGGACACAGAATGCAATGTGAAAGCACCCTAATGTAAATAAAGATCCTTGAACAGAAGAAATGGGCATATGTATAAGAGGTGCATGGTCATCTTTCGTAAGCTCTAAGAATGATCAGCAATGCCGTGCCTTGGTAATTACTCACTGATGGAAATATATTGAATTTTGTAGGGTCCTGTAAGGTAATTGTGACATTTAGAGTTAGCACCTGCTGTACATCTAGCACATCTCGAGTTTCTGACCATTCTATACAATGATGATTTGACAGATCATGCTCGCAGGAGTAGAAGAAAAAAGCTTTATGTTTATGTTCTCCCTTACACTGAGAATGTTAGATTATCTGGTTAAAATAATTCCACATGTGAAGATTTTTCAACAGTATATTCTATGTTTTGTTAATTTATAGATATATACTTTGCATCTGTAAAAAAAATTAGCCTGCTTTAAATAAAAAATATCTCTGTAATGAGATACAAGAGAATGTTCCATGTGTATTTTTATAATGTAAGGGACAGAGCTATAATTAATTACACAAAACATGTTATTATCACTGGATGAATCCTGTAATCTTATGTGACAGCTACTTGAAAATGGGCAGCGCATGCAGCCTCCTGTCCTAATGGCCTTATATAATACACTATCAGCAATACTGCAATTTAGAAATATTAATCTTACTCCAAATTATAAGTCCAAAAGAGCAAAATGACCGGAATTAAATCTAAAACAAAATATTAGCATAACTGTTAAAGTGATGAGTAATTCATCCTACTGAATTATAGACATGTCCATTGTGCTCTCTCATACCACCACCAGCGAGCACTCTGCTTAATGAATATGGGTGCAGACACAGCGGCACCAGCTGCTTCCTGCTCGCAACAATTCATTATGATTCATCACAACATGATTCATGTGTTTGTTACTGGAAGCCCCTTTTATTGCCAATGCTCCCTTGGTGCAGTATGGCAAAGTCATGTATCTAATAACACTGACCAATAAAAGCTACATTTTCAATTGCAAGACACTTTGCAGTTTTATATATATATATCTCCAGCAATAGCACAAAAGCCTTGGGTCTTAAGGGCCTTTTACACATAGCGAGATTGCTAGCGATATCGTTAAAGCGTCACTGAGTTTGTGATGCAACAGCGATATCGCTAGCGATCTCGCTTTGTGTGACACATACCTGCGACCGCCCCCCCCCCCCCGCTGGATATTGCTGATCACGTTCGAATGTCCTGGGCCATTTTTTCCTCGTTGGCGTCCCACTGCCGCCGACTAGCAACGCATGGACACAGGCGGAACTCGTCATCATCGCTGCGGTGTGACAGGTAAGAGCGACCGCCGACGGAATCGCTGCTGCGTCGCTGGTGAGATCTGCCTGTTTGGAAGCTCACTAGTGACCATTTAGTGATGCACCAGCGATCCTGACCAGGTCGTATCATTGTCGGGATCGCTGGTGCATTGCTAAATGTAACGGGACCCTTAAGCTTTAATGAAATATTATTTGTAAGTGAAAGGTATTTGGTCAGTTCTGAACACATCCTATTAAGCAATGCAATCCTGTCAGAACAGAGCATATATAGAAATCATGGAGGCCATAGAAAATGTCCACCCGCCTTCTCTAGCCCACACAGACACCCTCAGTATAGTGATTGTATAACCCTCACTCAGTACGATGCCCCTAAAGCATATTATTATTATTATTTATTTTTATAGTGCCATTTATTCCATGGCGCTTTACATGTGAGGAGGGGTATACATAATACATACAAGTACAGTAATCTTAAACAATACAAGTCACGACAGGAACAGGAGGAGAGAGGACCCTGCCAGTGAGGGCTCACAATCTACAAGGGATGGGTGAGGATACATATCCACACAGTATAATGCCCCCCAACCTCCTAGCATAATTTTCCCATGGCTTCATCTCACACATTATAATGTACCACACTGCCCATAACAGAATGATGCTTCTATAGCTCTCACAGTATGGTAACCCCAAAGTTACCCCGCACAAAGAATGAGGTGCGCTCAGTTCACCACATACAATATGATGGCCCCATATTACCCTCCACACAATACGTATGATGCCCTCATAGACTCATACACAGTATGATGGCCCACCACAAACAGTACGATGGCCCCACAAACACTTCCCACACAGTATTTTGCTCCCACACACAGTATGATTACCCTCACACACAGTATATTAGAGAAATAAAAAACACTCGCTTAGCGCTGTTTCCCCAATACTACTCTGGTCCGAGAAGTGTATGAGCTAAGGCTCCACACAGTATGTGTAATGTAGAGATGTCACGGCACCTGCTGTGCTGAGACTCCGATGTACAGGTTACAATGTTGGGCTTCCTGTTTCAACATTATATTCAACTGTATAAACTGCCCGAGGATGCAGTTACCATTGAAATTCAGCTGGCAGAGGGGTGGGCAGTGCCAATTGGCATTGAGCCACCTCAACTGATGGTTCCCATTGTGGCCGTATGGTTTGTCACTATTAATAGAACACCACTGCTGTCAGGACCAGTATTCCACTGATGTATTTCGGGATAATGCTCATCAACAGAATCTTCGGCACAATAATTGGCAAAAAAAGAATGTGTTGAAATAAATGATGCTTTATTACTCCCACTAGCGTGTTAAATCAGTATATTCATTACAAATATCTTTTCCTGATTTCATAGTTAATTTACTTTTTTGTACAATGTATTGATCTTTTCTATGGGCACTAAAGTAGAACTACCATCTTTTTAGCTTTTTATCAAGTATAGGGACAATGGTCAAAATAAGAATAATATACAATTTCCCTGGTTCTCTCACGTTGTACTTTAATATGTACTAGTTGCGATTCCAATTAAATTTGTCACATAAAACCTATGTACAAGTTAAATATTTCCAATTACAACCTAGAGGACATATACAAACTAACTAAGGTTTTAAGCCTGCCTTCCAGACCAGGCACAATCAAACAAGAGGACAAACCTGGACAATGAAAAATGGAGGACAATTTTCTTTCTATATTGGAGACGCCTTCATTTTCATTATGTAGGTATGAAATGGCATTAAAAAATTACACAATCACCAGAACATCTATTCTCTGATGAACATGATAAGAAGTGTAACATCTTTGAAATGTGTGCCTGTAGATCATTTTATGACTTTTTTATTTGAAAGGGGAGATACCTTATCTCTTAATTTGAAAATGTCCCAGCTTATATTTGATGCCATTGTGTCAGCATCGGTTTTCACTTCTATTATGTCACTAGCTGAAGAGCCCAGCACTGCCCGGGCATAGTAACTAACTACGGTTAGTGATAACAAATTATAATGGCTATATCTATATATATATAAAGCTGAGTGTAGAGCCCCGCCCATTCCGCATAGCCACATTCACTATAATATCCCACATCATCCCATCAGCCAGAGCTACCGGACTACTACCTATAATATCCCACATCATCCCGTCAGCCAGAGCCACTGGACTACTACCCCTAATATCCCGCATCATCCCATCAGCCATAGCCACCAGAAAGCTACCCCTAATATCCCACATCATCCTGTCAGCCAGAGCTACTGGACTACTACCTATAATATCCCACATCATCCCATCAGCCAGAGCCACTGGACTACTACTCCTAATATCTCACATCATCCCATCAGCCAGAGCCACCGGACAGCTACCACTAATATCCCACATCACCCCGTCAGCCTGGAGTCAGAACCAGAGCACTGAGTGGAACGGTCCTAACTTCCATACTGGGGATCCCTTTAAGAGAGGCCTGGCGTCAGTAGCAGAGCGCTGAGTGGATTTGCCCTGACTTCCATACCAATGATCCCTTTAATAGAAGCCTGGGGTGAGAATCAGAGTGCTGAGGGATTTACTTTAACTTCCATACCGGAGATCCCTCTAAGAGAGGCCTGGGGTCAGTACCAAAGCGTAGAGTGGATTTTCACTCACTTCTGTACTGAGGATCCCTTTAAGAAGGGACTTTGGTCAGAACCAGAGCGCTAAGTGGATTTGCCATGACTTGCATACCAATGATCCCTTTAATAGAACCCTGGGGTCAGAATGAGTGCGCCGAGGGATTTGCCCTAACTTTCATACTGGGGATCCCTTTAAGAAGGGCCTGGGGTCGGTACCAAAGTGCAGAGTGGATTTGCCCTAAATTCCATGCCAATGAGAGACCCTGGGGTCAGAACCACAGAGCTGAGTGGAACTGTCCTAACTTCCATTCTGGGAATCCCTTTAAGAGAGGCCTGGGGTCAAAACCAAAGCACTGGATGAATTTGCTCTGACTTTCATACCAATTATCCCTTTAAGAGGGAAGATGTACCTACGGGATGGAGGATGTGTGATGGGGATATGGGCACGGGAGGGGGGTTAATTTCTGTCATATGCTCTCTGCTCCTTTCAGGGGGGCAGACAGTGGCTGGGAGCTTACGTTCCCAGGGATGCTAGATTTCTCCCACCATGTCAGTGTCTGCTGAGGTGTTGTCAAGTGGGAAAACTGTTGCTCATAGCAACCAATCACAGCTCAGTTTCTTTTAACCAACTCTGGTGAAATGAGATATGCTTAGTGATTGTTTGCAAGGAAAACTGTTGCTCATAGCAACCAATCACAGCTCAGATTCTTTTGAACAGCTCTGGTGAAATGAAAGATGCTTTGAGATTGGTTGGTGATACACACACACATTTATTTTTATATATAGAGATATTGCTATGTTGTCAGCATAACAACCAGAGCTGGGGACTGGCAGTGTACTATTAAAACAATTATTTATCACACAGTGATATAAATATTCCAAAAGTAAATTCAAAGGGGCTGCTGTAGTACATGTTGAGTCCTGAGTGCCCTATTGTGGATTGCTAGAGCTGCATTGAAGGAATAGGACAAAAATGTGTCTTGAATCTACCAGTCTGCTTAAAGCAGTTGATAAATCTTTGGACACATGGGGTAACTGAAAAAAAAGTCTAAAATTGAAAAAAGTAATCCATAACAATAAATAATTGAAATTTAAATAGACATCTTAATAAGACTTGTCTGAGCCTCCATTTAGTCATTTTCCTCATATGATATTCACCATACATTCAGTGTCTGATGAGACGGACAGTAAAAAGGAATGTATTACATACAGATAAAATCAAGAATCAGCGTGTCTGGGTCAGATCCAAAGGATTTTTTTCCCCTAAAATAGAGATGGTTAAACATCAGAAAGATTAAACAAAGTTGCTTAAAGGCTATCTAGCTACATTTTAATTATATAGCTGTGATTATTTCTGAGGACCAATTTCAGAGTCATGCCATGAAGCAATTTCCCCTGCATGTGTAAAATGCCAATTACAGTTTAAAAACCCTATTTTATACAAGTTAGATGCATGAATTAATTATTTCTTAAATATAAGTTATTCCAGTGATAAGTAAAAGGGGAATACAAGTTATTGCAGAATCACAGAATAAATTCCCCTCCAGGAGTTCACATCATTGTTAAATAAACAAAAACCTTGTACAAGTATAAAATACATTGTCCTATTTGCTCATTAACTGATTAGGTATTATAGTAAAATATGCCAAATCTAGAGAAAAAAACCCTTAACTATGATTTGAAATCTTTATAAATATTAAATTGTATTTGCAGTTAGAAAATTCAAGGACATTGACTCCAGGCAAATCCTTTCAAATTGCATCTGTTATCCCAGAATTATTTATTTTTACAAAACTCTACACTATAATACCTAATATTCTGTCCTACATGTT
The DNA here is from genome assembly GCF_039654945.1 of Dendrobates tinctorius. Classification (NCBI taxonomy): domain Eukaryota; kingdom Metazoa; phylum Chordata; class Amphibia; order Anura; family Dendrobatidae; genus Dendrobates; species Dendrobates tinctorius. Next base: position 11,492,867 of record NW_027361770.1, read on the forward strand.
TTGGATCAACTTGATTCTTCAGTAAGAACTGTTCTTAGAATAGTGCAGACATGTTATTACTTTACGTTCAAGTGTTTTCGCTGGATACCTCTTATTCTAACTGTATTGAATTGACATTTATGCTTTTTCTATGCAGGGAAAACAGTAAGAGAATTGACTCAGACATTGGAAAATTACTACCGCAATCTGCTACCTTTTATTGTAAGGGAACAGATAACAAGAATCGAAGAAAAAGCATAGAGGTCTCTAAATGACACATAGCTGTTAGATAAAAAGCAGAACTAGAAACATATCCAAGTTTAAAAGGTCTGAAATAAAAATTAAGTGGACTCCCACTCAGGAACGACCACAGCCATATAGACTTACACTCATCTCCTACAAATATACTCTTATGCTAACCTTAGCGTTATCAACTCCTTGATTCCAGCTTTCTTGAAACATATAGTTATATACCCTACTGATTTCCTTAGTTGCTTATGACATTAATTCCTTCTTGACATTTGACCTATATTTAGGCCAAATTTATGTCTCTGCCTTTGACGTGCGAACCTGCATCTTTCCCCCAAAATGATGACTGATTTAATCACCCCAAGAATACCATTCCCACAGTGAAACATGGGGATGTTTTGAGGCAGTAGGGACAGGGAAAATGGTCCAACTTGAGGGGAAGATGAATGGTGCAAAATACAGGGAGATTCTTGAGCAAAACTTTTTTCAGTCTGTCAGTGATTTGAGACTGGGATGGACGTTCACCTTCCAATAAGACAATGACCAAAAGCATATTGCTAAAGCAATACTCAAGTGTTTTAAGGGGAAATGTGTATATATTTTGGAGTGGCCTAGTCAAAGCCCAGACCTTAATCAAATTGAGAATTTTGTTGTCAGACATGAGGATTGCTGTTCACCAGAGGAAACCATCTAACTTGAAGGAGTTGGATCTATTTTGCCTTGAGGAATGGGTAAAAATCCCAGTGGCGAGTTGTGCAAAGCCCATAGAGACATATCCAAAGATACTCACCCCTGGTATGTGTGACTCTAAAACATTCCAGCTTTTCCAAACCCTTATTTTAGTTTGTCTTTGCTACATACCTCTGGTATGTGTGAATCTGCAACAATACAGCTTTTCAAAACCCTGATATTATTTATTTTGTGTTTGCTACTCACCCCTGGTATATTGCTACCCCCTCCCTACTTTTTCTTTATGTTTATTCTGACTGCAATATCCTACATCTGGCTCAGCTTGATGAAGTTATCAACAAGATGAGTTTAGGGCGTCTCCCCATGTTTTACACTTGAATGCATTTGTTAGCAAAGATATTGTGAGCAGTACATCTGCATGATGTAGACTGCCCAGTGCATCACATAAGTGTATCACTCAAGTGCGCTTCCCAGAATGAGACCATAATTGAACCAAAAGGGAACTGAAGGTAACTAGATACAAACTCACAGTAAACTATGTTTCTGTTTGTTTTCACTCTTACCACTGTAGTCCTTCACTTTCTGCTAACACCCATAATCAGACCTATCCATCAAAGTAAATTGCTGCCCACTCTCCCCAATATGCAAGCTCCCAGCCTCTTGGTAACTCTTGACTCCAATCTCTCCTCCAAACCACACATCAAAGCCCTTGACATTTCCTGCTGACTTCAACTCAAAAATATCTCTTGGATTTGCACATTCCTCAACCAAGAATCTGAAAAAACATTACTGCATGCCCTCATGTCCTGCCTCAATTACTGCAACCTCCTACTTAGTGGCATCGCCTCTAAAGGCCCTGTATCACATAGCAAGATCGCCAGCGAGAGTGCTGATGCATCACTGATTTTGTGATGCAACAGCGATCTTGCTACATGTGACACATAGCTGCGACCGCCCTCCCCACAGGATATCTCTGATCATGCTCAAATGTCCTGGGCCATTTTTTCATCGTCGGCGTCCCACTGGCCAGCATGCATTGCTGTGTTTGATGCCAATGAGCGACCTCGTTGGCGATGCAGAACTCCAATCTCTACTCCAAGCCACACATCAAAGCCCTTGACATTTTCTGCTGACTTCAACTCAAAAATATCTCTTGGATTTGCACATTCCTCAACCAAGAATCTGCAAAAACATTGCTGCATGCCCTCATCTCCTGCCTCGATTACTGCAACCTCCTACTTTGTGGCATCGCCTCTAAAGGCCCTGTATCACATAGCGAGATCGCCAGTGAGATTGCTGATACATAGTGTTGAGCATTCCGATACCGCAAGTATCGGGTATCGGCCAATACTTGCTGTATCGGAATTCCGATACCGACTTCCGATATTTTTTCAATATCGGAATTCGGCATCGGAATCGGAAGTTCAGTTGATTGACAGCCTGATGTCATCATGATGCGCGGTGTGTGCGCATCATGATGCGCCGTCATTTCGGGCCTTCCGGGGGTCTCTGCCGGCCTGCCGGGGGGCTGTGCCGGCCTGCCGGGGGGCTGTGTGGACTGCCCGGGGTCTGTACCGGCCTGCCGGGGGGCTGTGCCGGCCTGCCGGTGGTCTGTGCACCCTGTGGGGGTCTGTACCGGCCTGCCGGGGGGCTGTGCCGGCCTGCCGGTGGTCTGTGCACCCTGTGGGGGTCTGTACCGGCCTGCCGGGGGGCTGTGCCGGCCTGCCGGTGGTCTGTGCACCCTGTGGGGGTCTGTACCGGCCTGCCGGGGGGCTGTGCCGGCCTGCCGGGGGGCTGTGCTGATGTCCGGGGGTCTGTGCAAGCATCGTCCGATGGGACTACAAGTCCCATCTGGCGATGCCTGCTACCATGACAGTGATTGACACATTAGCCAATGATGGGACAGTAGTAGTCCCATCATCCGGCTAATGTGTTAAATGTTAAAAAAAAAAAATACTACATACATACTACATGCTACATACATACTACATGCTACATACATACTACATATATACTACATACATACTACATACATGCTACATACATGCTGCATGCTACATACATACTACATACATACTACATACATACTACATGCATGCTACATGCATGCTACATACATACATGCATGCTACATACATACTACATGCATGCTACATACATACTACATGCATGCTACATACATACTACATGCTACATACATACCACATACATACTACATACATACTACATACTACATATATACTACATGCATGCTACATACATACTACATGCTACATACATACCACATACATGCTACATACATACTACATATATACTACATACATTCTACATACATACTACATACATACTACATGCATACTACATGCATACTACATACATACTACATGCATGCTACATACATACTACATGCATGCTACATACATACTACATGCTACATACATACCACATACATACTACATACATACTACATACTACATATATACTACATGCATGCTACATACATACTACATGCTACATACATACTACATGCTACATACATACCACATACATGCTACATACATACTACATATATACTACATACATACATACTACATGCATGCTACATACATACTACATGCTACATACATACCACATACATACTACATACATACTACATGCTACATACATACTACATATATACTACATGCATGCTACATACATACTACATGCTACATACATACCACATACATACCACATACATGCTACATACATACTACATGCATACTACATGCATACTACATACATACTACATGCATGCTACATACATACTACATGCTACATACATACCACATACATACTACATACATACTACATACATACTACATGCTACATACATACTACATATATACTACATGCATGCTACATACATACTACATGCTACATACATACCACATACATACTACATACATGCTACATACATACTACATATATACTACATGCATGCTACATACATACTACATATATACTACATGCATGCTACATACATACTGCATGCTACATGCATGCTACATACATACTACATACATACTACATGCTACATACATACCACATATATACTACATACATACAATACATTCATACAATACATACATAGACATACAGTACATATAACATAGAGTAACATATTTACCAATACTTGTCACATTGTTCCCCGAAGCCATTGTCTTTTCCGGAATAAATATTAACATAACAAACCACAAAAATACTCACCCACGATCCGAAGCAGTCCACGAGTGTGTCCCACGACGATCTTGGGTAGAGAACTGCAGCATCAGATGATGCTGCCGTTCTCTACGGGCTGCAGGAATCCAATGACGGAAGGTAGGTATCCTTCCGCACTGTATTCCTCCGCCACTTAAAAAAAAAAAAGTCCCTAGTCTCACTTTATGCCATTGCTGTGTGGGAGTTTCCCACACAGCAATGGCATAAAGTGAGACTAGGGACTTTTTTTTTTTTTAAGTGGCGGAGGAATACAGTGCGGAAGGATACCTACCTTCCGTCATTGGATTCCTGCAGCCCGTAGAGAACGGCAGCATCAGCTGATGCTGCAGTTCTCTACCCAAGATCGTCGTGGGACACACTTGTGGACTGCTTCGGATCGTGGGTGAGTATTTTTGTGGTTTGTTATGTTAATATTTATTCCGGAAAAGACAATGGCTTCGGGGAACAATGTGACAAGTATTGGTAAGTATGTTACTCTATGTTATATGTACTGTATGTCTATGTATGTATTGTATGAATGTATTGTATGTATGTAGTATATATGTGGTATGTATGTAGCATGTAGTATGTATGTAGTATGTATGTAGCATGCATGTAGCATGCAGTATGTATGTAGCATGCATGTAGTATATATGTAGTATGTATGTAGCATGCATGTAGTATATATGTATGAATGTATGTAGCATGTAGTATGTATGTAGTATGTATGTGGTATGTATGTAGCATGTAGTATGTATGTATTATGCGTGTAGTATGTATGTAGTATGTATGTAGTATATATGTAGTATGTATGTAGCATGAAGTATGTATGTAGCATGCATGTAGTATATATGTAGTATATATGTAGCATGTAGCATGTATGTAGTATGTATGTGGTATGTATGTAGCATGTAGTATGTATGTAGCATGCATGTAGTATATATGTAGTATGTATGTAGCATGTAGTATGTATGTAGTATGTATGTAGTATATATGTAGTATGTATGTAGCATGTAGTATGTATGTAGCATGCATGTAGTATATATGTAGTATATATGTAGCATGTAGCATGTATGTAGTATGTATGTGGTATGTATGTAGCATGTAGTATGTATGTAGCATGCATGTAGTATATACGTAGTATGTATGTAGCATGTAGTATGTATGTAGCATGCATGTAGTATATATGTAGTATGTATGTAGCATGTAGTATGTATGTAGCATGCATGTAGTATATATGTAGTATGTATGTAGCATGTATTATGTATGTAGCATGCATGTAGTATATATGTAGTATGTAGCATGTAGTATGTATGTAGCATGCATGTAGTATATATGTAGTATGTAGCATGTAGTATGTATGTAGCATGCATGTAGTATATATGTAGTATGTAGCATGTAGTATGTATGTAGCATGCATGTAGCATGTACTATGTATGTAGCATGCATGTAGTATATATGTGTTATGTATGTAGCATGTAGCATGCATGTAGCATGCATGTAGTATGTATGTAGTATGTATGTAGTATATATGTGGTATGTATGTAGCATGTAGTATGTATGTAGCATGTAGTATGTATGTAGCATGCAGTATGTATGTAGCATGCATGTAGTATATATGTAGTATGTATGTAGTATATATGTAGTATGTATGTTGCATGTAGTATTTATGTAGTATGAATGTAGCATGTATGTAGCATGTATGTAGTATGTAGTATGAATGTAGCATGTATGTAGTATGCATGTTGTATGTATGTAGCATGTAATTTTTTTTTTTTTTTTTTACATTCAACACATTAGCCGGATGATAGGACTATTACTGTCCCATCATTGGCTAATGTGTCAATCACTGTCATGGTAGCAGGCATCGCCCGATGGGACTTGTAGTCCCATCGGACGATGCCTGCACAGACCCCCGAAGCCTGCACAGACCACCGGCAGGCCGGCACAGCCCCCCGGCAGGCCGGCACAGCCCCCCGGAACCTGCACAGACCACCGGCAGGCCGGCACAGCCCCCCGGCAGGCCGGCACAGCCCCCCGGCAGGCCGGCACAGCCCCCCGGAGCCTGCACAGCCCCCCGGCAGGCCGGCACAGCCCCCCGGCAGGCCGGCACAGCCCACCGGAGCCTGCACAGACCACCGGCAGGCCGGCACAGCCCCCCGGCAGGCCGGCACAGACCACCGGAGCCTGCACAGACCCCCTGGCAGGCCGGCACAGCCCCCCGAAAGGCCCGTACAGACCCCAGAGAGGCTGTACAAGGGCAGGAAAGGGTTTTTCTTATTCCGATACCGGAAGTCCCATAGACTTGAATGGGACTTCCGGTATCGGAATCGGCGATACCAATACTTTTTTTAAAGATCGGCCGATACCATCCGATACGATGCTTTGAAGTATCGGACGGTATCGCTCAACTCTACTGATACATCACTGATTTTGTGATACAACAGCGATCTCGCTACATGTGACACATAGCTGCGACCGCCCCCCTGCTGGATATGTCTGATAGTGCTCGAATGTCCTGGGCCATTTTTTCATTGTCGGCGTCCTGCTGGCCAGCATGCATCGCTGTGCTTGACGCCAATGAGCGACCTCGCTGGTGACGCAGAACTCAGGGATGCAGGCTGGAGTAATTCAGAATAGCTGCTGTGTGACAACACAACAGTAAGCCTTACCAGGTCGTATCGTTGTCGGGATCGCTGGTGCGTCGTTGAAGAGATCTTCCTGTTTGGCAGCTTACTAGCGACCATGTAGCGATGCACCAGTGATCCCTACCAGGTCGTATCATTGTCGGGATCATTGGTAGGTCGCTATGTGAAACAGGACCCGAACACTCTTGCACTCCTCCAATTTAGCATAACATTCACTGACCAACTAATCCAATTATCCCTCCACTATTCCCCAGCCTCTCCTAAGTGTCAAGCCCTTCACTGACTCCCCATTGCCCAGATACTCCAATTCAAAACCCTAACCTTGATATACAAAGCCATCCAAAACCTCCATATATCTGTGACCTAGTCTCCTGCTAATTACCTGCAGGCAACCTCCGATCCTCACAAGGTCTATTTATTTACACCCCTTTTATCTCCTCTTCCCAAATTGCATACAAGATTTTTCCCGTATATCCCACCTACTCTGGCACTCTCCACTCCAACGTATGAGACTCCCGCCTACTGTGGAAACCTTCAAAAGGTAACTAAAGACCTACCTCTTCTGACAAGACTACAAACTACAGCAACCCTCATTCCACCAAACTACTGCATGACCAGCACTATCCTCACCTACTGTATCCTCACCCATCCCTTGTAGATTGTGAGCCCTTGGGGGCAGGGCCCTCTCTCCTCCTGTAACAGTCAGTGACTTGTTTTGCTCAAGTTTACTGTACTTGTTTTTTGTTATCTATACCCCTTTTCACATGTAAAGCACCATGTAATAAATGGCGCTATAATAATAAATTATAATAATAATCATAAGTGACTTACAGCTGTAATTGCTGCAAAAAGTGGCTCTACAAAGTACTGGCTTTGGGTGGTGAATAGTTATGCACACTGACGTTTTCAGTTATTTTATACAATTTGTTGTTTGCATCACAATAAAAAGAAAAATAAATGTTCACAGTTGTAGGCATGTTCTTTACATGAACTGAAGCAAACCCTCAAATGCAACAGTGAAATTCCAGGTTGTAAGGTAGTAAAACATGAAAAATGCCAAGGGAGTTGAGTATTTTCTCAAGCTACTGTACTTAGCAGTGCTGTATAGCACAACCGATTGGATAATTAAAAATTAAACAATTAAAATAAAAACATATGCATATTTGGCATCACTGAATTCATAAAAGTCTGATATATCAAAATATAAAATAAATTAATTTGATAGGTAAACAGCGTACCGAGAAGAAAAATCAAAATTCCTTAATTACAATTTAGTTTTTTATAGGCACTGTTAGTCACTGAAGGTACAGGTTAGTTTTTGATTAATGTAACTTATGGGTATTTTCGATTGACTCATTCATGATAATTCATTTCCAGATAACTCTTTTTCCCACTCCTTTACCTTACAAATGTAAATCACGCCTAAACCCTTTTTCACACAGCATTTATAATACTGTAATGCATTTTCCAACATGGAGGAGATAAATGGTCATTGAGGATTAATACTTTTTTATATTTAATATACTAGCTGCTTTTTTGGTGATTTGCATACCTTGCTTTTATTTCACATTTTGTCTGAGTGTTCTTAACATAATAATTAGCACACCTACTGTTTTCACACCTGTCCTTTTCATCTCTGGCCAGGTTCCCTGACGGTCGCTTCTACTCTTGAGTTGTTGGTGTGTAACCACTGCAACCAGTCATTTGTCGCAGGGATGAGGTGCTGGTGGCCGCTGCAGTCACTGATTGGCTAAGTATGCTGGAAGAGTAGGAGAGGTAACAGGTGGGGGATCATGGAGACCGTTATGGAGGAGCTTTGGCAGATTGATAACTGTGTTTGTGCAATTATATTTATAGCACACTCGACAATGTGTAAAATACAAGAAATGGGTAAAAAAAAACCTTTCAACATATTGACCTTAAAGGGAAACTGGTTAAACCAACTGAATTTGAACTTTCTGCCATGAAGATATTTTTTAGATTGTATTCTAATAAGTCAGACATATTATATTTGTATATATTTCCTGATATAGTTTTTAGTATGATTACAAAAATGTCTGGCAGAATAGATAGAAATAATGCAAATTGGTATTTTAGGACTATCAAAAATTCTGAACTTGATATATAGCATAAAATCTATCAGATAACACAGCAGAAGACAATTAGTTATTTTCCTATACAACATAAGCTAAAATAGAAAAAAAATGGTTATTGGACCTATCACATAAACCAAAAGATGTAAATATGTGTTCATGTGAAATAATACAATTACTCCGTGAGAAAAACTGCATTACTCCATTTGTTATGACCGGCCTAAATGTACAGACAATATATGGCAACAATCTTTTTATTAAAAATTGTGAAAATTCCAAAGCCTGGTTGTACTATTAGCAATTATTTTTTTTAATAAGACTTGTGCTGCCAGTGGCATTTGTATTTAATAAGCACCTAATGCAACCTAAATTGAAAGGGTAATTATATATGTAGTAACCATCGGGTATGCAAAAGTTAATTGTCAGATAACTACTAACAAGAGTGAAATGTCATGATGCAGTTAACTTGCCTTTGGGAAATATCTTTTGATTTTGCTTATTTATTAAGCTAAAGAAAATGCAAGATGTTAAGTCCCAGCTCCCATATGGTAGTACAGAGCATACAGTATTCTGCAGTCAAATTACTGAAACCTGGCAGTAATTACAAATGTAGCAGTCTTCAGTTTTGTGAAATTTCAGATAATTTTGTGTTAGATTATCAAAATGACTATTCTGTTGCATGTCAGTGCAAAATAATATTGTAATGATGCCTGACATTTGAGCAGAAGGGAATGGAGTATGCCTCTGCTAAACTCCTCTCACAGCAGTTTATGATTTATGTGTGTAATGTTTAAATCTCATATATCCGATTCTTCTTTCCCCTAACGTTTCACCTTTGGGAAGACCAGATAGCACTCATACTCATCAGAGTATTGATTTATCCCATGTTTTGTCTGGTGTGCTAAACACTTTTAAGCCTCATGCAAATACATAGTTAAATAGTTACATAGGTTGAAATAAGCCCTAGACACATCAATTTCAACCTTCCTCCACCAATTGTACATTTGTCAATAATTTAACTATAACCCACAATGTTATGTGAACTGAGGAAATTGTCCAGCCCTTTTTTAAAAGCTGTTATAGTGTCTGTCATTACTACCTCCTGTGGTAGGACATTCCACAGTCTGATTGCTCTAACTGTAAAGAATCCTTTCCTAATTAGCTGTCGGAATCGCCTTTCTTCCACTCGTATTGAGTGCACCCTGGTCCTATGTATGGTCCTTGGAAGGAATAAGTCATGTGCCAGTCCTTGGTACTGACCACACAAACAGGTGCTTCTCACAAAATTAGAATATCACCAAAAAGTTAATTTATATATTCACAAGGAGTGGACTGCTGCTGGAGTCATTGCTTCTATAGCCATCAAACACAGATGTATCCAGGACATGGGCTACAAGTGTCGCGTTCATTGTGTTAAGCCATTCATAACCAATAGACAATGCTAGAAGCATCAGACCTGGGCCAAGGAGAAAAAGAACTGGACTGTTGCTCAGTGGTCCAAGGTGTTGTTTTCAGATTAAAGTAAATTTTGCATTTCATTTGTAAATCAATGTCCAAGAGACTGGAGGAAGAGTGGAGAGACAAACAATCCAAGATGCTTGAGTTACAGAGTAAAGTTTCCACAATCAGTGATGGTTTGAGGAGCCATGTCATCTGCTGGTATAGGTCCACTGTGTTTTATCAAGACCAAAGTCAGTGCAAGCGTCTACCAGGAAATTTTAGAGCACTTAATGCCTCCCTCTGCCGAAAGGCTTTTTAAAGATGGAAATTTCATTCTCCAGCAGGATTTGGCACCTGTCCACACTGTCAAAGTACCAATACCTGGTTTAAAAACAACAATGTCACTGTGCTTGTTAGGCCAGCAAACTCCATTGACCTTAACCCCATAGAGAATCTATGGGATATTGTCAAGAGGAAGATGAGAGACACCAGACCCAATAATGCAGACGAGCTGAAGGCTGCTATCAAAGCAACCTGGGCTTCCATAACACCTCAGCAGTGCCATAGGCTGATCGCCTCCATGCCATGCCGCACTGATGCAGTAATTGATGCAAAAAGAGCCCCGACCAAGTATTTAGTATATTTACTGAACATATACTGCTCTAAAAAATAAAGGGAACACTATAACATAGGATCCTATGTTATAGTGTTCCCTTTACTTTTTTGAGCAGTATACATTTCAGTAGGCCATCATTTCGGATTCAAAAATAATTTTTCAAGCTGGTGTTATAAATTATTCTAATTTACTGAGATAATGACTTTTGGGTTTTCATTGGCTGTAAGCCGCAATCATCAACATTAACAGAAATAAACACGTGAAATAGATCACTCTGTTTGTAATGACTCTATCTAATATATGAGTTTCACTTTTTATATTAAAGAACTGAAATAAATTAGCTTTTTGATCATATTCTACTTTTGTGAGAATCATCTGTATATTTATACATGTAAATAAGATCTACTTTGAGGCACTTTTTTCTAAGTTAAACAAGCTCAATTTTTCCAATCTTTCATTTTATGAAAGGTCTTCCATCCCAGGTAATAACCTAGTTGCCCACCTTTGAACTAACTAATTTCTGAATATCCTTTTTTAAATATGGAGCCCAAAACTGGATCCCATATTCTAGATGAGGCATTACAAGTGATTTATAAAGGTGTAACAATATGTTGGGATTGCATGATTTTATCTCTCTTTTTATACATCCTGAAATGTTATATGCTTTTGTGGCTGCTGCTTGATATTGAGTACTGCTGCTCAAGTCCTTCAGCACTTCATCCTCTACCTGATGAGCTATATTAGATGGCTTGTAACAAACTCTAATTAGCAGTTTTTCATTATTGCCATTTCTATGTACATTTACCCATACTGGATCTACATTGCTGTAACTCCTCCAATGTCGTCATTGAGCACAGGTTTTAAGTTGGATTTAACGAAAATACACACCCCTCTACCTTTTCTGTCTTTCATGTCCTTTGTAAATATAGTGTAAACCTCTATGATTGTTAACCAGTCATGGCTTTCATCCAGCCAGGTTTCCGTAATGCTCAACACATCATATTCTCTGACCGACATAAGATTCTCCAGTTCATTCATTTTGCTTGTAAGACTTCTTGAATTTGCCAGCAGATATTTAATACTATTAGCTCAATTGTTACTCCTACTCAACTCCTAACTTTCCTTGCTTTCATTGCATATCCCAGCCCCGCTCTATCCTCATTAACTCCTTCTGTCTCACTCTCTCTGTCTACTCTATCTATCCTCTTAATAGCACAACCATTCTCTTTCCCCCCAGATCCTAGTTTAAAAGCTCCTTCATCTGTCTTACCATTTTTTCCACAAGCACAGCTGCTCCCTCCCCATTGAAATGCAGCATATCCCTACCATACAGCCTACAGCCGACAGAGAAGTCAGCTGAGTTCTCCATGACCCTGAACCCTTCTTTCCTGTGCCAATTTCTAAGCCACTTATTTATCTCCCAAAGCCTATATGAATAAAAAGCTATCAAAAAATGTCATGTGCCTGAAAATGGTACCAATATAAACATCAACTCGTCCCACAAAAAACAAGACCTCACATGACTCTGTGGGCCAAAATATGGAAAAATTATAGCTCTCAAAATGTGGTGATGCAAAAACTATTTTTTGCAATAAAAAGCGTCTTTTATTGTGTCTGACAGCAGCCAAACATAAAAACCCTATATAATGCCTTTTTCACATGTCCTGATATTTCTGATACCGGAGATGTCAGTGTTTGTGTGTAATACTTGCAGCACATGTATGGCATGCGTGTGCTGCATCAGTAACACAAGAATGGGCGCCAGGGAAGAATCATTACAGTAAGCGCTGTTCCCTGACGCCGGATGCTAAACACAGCTCTCATTATTCTCTCCTGCTTTGCTGGTGATCAGTACAAGCAGGGGAGAATGATGACAGCTGTGTTCAGCACCCGGCGCTGGGGAACAGCACTTACTGTAAGGCTTCTTCCCCGACGCCGATCAGTGTCACATGGATGACATCCATGTGTGTTATGCGTACGTACATGTGCTGGATATTTTGAGGCCCATACTGACATTAAAAAACAGACATGTCATCATATTTTGTCCATGGACACACTGTCCATGGAAACACACTGACATGTGCAAAGACCCATTCACTTGAATAGGCAAATAGCGCTCTGTTCCTCCCAAGTTTCTCCGCATGGATTCCCAATCGTATAAAATTCTGTGACACACCCATGGCGTCAACATGATCGCTGTACCCCTAGATGAATTAATTGAGAGGTGTAGGTCATAAAATGGGGTCACTTATGGGGGGTTCTGCTGTTTTGGCACCTCATGGGCTCTCCCAGTGGGTCATGGCACCTGCAAACCATAACAGTAAAATCTGGTGCTCCTTTCTTTCTGAGCTCTGCTATAGAACTCGGGGGTTCAAAGTGCTCACCACACATCTAGATAAGTTCCTTAGGGGGTCTTATTTCCAAAATTGTTTCACTTGTGGGGGGTTTCCATTGTTTAGGCACATAAGGGGCTCTCCAAATGCGACATGGCGTCCAATCTTAATTCCAGCCAATTTTGCATTGAAAAAGTCAAACAGCACGCCTTCCCTTCTGAACTCTGTTGTGCACTCAAAAAGTGGTTTACATATTGGGTATCATCATACACAGGACAAATTGCACAACTTTTGGAGCCCAATTTCTCCTGTTACCCTTGGTAAAATAAATAAAATTGGACCTGAAATAAATTTTTTGTGAAAAAAGTTAAATGTTCATTTTTTTAAACATTCCAAAAATTCCTGTGAAGCACCTGAAGGGTTAATAAACTTCTTGAATGTGGTTTTGAGAACCTTCAGGGGTGCAATTTTTAGAATGGTGTCACTTTTGGGTATTTTCTACTATATACACCTCTCAAAGTGACTTCAAATGTGACGTGGTCCCTAAAAAAAATGGTGTTGTAAAAATGAGAAATCGCTGGATGTTTTGGGTTGACATTATGGTTTAAAAATTATACATATAAAATTTGGGGGGAAAATGGGGGTGCATCTTATAATGCGGATATACCTTATCAGTGCTGCCGCTGTGGGTGTCCAATGCTGCAGCCGCGCTCTGTCCCCAATGCTGTTGCATGCTGTCGCCGTGTTGTGTCGCTGGTGCTGCCACCATGCTCTGTCACCGGTGCTGCTGGGTGCTGCCGCCGCGCTGTGTCCCCAGTGCTGTGGGGGGCTCTGATGACATTTTGTGAAGGGCCAGAACCCCTTGCAGTTTGTCCATGCTTTCCTGTGTGGTGGACTCCAGGAAAATCACCACCGGGAGGCAGAGCATGCGCAGATGGAGATCTCGGCACCATGATCTCAGGAGATGAGATCTCAGCGCTGAAATCACATCTCCCGAGATCTTGGTGCTGAGATTTTCATCTGCATATGCGCCGCTCCCGGCAGCCATTTTCCTGGAATCCACCGCACAGGAAACCATGGAACTGTCGGAGCTCTGGCCTTTCACAAAATGTCAGCAGAGCCCCAGCAGCATCGGAGATAGAGCACGGCGGTAGCACTGGGGACAGAATGCAGTGGCACGCTGCATATCGGACCACCCCCTCATCCCAGCCTGTGGCCTGCAGCAACGGTCCACTCTTGCCTTCTCCAGCAGCGACCCTGGGACCCCGCTTCACCACAGCCACCACCCTCGGTAAGTAATAAGACGCATGGGTTATAACAAGCACCACCATTTTATTTCTCCTCAAAATTTGGGATGCGTCTTATAATCCGAAAAATACGGTGTATTTATAAAATATATAGTGATTTAAGTTTACTCCCAAACATATATAGATTAACCCCTTTCCTACAATGGACGTAATATTCCGTCCATGTGACCTGGGACCTAATTCCCATGGATGGAATATTACGTCATAGCGATCAGCGGCGCCCACGTGGTGGGCGCCGCTGATCGCGGCTGGGTGTCAGCTGATTATCATAGCTGACACCCGGCACAATGTGTCAGGGGAGGTCACGGACCGCCCCCGACACGTTAACCCCTGGCACACCGCGATCAAACATTATCCCGGTGTTCCGGGGGTTAAAGGGAAGCATCGGCAGGGAGGGGGCTCCCTCCGTGCTTCCCTGAGCCCCCCACAGCAGCGCTGCTGCGGGGGGCTCTTTGCCTGCAGGTCCCCTTCCCTGCAGGTCCTCAGATCCAATATGGCGACGGGGACCTTCGGGGGCCTGCAGGGAGCTGGCTTCCTCATGCCTGCAAAGCGCAGGCAAGGAGGAAGCCTGCTGCACTGCCTGTGACAGATTGCAGATCTATCACAGTGATCTGTGATGTGACAGATCAGCGATCTGTCACAGGACAGTGATGTCCCACCTGGGACAATGTAATAAAGTTAAAAAAAAGTGTAAAAATAATTTAAAAAAAATCGCTAAATAAATTAAAAAAAAAATATTCACTAATAAATTCATTTTTTGGAAAAAAACAAAAAAACAATAAAAGTACACATATTTGGTATCGCCACGTCCGTAACGACCCGCCCTATAAAACTGTCCCATTAGTTAACCTCTTTAGCAAACCCCTTAAAAAATAAAAATAAAAAACGAAGCAAAAAATAATGATTTATTATCATACCGCCGAACAAAAAGTGCAATAACGCGCGATCAAAAAAGACGCATATAAATATCCTTAGTACCGCTGAAAACGTCATCTTGTCTCGCAAAAAACGAGCTGCCACACAGCATCATCAGCGAAAAATAAAAAAGTTATAGCTTGCAGAATAAAGGGATGCAAAAATAATTATTTTTTATATAAAATTGTTTTCATTACATAAAAGCGCTAAAACACAAAAAAAGACATGAATGAGGTATCGCTGTAACCATACTGACCCGAAGAATAAAACCGCTTTATAAATTTTACCACACGCGGAATAGTGTAAATGCACCCCCCAAAAGAAATTCATGAAACGCTGGTTTTTGTTCATTCTGCATCCCAAAAATTGGAATAAAAAGCGATCAAAAGATGTCACATGCCCAAAAATGATACCAATAAAAACGTCAACTCGTCCTGCAAAAAATAAGACCCCACATGACTCGGTGGGTCAAAATATGGAAAAATTATAGCTCTCAATATGTGGTGATGCAAAAACTATTTTTACAATAAAAAGTGTCTTTTAGCGTGTGACAGCTGCCAAATATAAAAACCGCCAAAATAGTAAATCAAACCCCCCTTTATCACCCCCTTAGGGAAAAATAATAACATTAAAAAAATTTATTTATTTCCATTTCTCCATTAGGGTTAGGGCTAGGGCTAGGGTTAGGGTTAGGGCTAGGGTTAGGGGTGTGTTGGGGTTAGGGTTGGAGTTAGAATTGGGGGTTTCCACTGTTTGGGCACATCAGGTGCTCTCCAAATGCAACATGGCGTCTGATCTCAATTCCAGCCAATTCTGCGTTGAAAAAGTCAAATGGTGCTCCTTCCCTTCCAAGCTCTGCCATGCGCCCAAACAGTGTTTTACATCGACATATGGGGTATCAGCATACTCAGGACAAATTGCAACACAAATTTTGGGGTCCAATTTCTCCTGTTACCCTTAGGAAAATAAAAAATTGGGGGCAAAAATATAATTTTCGTGGAAAAAAATATGATTTTTTTATTTTCGCGCCCGGGCGTTATAAACTTCTGTGAAGCACTTGGGGGTTCAAAGTGCTCACCACACATCTAGATAAGTTCCTTAGGGGGTCTATTTTCCAAAATTGTTTCACTTGTGGGGGGAAAGAGGCAAAAAATGGAAATAAAAATTGGCCAGTCATTGAAGACCATTCTGGCCTTTAAGTAAGGGATTAATGTACCGAGATACTATGGAACATCTTAAAAACATGCAACAATACAAAAGCATAGCCATGACCAAATAGTATATATCCAACTAGTACAACAAATTGATATAATATTCATAGGCATCCATGGAAATGAGTTGGAAATAAACAGATTCTGTCTATCCTCAAAGAGCTCAAATAACCATCCACTGGAGGAGAGGTTGTATGAATGCAGTGCCCACTGACAATAAGGGTATGAAGAAGTCCTATACAGCAAATACCTAAATAATTAAAGATGAGTGACCCAAGCTACTAATAAAGGTATATGTTGTAGCAAACACACGCTATGACCCTATGTGTTCCCAGGGAGAAGCAGTAGAAAGAAACACAAACTATGGAGGGGAATGATCTCCATGAGACGTATAACTATCAGGTCACAGGCAG
>NW_027361770.1:12780000-13200000 GCF_039654945.1 Dendrobates tinctorius
AGGACAAATTGCAAAACAATTTTTGGGGTCCAATTTCTCCTGTTACCCTTAGGAAAATAAAAAATTGGGGGCAAAAATATCATTTTTGTGGAAAAAAATGATTTTTTTATTTTCACGTCCGAGTGTTATAAACTTCTGTGAAACACTTGGGGGTTCAAAGTGCTCACCACACATCTAGATAAGTTCCGTGGGGGGTCTAGTGTCCAAAATGGGGTCACTTGTGGGGAGTTTCAATAGTTTAGGTACATCAGGGGCTCTCCAAACGCACATGACACCAGCAGACCATTCCATCAAAGTCTGCATTCCAAAACGTCACTGCTTCCCTTCCGAGCCCCGACGTGTGTCCATACAGTAGTTTTCTCCCACATATGGGGTGTCAGCGTACTCAGGCCAAATTGGAAAACAACTTTTGGGGTCCAATTTCTCCTGTTACCCTTGGGAAAATGAAAAAATTGGGGACTAATTGATCATGTTTCTGGAAAAAATACGATTTTTTTATTTTCATGCCCTGGCATTATAAACTTCAGTGAAGCCCTTGGGGGTTCAAAGTGCTCACCTCACATCTAGATAAGTTCCTTAGTGGGTCTAGTTTTCAAAATGGGGTCATTTGTGGGGGGTTTCCACTGTTTAGGTACATTAGGGGCTCTCCAAAGGCAACATGACACCCGCAGACCATTCCATCAAAGTCTGCATTCCAAAACGTCACTACTTCCCTTCCGAGCCCCGACGTGTGCCCATACAGTAGTTTTCTCCCACATATGGGGCATCAGCATACTCAGGACAAATTGGACAACAACCTTTGGGGTCCAATTTCTCCTGGTACCCTTGGAAAAATAAAAAATGGTGACTAAAAGATCATGTTTGTGGAAAAAATACGAATTTTTTATTTTCACGCCCGGGCATTATAAACTTCTGTGAAGCACTGGGGGGTTCAAAGTGCTCACCACACATCTAGATAAGTTCCTTGGGGGGTCTAGTTTACAAAATGGTGTCATTTGTGGGGGGTTTCCACTGTTTTGGTACATTAGGGGTTTTCCAAACGCGACATGGTGTCCGATCTCAATTCCAGCCAAAAACGTCAAATGGCGCTGCTTCCCTTCCGAGCTCTGCCATTCACCCAAATAGTGGTTTACCCCCACATGTGGGGTATCAGCGTACTCAGGACAAATTGCACAATAACTTTTAGGGTCCTGTTACCCTTGGAAAAATAAGAATTGAGGGTGAAAAGATCATTTTTGTGGAAAAAATATGATTTTTTAATTGTATGGCTTTATGTTATAAACTTCTGTGAAGCCCATGGGGGTTCAAAGTTCTCACCACACATCTAGATAAGTTCCTTAGGGGGTCTAGTTTCCAAAATGGTGTCATTTGTGGGGGGTTTCCACTGTTTTGGTACATCAGGGGTTTTCCAAACGCGACATGGTGTCCGATCTCAATTCCAGCCCAAAACGTCAAATGGCGCTGCTTCCCTTCCGAGCTCTGCCATGCGCCCAAATAGTGGTTTACCCCCACATGTGGGGTATCAGCGTACTCAGGACAAATTGCACAATAACTTTTAGGGTCCTGTTACCCTTGGAAAAATAAGAATTGAGGGTGAAAAGATCATTTTTGTGGAAAAAATATGATTTTTTAATTGTATGGCTTTATGTTATAAACTTCTGTGAAGCCCATGGGGGTTCAAAGTTCTCACCACACATCTAGATAAGTTCCTTAGGGGGTCTAGTTTCCAAAATGGGGTCACTTGTAGGGGGTTTCCACTGTTTAGGTACATCAGGGACTCTCCAAACGTGACATGGCGTCCAATCTGAATTCCAGCCAATTTTGCATTGAAAGAGTCAAACGGCGCTCCTTCCATTCTGAGCTCTGCCATGCGCCGAAACAGTCGTTCCCCCCCACATATCAGGTATCTGCGTACTCAGGACAAATTGCACAATAACTTTTGCAGTCCAATTTCTCCTGTTACCCTTGGTAAAATAAAAAAAATTGAACCTGAATTATTTTTTTTATGAAAAAAAGTTAGATGTTCATTTTTTTTAAATATTCAAAAAAATTCCTGTGACGCACCTAAAGGGTTAATAAACTTCTTGAATGTGGTTTTGAGCACCTTAAGGGGTGCAGTTTTTAGAATGGTGTCACTTTTGGGTATTTTCTATCATATAGACCCCTCAAAGTGGCTTCAAATGTGATGTGGTCCTAAAAATAAAATGGTGTTGTAAAAATGAGAAATCGCTGGTCAACTTTTAACCCTTATAACTTCCTAACAAAAAAAAATTTTGGTTCCAAAATTGTGCTGATGTAAAGTAAACATGTGGGAAATGTTACTTATCAAGTTTTTTGTGTGCCGTATCTCTGTGATATAAGGGCATAAAACTTCAAAGTTGGAAAATTGCAAAATTTTCAAAATTTTTGCCAAATTTCCATTTTTTTCACAAATAAACGCAAGTTATTTGAATGAAATTTTCCCACTAACATGAAGTACAATATGTCACGAGAAAACAATGTCAGAATCACCGGGATCCATGGAAGCGTTCCAGAGTTATGACCTCATAAAGGTACAGTGGTCAGAATTGTAAAAATTGGCCCGGTCATGAACGTGCAAACCACCCTTGGGAGTGAAGGGGTTAAATCTAACAAACATTTGCTGGGGATTTTTTCAAACGTATGACAGTAATCTACATTATCATTGAACTTGTAGGTAATCCACTATAGTGGCACAATGCAACTGAATACTCATGAGATGTTTGTATTCCTTTCTGAAAGCCATTGTTTTGTATTCATTAGATGGGACTTGAAAAAAAATTACTTTACTCTGCGACTTGAGCAATTATATCATATATCTCTATTGTGTTGTAAGAGAACATTTCACTTGACTTATCTATGATGCTTGTGTAAAGGCAAAAATAATTCATTGTTAGACACACTCTACACCATGAAGTTGTATGTCCGAGTAGGATTGCACTCCTTGGGATAAATTAAATGGCAGACCTGTGCGCTCCTAAACCTCAGAAAATATTGTTTTTATTTCCTCATTCCAGTGGCAAATCGATATAGTGACACTTTGGCATAGCATACCTTTCTCAAACACACTGTGATACAGAATTTTTTTTTTACACTAATGCTTCCTATTGGAAAAAAGGTGAACAAAAACGTAATGCATTTCATAATTCCCTTTTGAATTCAAACTAAAATCAGGCAACGGTGTTTTTTGCTGCATGATACATTAGGAAAAAAACACTACTTTTTTATTTTAATTATGTAAGAAATTAAAATGCATTCTTTCAACAGTCCATCATGTTGGGAAATCTTCATTTTTTTACATAGGCAGAATATCATATATTTGGAGGAAACTGTTCCCCTAACAAAATCTTCTGTATTCGTGACCATTTGGACAAGATCCAAACCATTTTCCCTTGTTCCATACACTGTCAAATGATATTGCTTTTCCTTTTATGGCTTGGTATTTCATGGGAATGATTACTAATCAAGAAGGTTTCTAATAGTCCATTGTGTTTATCAGTCATTGCTTCAGGTAGGGCAATGCCATACTTGTAATCTTAAAAAAATTGATTCATCGGGAATATTTATGACCAACTGATAGGAAATACTATAAATGTCTCACTGCTCACCTCATGATCTATATTGAAAATGGGATGTTGGCAGGTGGTATCAGGAATTGTGAGATAGCCACACATGTGTCTCTCAATTAATTTATGAGAGGGCTTTGACATTTTCAGAGTTCCTAAAGAAATTAATAGAGAGGTGAGAGGTATACATGTGCGGCCACTTCCCTATTCCAGAAAGCCTGCAATGTGCCTAGTTCTCAATATATGTAGAGAATTCTGCAATATTTGTCATAGTTAATATCTGTCCCTCACTTTCTCTCAATAGAATTATCACATCCTGTCCACACCTATAACAAACACCAGCATCTTTGATTACTTAGCCCCTTAGGCACATTAGCTGTTGACCGATCAATCATTCAGCCAAAAGCAGTCTCCCCCAACTCCACGATATACAGGAATGCTTGGTTCGGCTGAGCGCTCCTGTGTTTTTCATGAGAGAGAAGCTTGATGGCATCCTATCTCCCTGAAACCTAAATGATCAACCATTGGAAAATCAACAGGCCTTATCCTTTTCTTCCCATGCAGCATCATCAAAGGAGAGTCAGGAGGCCCAAATACACATTGAACTGTCAACTGCCTCTGCCAGTAACAATGGGTTCATAAGACTTTAGTCCGATATGGATGTGGTCTTTATTTTCAAACAAGTGCTTTAAAGCAACTAGAATCATGTTACTTACCTGTTGCAGCTCCAGTGCTAGGCTTAGAGTCTTACCTCAATGACTTGCTCCCTCTGTGATGGTTGGCACCATGTTACTATGGTAACCCAATATAGGCCTCTGATATCATCGTCCAAGTCTTTTTAAGGTTGGCTCATGCAGTTGTGTACCATCTGAGTATTGAGGTAATATTGCACTATTCAGGGCTCACCTCGTGAAGTGGATTTTCTAAGCCATAGATCATGGCAAACAGCACAGACCAGATGTAATATTACAATGAAACTGGACTTGTCAATTTTGAATCAACCATTACTAGTACAGCTAGGAAGGTAAGATAGAAGGTGAGAAAGCAGAGCTGGAAGCACTAGATGCAGCTGAACCAGAAGAAATGCAAAAATATATAGGCAACTAGTGAGATTAGTGAGATTATAGTGAGATTACACACAGGAAAAGCAGAGATGTATAGACAGCTTGGTATCTTGCTAGCAAAAATGCAGTTGCACACAGGAATAGCAGAGATGCTTAGAAAAATTTGTATCTCTCTAGCTGAAGTGCGCTTTTGCACTCACACACAGTGATGAGCTAATTATCAGGTAATTTGTTAACAGAGACAAAAGTGTGAACAATAATAATTGAGAGAAATTGGTAATTTGGAATATTTATTCAGCAAAGTAATAAAATGCTGGTAGTGAAATAGAAGTCAGGAGTAGCTGGCTAGATAACCAAGTGGAAAGTGAAGCTAAACTCCTGCCAAGCATGTGGTAGCAGATAATATAGGTATTACATAAATATTTAGGAAGTGCCTAGCTGCCCGAGCCAATCTTAAAAGGCCTTGATAATAGAGGTGTATGCAAAGTACTGGCTCAGTATTGCCGAGCACAGAGTGCGCTGGCGAAAGGGGATGAAGCAAAGCTTAGCTTTGGAGCCAGTTTAGGTGAGTGACAACTATATTGTCTCAGCTCTCCTATTTCTGTCTACATCTTAAAATCTGCAGTTTCAAGTGCTTTCAGCTCCGCTAATCCGCCAGTCATCCTGAACATCCAGGCTTACTGGTCATTTATGTTATATTTGAGGTCTTGACGTCTAGTTCACTACATAATTGTTTTCAATCTGTTCTGCTCACTCTGACCTACAACCTCAAGATTCAGTGGGTGAACCAAAAACAGATGAATGATAAAGAGGATTAAAATAAATATAACCTTTAATTTGGTTTAACTCTTTTCCCATCTTCCCATTATTTTTACTAGATTTTAGATGATCCTCAAATTTAGACTCACCCCTTAAAGATTTTTGTCCTGACACGGTTTTGCATGCCAAACAGGCTTTAAGGAGACTGTACCGACTGCAGCACAAGCCACATACCTGGAATTAGTGGCATACAGCTGTTTTAAAAAATACTTCAGTATTAGTATGCTGGAGAAAATGAAAAGTTTCGTCTTGCGAGGTTTTTCAATTGGCAAGGCTGATGGAGCGGTCAAGTCACATACACCTTCACTAGCAGTCATTTACTGGAGAGCTGTGCAGTCTGCGAGAAAAGCTGCACGAACATGTCTTGAGCTTCAATATCTCAATCAGTATTACAAAAAGTATTTGCGGTAGTTTCCAAATTAATATGCAATAATCATACATTAGTATGAATATTGACACATTTTCTATGTAAAATTAATATCTTATTGCATTCCAACAAACTGCAAAGTGATGAGCACCGCCATTAAGCCTCCTATGACACTATGCATTAATAATGTCCACATACGCTGCAGGCAAAACATACCCTGATATTCAGGTGCCCACCCTGAATACAACAGCACTGAACGTCCATGCAAGGTCTTGTATGTACAATCAGTGCTAATATATTATTACATTTGAGATGATAACATATAAATTAAGAGAAAAGTTTTTTTTTTCCTGTTACTGGAAACACATTGCCTAATGTGTTGCATTTTCTATTTGGATGTTATAGTTGTAAATTATGCCAAAAAATGCTATCTTTAGTGCAACAATAACTTATATATATATTAATTATATACGCTGCTCAAAAAAATAAAGGGAACACTAAAATACCACATCCTAGATATCGCTGAATGAAATATTCCAGTTGCAAATTTTTATTCATTGCATAGTGGAATGTGTTCAGAACAATAAAACATAATAATTATCAATGTAAATCAAAATGAATATCCAATGGAGGTCTGGATTTGGAATGATACTCAAAATCAAAGTGGAAAATCAAATTACAGGCTGACCTAACTTCAGTGGAAATGCCTCATGACAAGGAAAAGATGCTCAGTATTGTGTGTGGCCTCCAGGTGCCTTCAATGCCTTCATCTTGCATGAACTGCTGACACACTCCAGCCACATGAGGTCTGGCATTGTCCTGCATTAGGAAAAACCCAGGGCCAACCACAGCAGCATATGGCCTCACAAGGGGTCTGAAGATCTCATCTCGGTACCTAATGGCAGTCAGGCTACCTCTGGCGAGCACATGGAGGGCTGTGCGATCCTCCAAAGAAATGCCACCCCACACCATTTCTGACCCACTGCCAAACCGGTCATGCTGAAGGATGTTGAAGGCAGCAGATCGCTCTCCACGGCGTCTCCAGACTCTGTCACATCTGTCACATGTGCTCAGTGTGAACCTGCTTTCATCTGTGAAGAGCACAGGGCGCCAGTGGCAAATTTGCCAATCCTGGTGTTCTATGGCAAATGCCAAGCGTACTGCACAGTGTTGTGCTGTGAGCACAACCCCCATCTGTGGATGTCGGGCACTCAGACCATCCTCATGGAGTCGGTTTCTAACCATTTGTGTGGACACATGCACATTTGTGGCCTGCTGGAGCTCATTTTGCCGGGTTCTGACAGTGCTCCTCCTGTTTCTCCTTGCACAAAGGCGGAGGTAGAGGTCCTGCTGCTGGGTTGTTGCCCTCCTACGGCCCCCTCCATGTCTCCTGGTGTACTGGCCTGTCTCGTGGTAGCACCACCAGCCTCTGGACACTACGCTGACAGACACAGCAAACCTTGCCACAGCTCGCATTGATGTGCCATCCTGGATGAGCTGCACTACCTGAGCCACTTGTGTGGGTTGTAGAGTCCGTCTCATGCTACCACGAGTGTGAAAGCACAACCAACATTCAAAAATGACCAAAACATCAGCCAGAAAGCATTGGTACTGAGATGTGGTCTGTGGTCCCCACCTGCAGAACCACTCCTTTATTGAGGGTGTCTAGATAATTGCCAATAATTTCCATCTGTTGTCTATTCTATTTGCACAACAGCATGCGAAATTGATTGTCAATCAGTGTTGCTTCCTAAGTGGACAGTTTGATTTCACAGAAGTTTGATTTCCTTGGAGTTATATTCTGTTGTTTAAGTGTTCCATTTATTTTTTTGAGCAGTGTATATTAAATCCACATGTATTAATAATATATCTTATGCAGCTACAAGATCCAATTAAGGCTGCTGCTGGGAACTTGTCATTTATTCACTTTGTTTGGTTGTTGATTTCCTGATTTTCTTGTGCTAAAGACATTGAGATCAATTGGTGATGCATTTTGAAAGGGCACTGCAAAATACTTTACTTTAGGTCCTTTGCATTGATGTCCAACTTTAAGGGGTCCACTAACTAGGGCAAGCCCTTCTTAAACTAAATGTTCATCCCTGATAAAATAATAAAGGCTGTACTCACCTCCCGTGTCGGTGCCATTTTCGTGGTGGCACTCGCTGTTGCCGGGACTGTGATGCGATGTTGTGACATGTGACGCCGGCGCCCAATCAGCACTGGCGTCACTGTCTCTGCTTAAAATGAAGAAGTCCGGGCTACAGATGATATTAAACCAACCTTTAAAATGCTCTTTAACCCCTTAATGTCCAATGACGGACACAGTCCGTCATCAGACATTTCCCCTGCTTTGATGAGGGCTCCGGCGCTGAGCCCGCATCAAAGCCGGGACATGTCAGCTGTTATGAACAGCTGACATGTGCCCGCAATATGCGCGAGTGGAATCGCCGTCCGCCCGCGCCTATTAACTAGTTAAATGCCGCTGTTAAAGCTGACAGCGTGCATTTAAATAGCATTTCCTGCCGCCGGGCCGGAAATGACGTCACCGCCGACCCCCGTCACGTGATCGGGGGTCGGCGTCATGTTGCCTGGACAACCAGAGGTCTCTATGAGACCTCTATGGTTGTTCCAGGCATATGGCTTTCAGCGCCACCCGGTGGTCGGCGCTGAAAGCACAGCAGTAAATCTGCCACATATGGGCGATCTGCTCATCGCCCATATGTAGCAGAGCCGATCGGGTTGCACAAGCTTCTAGCCTCCTATGGAGGCTATTGAAGCATGCCAAAAGTAAAAAAAAAAAATGTTTAAAAATAAAAAAAATTAAAAAAACCTAAAAGTTCAAATCACCCCCCCTTTCGCCCCAATCAAAATAAAACAGTAAAAAAAAAATCCCACATACACATATTAGGTATCGCCGCATTCAGAATCGCCCGATCTATCAATAAAAAAAAAGCATTAACCCGATCACTAAATGGCGTAGCGAGAAAAAATTAAAAACGCCAGAATTATGTTTTTTTGGTCACCAAGACATTGCATTAAAATGCAATAACGGGCGATCAAAAGAACATATCTGCACAAAAGTGGTATCATTAAAAACGTCAGTCCAGCACGGAAAAAATAAGCCCTCATCCGACCCCAGATCATGAAAAATGGAGACGCTACGGGTCTCGGAAAATTGCGCAAATTTTTTTTTTTTTTTTTTTTTTTTTTTAGCAAACTTTGGAATTTTTTTTCACCACTTAGATAAAAGAGGACATAGACATGTTTGGTGTCTATGAACTCGTAATGACCTGGAGAATCATAATGGCAGGTGAGATTTAGCATCTAGTGAACCTAACAAAAAAGCCAAGCAAAAAACAAGTGTGGGATTGCACTTTTTTTGCAATTTCACCGCACTTGGAATTTTTTTCCCGTTTTCGAGTACATGACATGGTAAAACCAATGATGTCATTTAAAAGTACAACTCGTCCCGCAAAAAATAAGCCCTTACATGGCCATATAAATGGAAAAATAAGAGTTATGGCTCTGGAAAGAAGGGGAGGGAAAAATGAAAATGTAAAACCAAAAATACCCCTGGTCATTAAGGGGTTAAGTTCGGTGAAATCAACAGTATTTTTTAAAATGATGTTTCAATTATCACCTGGAGGGATCATTTTAGAGATATGAAAAGGCCAGTTCACTCACGACTTCCCCCTTTTGAATGCTGAGTGGTAGCATGTGTTCTGGAGGGTGGTGGGTGGTGAGAGAAGATGAATAGCCACCAGTAGCACAAAGTTTGTGAGACAAAATTCTGGAGGCATTTTATTTTTGCAATCTGGAATAAATGCAGCAGTAGATGTCCCTCTCAGTATTTCTTTACATGACATAGATGACACCACTATAGATTTGGGGTTATGGCTTTGTACAACATGTAGCTGTAAAACAATGTGTGTGGTCTAATATTTCGGAAGTAAAAACAAATAGTTCTGTTATCCTGTGAGCACATCACAAAGTTGAATGCTTTTGAATATTGTCTAATAACAAACATATAAAGCTGCATTCCAGCTATATTGTTATTGTAGAGCTTTTCAAATATCTCTCTTGGTTTTGAATATTTATTTACCTAGTGTATGGCTACAGAAAAATGTGTGTACATATTTTCTTCCTTACTACACCATCTGTTTGCACTTTGATAAAGTGTTCCAACGATGTGAAATAAATTAGCAGAACAATTTCTTCTTTGGATACCTCAAAAAGGCTTTGTTTGCTGGATACTATCATTCCCCAGTGAAAATATATCCCTCTGCTAGCTACTTTGTACTTTTCTGTTGAGATACATGTAATGATGATCTAATTACATGCATTTGTAGCAAATAAAAATGGGAGCACCTGTGTTTCTTTTCCTTTGCTTCAAATGACTTTTTTGTATTACTACATCTGTCATGTTTCTACTCACTCATTTTTTATTAAATCTGTCTTTTAGTGACAACTACAATATCTGTCAATGTAACTAGAACACTATTTCCACAGAGGCATGACAGTAATTTGTAAAACATTGTCAATGTATGAATAACCTAACATACTCACTTCACCACTGACCTTTCCAGCTGCTGTCCGGACCTCTTCATTCCAACGTTGCGCACCACATCTCTGGCCTCTTCACTATATGCCAGGCTGCCGGCCATGCTGTTCATAAGAGCACATCGTCATCGCCAAGTGAAACCAGCTGTAGCATGGATGAGGCCAAAAGTCCTGATCTGCAGTGAAGAGGCCAGGGATGCATCACTGGGCAATAGAAAAAAGAGGACAGAATGGCAAGGTGAGTATTCTTTAAAAAGGATAAAATCTAATACTCATCTCTCTGACCTACTTCTTTTTTTGGCAATCATGTACCACAATCTACAAAACTTCTAGCCGCTCTCAATCCATGGAAGCTAGTGTATGTTATAAGGTAACAGACTGTAACCTCCAAGGCCAGGATGTAGCCGTAAGTTCTGGCCCTTAGTGAAGAGGCTGGAGATGCAGCGTGTCCAATGACAGAACAAAGATAGCTGTATGGTGGGTAGTGAGGTAGCAAAAATGATAAGCAATGAGGTGAGTATTCATTTTTCCCAAACTGGATACATATCCAGGTTACAAACAAAGCTACAGAATGTATCTATTTCATATTCTGTGGACTACATGTACTCATGCAATCCCTTATTTAAAATCAGGAGCGTACACAGTAATCATGGGACCCAGTAGCTAAACTCTTAAATAAGCCTCCCTCCTACCCCCTCCAAATATATTCAGTGGTGTAGATGTGGTCACAGCATGTACGTGTAACGGAGGCTAGGGATGTAGCCATAAGCTCTTGCCTATAGTGAAGAGGCTGGAGATGCAGCGTGTCCAATGATGGAACAAAGATAACTGTATGGCTGTTCTGTCCTCACTAAATAAAGCAGACTTCAGGTAGCTTATACAGGCAGCTAAACTGCTATACCGGGGTCCAATAAGGAGACTGTAGGCTGAATCTGTGTTTTATTGAACGTGGTGGTATATTGGCGCGGTGAAACTACAAGCAAAACATAATATATACAATCAATCAGTATGGGGTACATCAGGGATACATATACATAATACTCTATGAATCAACATCTGCACTACTAGCTGAAAAGGGGAAAACTAGGCAGGCTAATATGGGACAGAGATTAGATACAGGAAGCATGATTACATACCACCGATGCTGTCGCAAAGGGAGAAGAGAAATGAGATGCTTCCAGGATGCAGCCTGAGAGAAAATGGAGAACTGGAGGGAAAATGGGGGCTGGACTAACCATAATCCTTTGCAAAACTTATCAGGGTGCCTTGCTACCTTCCCAGAATACATTGTGAACAGTGGGAAAAGATTCAGGAAGTACAACACACAATAACACTGCGGTTATGACTCTGGTCACTAGATGGAGCCAGAAACAATGAAAACATTAAAATCTATAGAAGAAACTGAACATTCTGGATATTCACTAGTAATATTATCAGATAGACAATCAAAGATTATGATTTAAATGTCGGAGACAGAAGAATGGCGGGTAGTGAGGCAGAAAAAATCGTCAGCAATGAGGTGAGTATTCATTTTCTCCAAACTGAATACATATCCAGGTTACAAACAAAGGTACAGAATGTATCTATTTCATATTCTGTGGACTGCATGTACTCATGCACACCCTTCTTTAAAATTAGGAGCGTACACAGTAATCATGAGACCCAGTAGTTAAACTCTTAATTAAGCTTCCCTTCTACCCCCTCCAAAAATATTCAGTGGTGTATATGTGGTCACAGCATGTATGTGTAACGAAGGCCAGGGATGTAGCCATAAGTTCTTGCCTATAGTGAAGAGGCTGGAGATGCAGCATGTCCAATGACGGAACAAAGATAACTGTATGGTGGGTAGTGAGGCAGCAAAAACGGTCAGCAATGAGGTGAGTATTCATTTTTTCCAAACTGGATACACATCCAGGTTACAAACAAAGCTACAGAATGTATTTATTTCATATTCTGTGGACTGCATGTACTTATGCACACCCTTCTTTAAAATCAGGAGCATACACAGTAATCATGGGCCCCAGTAGCTAAACTCTTAATTAAGCCTCCCTCCTACCCCCTCCAAAAATATTCAGTGGAGTGGATGTGGTTACAGCATGTACATGTAATGGAAGCCAGGGGAGTAGTCGTGGCTGACGATGGCAGTACTGGCACACCCTGGCCCTCCGCCACATTAACACATTGTAGTCCACTCACTTGTAAGTCAGGGTGTACTCCTCACTGCTGAGATTCCTATTCTTTTAAGACTATACAATGATGGTCAGAGTCAAGGTTCATCTTCAACAAAACAATTTTACTCAGCTTGTCCAGTTTAGTCACAGAAACAGCACAAGATTCTTCCCAGAATGTAATCATTCCGTTCCTTGTACTGTCCCTCACTCCTCCAGGAATATCATATTTTCACACCAGATCCGCCGGTATCGCAGCTTCATGACAGGTCTGACTTACCCTCTTCAAGAGTTCCCCGCCCGCTTCCCTCTCCAAAGGTGAAGTCGAAGAATGGCTCTTCCATTCCTTACTAGGCCGTAGGTCTCAGACGTTTAGGTTTGTTCCCAAGAAGTTAGCTGCTACCATTCTTATGCTGCCTTGATATTCCTCCACCACCATATTACTGTCAGCTCTTAGGCTTAGGACCGCTGGGCTCCTCTGCTTAAACGTTCCCTCGGACACCACTGTCCTGACCTTGCTGCCGGCTCACACTAACTAACTCCAGGAAGCTCCCCAACTACTCTTTTCTAACCCATCTTAACCAGACAAATCCTATTGGTCTAACTAATCCCTATCCTATTCTTCTGTGCTCCCCCTACTGGTTTAAGTCCTACACTATCCCTATAGCTTTACAACATAGATACAATGCAATACACAATATATAAACATTATACGACACATGAAATATACCACTTTTACCAGGAACATATGCAAGAAGTGCAGGGCATTAAACTGCCCCACCCCCCGTACCCCTTACATATGTGCACTTACAGAAGGTCATATGTCCTAACTTTTAGAGACGGAGAGGGGGATTTGCATTGCTGCACTTAAAAAGTGATTTTACCCCTCTCCAAACCCCTTAAAAACAATAACTGAGTTGCTGGTTTTTGTTCATTCTGTGTCTAAAAAAATTTAAATAAACAATGATCAAAAATTTTACATACCCCAAACAGTACCAAAAAATAAGCAATTCTTCTTGTAAAACAGACCCCAAGTGGAGTCCAAAGTGTCTCCATTTGCCTCATTACAGTGAGTGGTTCTGTCAGGGATTTCATCTAAATTGAATTTTTGTGGGATTTACATGGAAAATCTTGATGTAAGTGCTCAGCCTAGAGTACAAGAACGTGATATCAGTCCTATACTGGAAGCAATCAAAAAATGTTATATACCCCAAAATTTTACCAAGAAAAACTGTAACTTATCCCGCACCAAACCAGACCCCACTCAGGTCCATCATCTGTCATTGGAAATACAGGGGTTTTCCAAGGTACTGGCAGAACAAAAATTCTGAAAAAGCAACATGGCTCCCACTCCCTCAAATAAAATCCGATGAAATATGCCCTTTCAAATCTAAATCCACCCCTCCTTCAAAACCTTATGGTCTGCCTAAACCACGGTAAGCAACCACAAGTTTGGCATTATTGTGTGGGGAGAGCACATTTATCCATTTATGGGGTGTGACTCTCCAGAAGCACAAACTGGCCACAAAGTATGAGCACTAGACTGGTATATTTGTAATTCTCTAGAAAAAAGCATGGTGTGGATGTTACAAAGTAAAAACACCTCTAGAGCCAAAATAATCACTGCAGCGGTAGATTAATTCATTGAGTGGTGTAATTTCTAAAATGGGGACACTTTGAGGGGTTTTCTGATGTTCTAGCACCTTTGCGGCTTTGCAAATGTCGCTCTTCCTACTAAGCACTGTCGTGTGACTAAATAGTAGCTTCTGAAGACATATAGGGCACCACCCCTGCCCATATAAGGCAAATTGTGCAAGAAATAGTGGGGTCCCCTTTCACCTTTTAACCTTATGGAATCTATGTCCAGAAATACCCAAATGAGGCAAATGCTCAAATGGTCATTTCTGGACCATAGCTTTTTTTGAGCTTTATGTGAACCCTGGATCATATAAGCATGAGTATTAAGTCTTTTCTTATCTATAGCTCATTAGCTGGTATTTGCATATGTGAGGATAATGGATCCAATGGCATCAGTAGGTTGTGGGATTTATTGGGTTATTGAGCTCAGATTGTGGATATATTGCACATAAAGTATATGGATCATAATAGCCTTTACCCGTCACTTTGGGTTGAAGGTCATATTCATGCGTTGTTGCATTAATGTTTAGTAACTTCTATTATTATATAGACCTGTGGATTTGCTGGTGCTGACCATATATACTCTGCTTGTATTATTGTCTCTGAGGGATTTGTTCACTTTTAATTGCACATTATTTGCAAATTATTGCATTCTCATTTATCGACTTTGTCTCATTAGCTATGGTTCATGTAAGTCTATTATGGGTTGTTGGGTACTTATGTCATTTTTTTACTTTTTAAATGTTTTCAACTGTTTGTGGTTTCTTGTGCCTTAATAAAATTTGATATTTTGGTGATCCGGGTGTGTACATGACATGTCTTTGTTCTCTTCCTTATGTTCAGAGTCTGTTGTTTGACATGTCACCGGTGGATCCCATTCATTAGGCATTGTCTTGTTAATCTATTAACTTTTGTGTAACGGAAAAATTTCCAGTTAATAAAAACATTACATTTTTACTCCTAACATTTTCTATTTCCACGCTATAAAAAGCACCTGTCGGTTCAAAATATTCATTATTAGCCCATTACTTAAGCAGTGAAGTTTCCATGATGGAGTCACTTGTGGGGGTTTCTGCTGATCTGGCACCTCAGGAGTTTGACTAATGGCATCTACAATCTATTCAAAAGAATCTGCATTCTAATGTTAGACACTAGTAAGGCTGTGTTTGCATGAAAAAGCTCCAAAGGGCAATTAGATACTTTGCAGTATTTATTGGGAAATTTCGGCAAAGCTGGTGAATTTGAATTTCAATTGATTTATTCATCTCTAGTGGACTCTATAAATCAGCAGTAGCTTGTAGTGTAAATAAAAAGGGAAATATTCCCTGCCATTTCTCCTGCTTTTGTGAATGGGATATTTACATAATTTCCCATTTACATTAATATTTGTCTGCACGTGAGTCCTGTGAAGGGGGTCACAGAACTCACTGTGATAAAGGGCATGATTGTAGGAGGATATACGCTGTTCATTGAAAGGTGTAATTTAGAGTTTATAAAGAAACCATCACTAGTTTATCAAATACATGTTGCCCAATCCATGGGTAGCAAGTATCAGACACTGTCTGTGCGAACTCGGCCAGCGAAAAGCATACTTCTAACAGCTGCAGGGAACTGAGAGTGCGCAGCGAATTAGACAGGAAAGTCCCTGGCAGCTTTTCCCCACCTGCTGCCCTGGTTTGACATGTCTCTGCCTATACGCGTACAAAGACATGTACCTCAATCCAGGGCAGCAGGCAGGACTAGTCCACAGCATGGCTTGGACCCCGGCAGCTAATAAAAGTATGTTTTTCTCTGAAACACCGCAGAGTTTCAACAACATATACCAGACTAAGTTAGTACAGCCTGTGCCTGATACATGCGGCCCATAAACTGGGCAATATGTATCAGATCTCAGGTTCTCTTTAATTAGTGTAATCTATATTGTACCCACTCAAATTGTACACTAGCCAATCGTCTGATTGGGGAGGGATTACCAAGAGTGTTTTTAATGAGCTTCCAATTGAATTTTATAAATAGAAATTAGTCATCTAATATAAAGAAAGAGGAGAACATATGAATTTGCATCTGTGTGCGCTATAGTAGACTAGTTGAGTTTTCTACTATTAAAGGAGTTATCCAGAACGTTTGTATTATTTTTGTGTATGGGGCTAAGAACTCGCAGGCAAGTAGTTACAAACAACCTGTGTGTGATGACCAGCGCCAATCTCTGCCAGCTCAGAGATCAGCATCGGGCAGAAGAGGCAGCTAACTGCTATAGGTTCTTGGCCCCATAAGAAAAACATACAAAAGCTCCAGATAACCCTTTTAATATGGTAATAAAAGATGCATTTTATGATTATCTAATGTTTTATTCAGTGAATTTATTAAACATTTTTGTAACAAAGTTCCTTATTATTTTATTTCCAAGTAAACGGTGCCTTCTTTGTTCCATCTGTGGGGTCAGTTATGTTAGTCTCTATTATCCTCCATTTTTGAAGTGCAGCTCACTATCTCATTATCATTTTAAAGTCCATTAATTTGTGGTGTCAAAATGTGATGCAAACTTGTTTTAATGTAGCTTTAATAAGATGTTTAAACAGAATGAAATATGTGAAATGCAGAAAGAAAAAATGTTCTGTTTGAATAAAATCCAGAAGTGTCTCTCTGTGATGGCAAGATGTTTTCTGAACATACAAGCTGTTCATCTCCTTGATGTATTGTGCAACTACTCTGGGACTACTAAAGCAGGATGATGAAAGTAATTATAATAAAGTTGGAAATTAACTGCTCTCCTGTAAAACATAAACCTTCAGTGTGTAAACTAAATTCAATGAGGTTAGAATTCCTAATGGTTCTATTAGGCTTTCTTAAAGCGTTCCTTCAAACACCTTAGTTAAATATTAAAGGAATAATGACAGAACAATATGAAGCACACTCTAAAAAGCAGTTGTCCAGGTTTGGGTTTGGGACTGCTTGGATTAGATTAGAATACTTGCAGCCAAGTGAAGAGTTTAGCTTCGGCCTCTTTCACACTTCAGTTTTTTACAATCAGTCACAATCCGCCAGGTTTTGAAAAAAACGGATCCGCAATTTTCTTTTGAGGATCCGTTTTTTTCCCCCATTGACTTACATTATTGGCGGATTGTGACGGATTGCCGTCCGTTGCATCCGGTTTTTTTGCGGATCTGCCAAAAGTTGCTGTCCGTCACCATCCTCAAAGATTTCAAAACGGAGCTTGCAACGTTTTTTTCTCTGGCGGATCCTCCAGACACTCATTTAACCCGAAATTCTTTCTGGGTGCCGGACAAAAAAAATTCATTCTCTCTCTCTCTCTCTCTCTCTCTCTCTCTCTTTCCAGGCTGCGATTCCTTTAAAAATCTTCATTTGTCGGATCCGTCAAAAAAACGGACGGGTGGCATCCGTTCTCATCAGTACTAAAACGGATCCGCCATCCGTCCTTTTGGCGGATTTTGACTGATGCAAAAAACTGAAGTGTGAAAGAGGCCTTCCTTCAACACAAATCAATTGAGAGAAGTCAAATGTGTCTAGCCAACATGTGACCACCCACTCGCTCGGGAAATATTGACAAGGTACTGTAGTGACTGCAAACTTTTGTCTCAGGCTCAGTCACCCCCTTTAAAGCTATGACTAGCAGCTGTTGCAGGTAGTCAGAATTACGGCATTGAAAGGTATCTGAAAACAGACAACTCCTTAGAATATTATGCTTAGCTTTAATAGCGTCATCATATTCCGTAACGCTTTACAGACATCATCTGTGCTGTCCCCCATGGGGCTCACAATGTAAATTCCCTATCACTATCTCTTTTGAGAGTGAGAGGAAGCTGGAGCAATCAGAGGAAGCCCATACAAACATATAGATGTTGCAGATGTTGTCCTTGGTGGGATTTGAACCTAGAACCAAGTACTATAAAACAGCAGTGCTAACCACCAGCAAGCAGCTAATGTCACATACACATAAAAGGGTAGATTGTGATGAACTATGACTGCGGAGGGCCCATATACTCGCCTTCAGACTGTATTCACCCTGAATTTTACCATTTTTCCAGCTACATGAATATTTTTGCCGTTCTTTTATCTTCTTATTAATTTTGCTTTGCTAACATTTTTTACATGTATATTTATTTTGCAAATTTATGGCATTAATTACTATATACTGTATTTTGCGGATTATAATCCATGCATCTTATTGCTTACCGGGTGTGGTGGCTGCGGTAAAGTGGGGTCCCAGGGTCGCTGATGGAGGAGGCAAGAGTGGAGCATTGCTGTAGGTCGCAGACTGGTATGAAGGGGTGTTCCGATGTACACCGCTGTGGGTGTTTGGTGGTGCGGGGGCTCTACCGACATTTTGTGAAAGCCCAGAGGCCCAGAGCCCCCGCACTTACATGGTTTACTGTGCGGTGGACTCCGGGAAAATGGCTGCTGGGGCATGCGCAGATGGAGATTTCAGCACCAAGATCTCAGGAGATTGAGATCTCAGTGCATGCCCCCAGAAGGTTAGAAAAACAGGCTTTTCCTTGTGTAAGTCATGTGTTGACAGACAACCTTGCATTGTGGAAGAAGTTGATTGGGTCTGTTAAATTTTGGACTTTCAATGGCACTGTATACATTACCTCATAGAGAACACAGACAACTAATGTGTGTGGCTAGTTTTAGTTGACTTGAATAATAAATTCTAGAAAAAGTAGAGTTCATTTGCATAGTTCACGGTTTGCAATAAAAACTACAATTCAGAAATGTATGATGTTTTAAAGAAAGAAGAATATTCAGCTCACATGCACCTACCTGGTTGGTTGCACGGCTGCTTGCTAGGCAGTGGATAAACAGACGGAAACAACCAAATCCTGTGTGTAAAATTAATTAACTAAAAACGGGAATTCATTTGTTCACATTAAAAACAAGTATCTAGTGACATTTCACTAAAAAGAGATATGACTATTGCTTCTCCATGTAAGGCACACCTGGCCCTTGATCACAGTATGGATGATATTTGCATCCATATTTTTGAGTCATAACCTGGATTGCATTCTCAAAAAAATACAATTAGAAATCTTTGTATTGTGCTTGCTCTTTGTGTAAGTTCAGTTGGTTTAAGCTTAAAAATTTAGATGTAAATTACTCAATAATAAAATGAAATTAGGTCAGAGTCTATATTACAGAAGCAGATTCTCTGCCGGAAATAAAGCAACAATTAGACCTAACAGAGTCACGAGCTAATATATAACACGTGCACGACAATATGTATTGAACAGTAGAAGGAATATACCACTGAGAGCAAAGACCAGCGACAGAGGTAGTCACCCTCGCACAAGCCTCCTATCTTACGTCATTTTCCTATGACCTGATCTATTTATATGTTAAACTCGCTAGTAGGGCACATTGTCTATGAGCAAATAGGGTTATTTAATTTGTGGTTATGGGATACATCATGTCGTTACCTGATTTTACACTGACTTTACAAATAGCCTTAATTCCTCCCTTTTTTCTTTACTGTCTTATACTCTCTCTCAAAATAAGATCGTAAACATATAAAATGTCAAAGTATTTTATACCTGTATCATGAAAATGTGATGTATAGTGGTCCTGCATTTATCCCATTGGATGTCATATGTTTGATGACTATTAGGACTTGATCTATAGGGCTAATTTTGGATTTGTATGTTCTAAACCTTGTCTATGATAAACGCTCCCTACTATCTTTGGAGATGAACAAATTATAAAAGATTATCCTCTGCTGGTTGTTATGAAAGCAAATTGGCAACTTTATCTCTGAAATGTGGAAAATGTATTCTATCATCTCTACTTTACACTACACTGATATTGGCCTATTGTGCTTAGGGTGCCCCAGTTATACTAATATTGGCTCATTAGGTGCTTCCTGGTGATGCTGACTACAATGAAGGTCACCTTTTAACCCCAGCCATACTATATCACAAGCCTATTTTCATAATTTTTGTTTCTATGGCACACAACAAACATTCTGAATGGGAATTTGTCACCACATTTTGGTTACCATATCTGAGAGCAGCATGATGTAGGGGCAAAAACCCTGATTCCAAAGATGTTACTGAGCTGTGTGTTGTATTTTTATAAAATCACTGTTTTAATTGCTGCAATACTAGCAGTTTACTAAATGCTGAGCTCTGTATAACCCAGCCTACTGTTCATAGGCAGAAAGCTGCCAATCAATGTTGGGGGTTGGATTATACAGAACTCATCAACATTGAGAACTACCTGGCAGCAGGTTTACTGGTCCGCTAGTAATAATCTCCTACTGATAAAAGTGATATTATTAAATCTACTGCAAACAGCCCAGTAAGTGACACATTGCTTAACTTGAAAGGGTTCAAAGGCGGGCTACTAAAATGATAAATGGAGTTGGTTCACTACAATACCCAGAAAGGTTATCAAAATTAGGTCTATTTAGTCTAGAAAAGAGAAGATTTAGGGTAGACCTAATATATATGTACAAGTACACTCACTGGCCACTTTATTAGGTACACCATGCTAGTAAGGGGTTGGACCCCCTTTTGCCTTCAGAACTGCCTCAATTCTTCGTGGCAGAGATTCAACAAGGTGCTGGAAGCATTCCTCAGAGATTTTGGACCATATTGACATGATGGCATCACACAGTTGGCGCAGATTTGTCGGCTGCACATCCCTGATGCGAATCTCCCGTTCCACCACATCCCAAAGATGCTCTATTGGATTGAGATCTGGTGACTGAGGAGGCCATTTGAGTACAGTAAACTCATTGTCATGTTCAAGAAACCAATCTGAGATGATTCGAGCTTTAGGACATGGCGCATTATCCTGCTGAAAGTAGCCATCAGATGTTGGGTACATTGTGGTCATAAAGGGATGGACATGGTCAGCAACAATACTCAGGTAGGCTGTGGCGTTGCAACGATGCTCAATTGGTACCAAGGGGCCCAAAGAGTGCCCAGAAAAAATTCCCCACACCATGACACCACCACCACCAGCCTGAACCGTTGATACAAGGCAGGATGGATCCATGCTTTCATGTTGTTTACGCCAAATTCTGACCCTACCATCCGAATGTCGCAGCAGAAATCGAGACTCATCAGACCAGGCAACGTTTTTCCAATCTTCTACTGTCCAATTTCGATGAGCTTGTGCAAATTGTAGCCTCAGTTTCCTGTTCTTAGCTGAGAGGAGTGGTACCCAGTGTGGTCTTCTGCTGCTGTAGCCCATCTGCCTCAAAGTTCGACGCACTGTGCGTTCAGAGATGCTCTTCTGGCCACCTTGGTTGTAACGGGTGGCAATTTGAGTCACTGTTGCCTTTCTATCAGCTCGAACCAGTCTGCCCATTCTCCTCTGACCTCTGGCATCAACATGGCATTTCCGGCCACAGAACTGCCGCTCCCTGGATTTTTTTTCTTTTTCGGACCATTCTCTGTAAACCCTAGAGATGGTTGTGCGTGAAAATCCCAGTAGATCAGCAGTTTCTGAAATTCTCAGACCAGCCCTTCTGGCACCA
Organism: Dendrobates tinctorius; assembly: GCF_039654945.1. Classification (NCBI taxonomy): domain Eukaryota; kingdom Metazoa; phylum Chordata; class Amphibia; order Anura; family Dendrobatidae; genus Dendrobates; species Dendrobates tinctorius. The sequence goes on from NW_027361770.1 coordinate 12,801,699, forward strand.
ACAATCATGCCACGTTCAAAGGCACTCAAATCACCTTTCTTCCCCATACTGATGCTCGGTTTGAACTGCAGGAGATTGTCTTGACCATGTCTACATGCCTAAATGCACTGAGTTGCCGCCATGTGTTTGGCTGATTAGAAATTAAGTCTTAACACACAGTTGGACAGGTGTACCTAATAAAGTGGCCAGTGAGTGTATATCAGAGGGCAATACAGAGATCTCTCCAACGAACTGTTTGTACCAAGGACTGTGACAAGAACAAGGGGGCATTCTCTTCGTTTGGAGGAAAGACAATTTCTGCACCAGCATAGAAGAGGGTTCTTCACGGTAAGAGCAGTGAGGCTCTGGAATTCTCTTCCTGAGGAAGTGGTGATGGCCAACTCACTGAATGAATTTAAGAAAGGAATGGATGCTTTTCTTGCGAGTAACAGTATAGAAGGTTACGAATAACATAATATTATAGGTAGATGGTTGACCCAGCTTAGGGGAAGGAATTTTTTTCCCTATGGAGAAAATTGGCTTCTACTCTGTGCTTTTTTTGCCTTCCCCAGGATCAGCAATGCAGAACAGCTGTACTAAAAATAGGCTGAACTAGATGGACATAAGGTCTTCCTTCAGCCTTCAAAACTATGTTACTATGCTGTAATCAGGATCTATTTCACTACATTATGCGGCTCTCAGATTAGGTGGCAAAACATGGGGACAAATTCCATTTAATGCCTTCCCAATGCCATGATGACCTCTGAGAAAAATAATATATTAAAATATTTTGGTCTGAGATTTGACTTCAATTGAAACTGTGAAAACGAATCAATTCAATGCAACTTTCCATTTCAGCCAGAGAAGGCTATATTGAGAAATTTCCTACAAATAAAAACACTAAAATCTGAAGCGAAGGAGGGTTCTATTAATTCTGAATATATTAGCAAAGGAAACAGGATTGTGTCTCTTTCATATGCTGATTATGATGGATAGTATTGTAAAAGCTTTTGCATATTTTAGCTGGAAATAGACACTTGTTTTAGAACTCAAATGCAAAGACAGTGGACGGTGATTTTATGCTAAAGGATATTTGGAATGAAATGTAAATGAAAATTAATAAAAGATGCCCGATTCACCTTTGTGAATTTAAACTGGGATGTAAATCAGCCAAATCCTAATTAAGCATAAATGATACATATATGTTATACTGTTGTGTGAAAAATACAGGGTTTACAAATATGTCCATCTGCAGAGATTAACAACATACATGAAACTAAACACGGAGTTTAAGGTAACTGAAAAGCCTTTTTCTATTTTGAGAAAACTATTGATGTGATAGTATGTTTTACAATGGGTCAAAAGATACAAAGATAAATAGATTCAGACACAATGGCTAAGCAGAATTATACAGATTAGGTAAGGCTCACACTAGCATTTCGACATTCCACTTTTCTATTCCATTTCAGAAGAAAAAAATAGAATGTAACTGATCAGTTCGGCAAAACAGTGAATTCGGTATGTGATTAAAATGGCTCGTTTATGTTACTTCAGCTCTTTTCCATCCAGTTTCTGCAGTTTGTAAATGTAGAAATAGATGTGCTTTTGTTTCGGTGAAATAAAACTAACTTTAACAGAATGAAAGGATCCAGTGTATGGCAAACGGATTTAAACAGAAACCTAAATCAGCTTGTATCAGTTTTTTACTTTTCTTTTGTTATTACTAAATGTGGATCTATTTAAATTGGAAAAAATGCTATTGACATGAAAAAATACAAAATATCAAAAGATACACAACATATAAAAATAAAAAAAAACAGTAAAAGATATATATGGCATACACAAAATATCAACAAGATAAAGAACAATAAACATGCATTATACTCTTTATCCGTGATTTAATCTGGGGAGGTCTGATGTATCGCAGAAGTCCAGATTGACAAAAATAATCTTAGCATCCTGCCTCTTGCAATTCCAATTTGTCTTTTCAGTTCTGTGCCTAACACTCACTTGTATACCCTTGGTGGCAAAATTGGACACAGTGATATTTATGATCTTTGATCTTTGTCTTAATAGTGGCCTGGCTATAGTAAGTTTGTCTTTTTTACTATTTAGTGTACTTTTTATACAAAAAAAGGTTGCAGTCTATCATGCTAAAGCATGTCAATGTGAAATATATGAAACATGAATAGCAATACGGCTTTTGAATATTGAGAAATAAATTTTGAGATGCTTAGCATAAAATTTGGCCAAATTATATCTGCCAATCAACCATTGTCAAGGTGGCCTCAAAAACTGGTGGGTCCCTACGTGTGTGAATACCTCTCTAAGGCTGATGTCTGAATTCCTGGGTGAATGTGTCAGCAATGCCTGCATTTATGGGTAAGTAGGGACCTGCTGTAATTAAAATCACCACCTGGTGGACGGCGGAGTGATTGTTCAGAAAAGCTAACGTGCAAAAGACAAAAAACTGACTGCACATCCAGACTAGTGTAATTAGGTGCATATCAGGAGGAGCTACCCCCATATACAATATGCAAAAAAGGTTGCGCTCTAAAATGCTAAAGCATATAAATGTGGAATATGTGAAATTTGAATAGCAATATGGCTTTGGAGCAATAGGAAAAAATATGAGATGCTTAGCATAAAATTTGGCCAAATATTATCTGCCCATCAACCATTGTCAAGGTAGTCTCAGTCTGATGGGTCCCTGACCTGTGTGAATACCTCTCTAAGGCTACTTTCAGGCTTGCATTACGAAGCACAGCGCAGGGCCGCCGCTAAGCTCCGCCCCTGACTGCGCCTCCTCCGGTCAGCTCCTCCTCTGGGCGCATGACGCTGCATGCGACCGGCATACCCTATATTTAGCGTTGGGTACGCTGGCCATGCACTGGTATGTTTTTGCCGGCGCATGCGCCCTTTTTGCGCTGTACCGATGTGCGCCAAACGCACTGTGTTGCATTTTTGTGCACTCAGCAGTGTCATGCTGAAGTGCAGTTTAGCGCAACCTCCACCAGGGGGTGCTGGTGAGGGAAGAGAGTTTGCACACACATAGTGTAGCAACACTGAGAAGCAGCACAAGTGTCACAGTAAACGAAAGAGAGGTCAGACAAGCCGAGTCAGAAACTGTCAGGAGCAGAAGTACCAAAGGTCACAGCAATGCACGTAGTCAGAGACAAGCCAGAAGTCAGAGCCTAACGGAAACATGGTATCCAAACTGTGAGACGGAAGACGTAGTCAGGGTACAAACCAGTGAGTCAAAGCCAGTCGGGGAACGCAGGTATCAGAGATGGAAAACAAGAGGCAAAGTTCAGAGATCAGGCCAAGGTGACAACCAGCTATTCTAAAACCAGCAGTCAAATAGTAACAGCTGATTAGATTTTGTAACGATTTAAAAGAAGAGAACTTGTTATAAACTACTAGCACAGGAGATGCCAACTCCCAATAATATAGGAATCAGTGAAGCGTCTTCATGGTTGCACCTTCTCTAACCTCTAACAATGAATATACTGTAGGTGACAACTGTGAATAACTAGAACACATTTATTATTAATTATTCTTTTTATTGAAGTTGAAAATACCCTTTACTTTTTCAGTATCAAGATCTTATTAATGCTCAACTAATAAAAATGATTTCACTGTTCAATAAAAATTAATAACTAGTATTGTCTGCCTATTTGCTTAATAACTAACGAAATTTCCACCCAAATTTTTTTTTGTAAATCTTCAACTGGTTAACCAAAAATTAATATTTTGAAGTGTGAATAGGTTCTGATTCACAAACCTTTATTCTTTCCTTTTGAAAAATGACTTTGAAATGGTAATTTGTGCTCAGCTGCATCTGCTCTCAAACCTTCAAATAACAATAACCAAGAGTGTCACAGATATTCTGTATATAAAAGTTAACAAATCAAAACGAATTAAGAGAAGAATGATGTTCTTTAGAAATGAAAACATTGTGTGAAGCTCAATGTGGCATTTCGCTGAGAATTATTGTGACAGAGCAAATGATATGCCTCTGGTTTTGTTGTACCTAAGGCAGTCAAAACAACACAGGGAAGAGATGAAGATCATTGGTGACAAACTGAGGCAACATGTTCTTTCATGATTTATTTATGCTGCTCATTTAATTGTAAAAATAGAAATGATGAACATCTTCCATAGCCAAACAAGACATTTGAGAGATCAGTAGATAAGCAACCTGTACAGAAAGTCACAAGTGTGATGAAAAAAAAAAGTAACTAGAAAGCAAGTTTTAATGTTAGAAAAGGCAGGAACTGGTAAGATTTATATTCCTTTTTTATATCTTCAGAGTCTGACTCTAGACATCAATACAAGTTGCATGTGACATGTGCGACTTATTTGAAACTTGGATGTTTTATATATAGCAAAATCAGAGCTCTACAATAGTTGTGCAACAGCGAGTTACAGACATGTTGCTCAAATGTTTACGCTGCATGATATTTAAGGGAATTGTTGTCATGCAATGCATATCACCATGGTGTAACCCTAGCATTAAAATGTGGTAGCATCAAAGAAGAAATTTTGCTGGGAACTTTCAGACACCTAAAGGTTTTGTAAGGTATTGAGCTTTAATTAGCTAAGACTAGAAAACCGTTCCAGGTTTTCTAGTCTTAAGACAGTAAGAGTATGTGCAGCTGACATCTTTTTCAGTTGGATTTCGCAGGTTGGCCTGAGTTTAAAAGATTGTATGTTTATACTGTATATCCTGAGGAATTTACAAGGATACTTTGTGGTTTAAATAACAAACTTGCATAAAGAATTTTAACCTTATATGTCAGCTCTCAAAAAACAATTATCACCAATGTGCAGGTGATCCAAAAAAATCATCATCTTATTCATACCATGAAAATTAAATGCTGTCCTCGTAATCATTGGAGATCCCAGCATTGGGCCCCCCCATCAGTGATCTATTTATCACTTACCTTGCATATACTATATGTGTTAAATGTTTTTCATGCACTAATATCTTAAACCCTTTGGCCATATGCACCTTAAATGTATGGTGGAAATGTACACTCACTATATGTAGTTGGGCAAAGGAGCTACAGATTTGTGTGCCAACTGTGTTAAACAGCTGGCATATGAGAATAATATCAGAATTAGCATCCATTCAAAACAGTTAAACTTCTTAGTGTCATGATACCAGTGCTGGGTGACCGGCACTGCTGGGGTTAATGTTCTGACCTCAGTGCAGACTCTCACCTGCACACCTGGGACCTATTACGGTGGCCTCTCATTGGTTCTGGGGAGGCTTCTTATAGCCTTAGGAAGCTCCCATCCCCCGTCAGTTATACTTTCGCCCTTGGCATTGTGTGGTGACTCCTGAGTGTGTTTGTGCTGTGTTCTGGTTGCTTGATTCTCTGTGTATGACTCAGTCTGTTCTCTGGATTTTGCTTTGGATTCTGCCTGGTACCTTCTACGTCTGTTTGGTTTTGATCTCTGCTTGGCCCTGACTATCCATTCTGTCTCATCCCTGGTACTTTACTGATATCTTGTGTATGACCTTTGGCTTTGTCTGACTTCCCGTCTGTTTATCCCTCCTGTACCTCACTTGCCTGTACTGTGCATGACCCCTGCTTTGCCCGACTTTGAGTTTTCTACCTTCTTTGAAAGCAGGACACTAAGCCCAGCCCCCTTGCAGTTACATGACCATAGGTCCTGTGCCGGCTTGCTAAACTTCTACATTCAGGACCTGTTCATCTTTATTTTCCCGCTGTTCTTGTCCCCAGGGGTCCCTACGGTGCGGGTGAGTCCCTGCTTAGCGGAGGCTGTATGCCGGCTCTGTCAGGACCCTGACATTATAACTGACCATTAAGTTTTTGGGGGGGGTTTTATGCAGAGAGTTATGGATCCCATACACTCTCTGGCTGACCAGATGAAAAGTCTGAGTCAGATGTTTCAGGGTTTATCCCTGGAACAGCAAGCTCTGGCTCGTTCTCAGCAGCAGGCTTCTGAAACAGTGTGGGGAGCTCTAGCTGCTGGGTCTCTGGGGGCTGGGGCGAGTGATGTTGTTTTGGTGTCCCTAGAACCACCTGTTAAACTGCCTGACCTTTTTTTCTGGAAACAAAAATGAGTTCAGGGTCTTCATGGAGGGGTGCAAACTTTTTTTTAGTTTGAGACTACGTTCCTCTGGGGATAAAAGTCAGAGGGTTGGGGTCATTATGTCTCTGTTAAGAGGGTCCCCACAAGCTTGGGCTTTCTCTCTTCCTCACACTGCCCCTGAGAGAGTGTCTGTGAATGCATTCTTTGAGGCCCTCGGGCACATTTATGATGAGCCTGACCGAGTGCGATTGGCAGAGGACATGGTGATGAGCGTCTGTCAGGGGAAACACTCAGCTGAGTGGTTTTGTACTGAATTCCGCCGCTGGGCCACAGAGGTCTCTTGGAACGACGCCGCACTCCGAGGACTCTTTCGCAGAGGCTTGTCCGAGCGGCTGCAGGATGCCTTGGCGTTACATCCCCCACCTGACTCCCTCGAGGACGCCATGACCCAGGCCGTCCGGATGGATCGCCGGCTGCGGGCCAGAGGGGTGATGCAGTTCCATTGTTCCCCAGTGGAAAAGAGACTGCCCCTGAGCTCATGGATGTAGGCGCCCACTCCCTGAAGGATACAGAGAGGAAATGCCGGAAGGACAAGCAGTTATGTCTTTACTGTGGTAAAACGGGACATTGGAAAAGGGAGTGTCCTGATTGCCCGTCTTCAACCCGGTCGGCGGGAAACGACTAGGTCTAGGTAGTCAACGGGGAGACTACTCAGACACTCAGGTACCCTTTTCCTCTTTTTCTAAAGTGTTACTGCATGTGGAACTGTTTGTGGACGGTAGTTCTTTTTCCACTACAGTCTTCGTGGACTGCGGATCATCTATTAACCTCATTGACTCCCAATTGGTCACACACTGTAAGATAGGGACAGCTAGGCTCAAGGTTCCGATCAAGGTGATGGCCATTGACTCCTCTCCAGCACTAAAGAGGGAATTCTCTTTATGCCTGACTTGTTTTCGCTCAGAGTGGGCGCTACTCATGTGGAAAACCTAAGTTGTTTTGTTCTGGACAATCTACCTGCAGGGTTGGTGTTGGGTATGCCCTGGTTACAACGTCATAACCCAGTTATTAACTGGAAAACGGGAGAGATTGTTCAATCAGGGTTTAATGATTTTAAGTTATGTGATAAATCCGTACTGCTGGTTGAACCTGTTAAATCTGTGTCTGTATCATCTGTCGAGCTAGAAGGTATTCCAGAATGCCTGAAGGACTTCGAAGATGTATTCTCCGAAAGCGAGGCCGAGACGTTACCGCCACATAGACCCTTTGACTGCGCTATTGAGCTGGTCCCGGGGGCTAAATTACCTAAAGCCTGTCTGTTTAATTTGTCCGGTCCTGAGCACTTGGCTATGAAGGAGTACATTGCTGAAAGCCTGCGCAAAGGACACATACGTCCTTCAGTCTCACCTGTGGCGGCAGGTTTCTTTTTTGTAAAGAAAAAAGATGGCAGGTTACGTCCCTGTCTCGATTTTCGGGAGCTTAATCAGATTACGGTACGGAATACGTACCCCCTTCCGTTGATTCCCGATTTGTGTAACCAACTATCAGGGGCAAAGTGGTTTTCTAAACTGGATCTTCGGGGGGCATATAATTTGATAAGGGTCGGAGAGGGGGATGAATGGAAAACCGCGTTCCTCTCGACCGAGGGACTGTTTGAAAATTTAGTCATGCCGTTTGGTCTTACCAACGCCCCCGCCATATTTCAGAATTTCATCAAAGTGGTATTCTCAGATCTCATTGGTCATTTTGTCGTTATCTACTTAGATGATATTTTGATATACTCCTCCAACAAGCATTCTCATTTGGAACATGTACGAACTGTTCTCCAAAGACTGAGAGAAAATCATCTGTATGCCAAATTGGAGAAATGTGTATTCTGAGTGCAAGAATTGTCTTTTTTGGGATTAATTGTATCCGGTGAGGGTTTTCGCATGGACCCCAAGAAGGTGCAGCCATTGCGGATTGGGTGCAACCCCGAGATCTTAAGGGTCTTCAGCGCTTCTTGGGGTTCGCCAATTATTACCACAAATTTATCCGGGAGTTTTCGCAAGTGGTCAAACCTCTCACGGATCTAACATGAAAAGGTGCAGATGTGAGAAATTGGTCCTCACTCTCAAAAGCGGCCTTTGCGACGCTGAAAAAATGTTTTATGTCTGCTCCTGTCTTGGTACAGCCAGATCCTTCCAAACCATTTGTGGTGGAGATGGATGCCTCTGAGGTGGGGCAGTGTTATCCCAATGGTCTGCCACTCTAACCAACCTCAGGCCATGTGCTTTCTTTTCCAGGAAGTTCTCTGCTGCTGAAAGAAATTATGATGTAGGCAATAGAGAGCTTCTTGCGGTCAAGTTGGCATTTGAGAAGTGGAGGCACTTTTGGGAGGGGGCCAGTCACCCGGTTACGGTGATCACTGATCATAAAAATTTGTCATACATTGAGTCTGCTAAAAGACTAACGCCCAGACAGGCCCGTTGGTCACTTTTTTTTTCTCGTTTCCAGTTTACTATTACATTCCGTCCAGGGTCAAAGAATGTCAAGGCTGACGCCTTAGCTCGTAGTTTTCACCCTGTGTCTGCCCCTGAGCCACCGTCCTCCATCCTGCACCCTGGGGTGGTGTTAGCAGGGATCTCGTCTGAATTAGAACGGGAAATTGAGGGGGCCCAGTCGCTGGCTCCTGCGGCCAAGCCAGGGGGCAAGTTGTTTGTCCCAGAGCAACTTCGCCTTAAACTCTTGCAAGAGTTCCAAGTTGTGTGCTCACCCTGGTATATCAGCTACGCGACTGGCAGTGGCTAGGATCTTCTGGTGGCCTTCTCTTCGTTCTAATATAAAGAAATTAATTTCTGGTTGTGGGGTCTGCACTCGTTCTAAAAGCTCCCATAGCCGGCCGGGGCAGGGGAGCTGATGCCCTTGGAAGTTCCTGAAAGACCTTGGACCCATCTGTCCATGGATTTTATTACCAATCTTCCCTCTTCCAGGGGTAATATGGTGGTATGGGTAGTGGTGGACAGATTTTCAAAGCAGGCTCATTTTGTACCCCTGTCCGCATTACCTTCTGCTGAGACCTTATCCAGATTGTTTGTGCAGCATGTGGTCCGCTTGCATGGGGTACACCTGAATGTGGTGTCTGATCGTGGTGTGCAGTTTGTGGCTAAGTTTTGGTGTGCTTTCTGCAAAAAAGTAGGGATATCTCTGTCCTTTTCATCTGCATACCATCCTGAGAGTAATGTTCAGACGGAACGCACTAATCAGTCTCTAGAACAGATCCTCAGATGTCTGACTTCTGCTAGACAGAATGACTGGTGTGATATACTGCCGTTGGCTGAATTTGCCTTCAATAGTCGGGTGAGTCAATCCACTGGTATGTCCCCTTTCTTGATCAACTATGGGTTCAGTCCTCATTTTGGTGAGTTTTCTCGTCTGGATACGGGGTGCCCCGGGGATGAGGACTCTGTTCAGCGGTTAAAAGATACATGGGCAGAAGTCCAGCGGCGTATATCTAGGTCTCAAGGCAGGTATAAGTTTTTCGTGGACAGGAAACGAACACCTGGTCCCATGTATCAGGTTGGAGAGAAAGTTTGGCTCTCCACGCGAAACATTAAGTTAAAGATTCCGTCAGCCAAGTTGGGCCCCAAATTCATTGGCCCGTATAAGATTGTGGAAAAAATCAACCCAGTAGCATACAGGCTGTGCCTTCCACCCTCTTTCAAGATCCCTAACGTCTTCCATAGATCTCTACTGAAACCGTTTGAAGCAGTCCGGGGAGAATCTGAGTCCACTGCTCCTCCGGTTTCGGTTGAGGGACATGTGGAATATGAGATTGGTCACATCGTAGATTCTAGGTTGGTACGGCGGTCAGTACAGTACCTAGTTCATTGGAAGGGGTATGGGCCAGAGGACAGGTCCTGGGTGCCGGCCCGGTTGATGCATGCGGATCGTCTGGTTCGGGCTTTCCATGCTAGATACCCGGGCAAGCCCCGTTGAGAGGGGGGTACTGTCATGATACCAGTGCTGAGTGACCGGCACTGCTGGGGTTAATGTTCTGACCTCAGTGCAGACTCTCACCTGCACACCTGGGACCTATTATGGTGGCCTCTCATTGGTTCTGGGGAGGCTTCTTATAGCCTTAGGAAGCTCCCATCCCCCGTCAGTTATACTTTCGCCCTTGGTATTGTGTGGTGACCCCTGAGTGTGTTTGTGCTGTGTTCTGGTTGCTTGATTCTCTGTGTATGACTCAGTCTGTTCTCTGGATTTTGCTTTGGATTCTGCCTGGTACCCTCTACGTCTGTTTGGTTTTGATCTCTGCTTGGCCCTGACTATCCATTCTGTCTCATCCCTGGTACTTTACTGATATCTTGTGTATGACCTTTGGCTTTGTCTGACCTCCCGTCTGTTTATCCCTCCTGTACCTCGCTTGCCTGTACTGTGTATTACCCCCGTTTTGCCCGACTTTGAGTTTTCTACCTTCTTTGAAAGCAGGATGCTAAGCCCCGCCCCCTTGCAGTCACATGACCGTTCACATGACCGTAGGTCCTGTGCCGGCTTGCTAAACTTCTACATTCAGGTCCTGTGCATCTTTATTTTCCGGCTGTTCTTGTCCCCAGGGGTCCCTACGGTGCGGGTGAGTCCCTGCTTTGCGGAGGCTGTACACTGGCACTGTCAGGACCCTGACACTTAGATTCTGCTGTCAGTTTTGACAGCAGCAAATAAGAAATCTGGAACAGTCAGTTTCAATGTCCATCATCTGTAACTGGGCTTCCTAGGAGATCCTCCAGTTTACCAATACATTATTATTATTTAGCGGCCTTCGACGTGATCTCGAGAAGTGGCGACTTGATGGATGAATGCTCTGTAGGAAGATCAATCTTGCAACCTAGATAGGTCAACCAGGGTCTTCGCCGCCATTATCTTGATAGTATAAGCCTTTATGTTGCTGGTCTTCCTCTTCGCCTTGTTCATTCTGTTCTTCCAACCATGATGTCAATCTCCAGTCATTGCTCTGTTTGTATGATGTGTCCAAAGTAGATAAGTCGTTGCTTGGAGATCCTTGCTTTGATTGTCATGTCTGGATGATAGATTCCAAAATTGATTTGTTTCTTCTTCTTACCATCCATGATATTGATGACATCTTTGCCGAGCACCACATTTCAAAGGCATCATTCTTTTGTCTTGTTTCGTTATCTTCCAAGTTTCACATCCGTGTGTTACCACAGAAAAGACCAAACCATGTACAAGCCATGTCTTGTTTCACCAATACACTGTAGTCTATTTCTTGCCTCCTAATGCTATTTTCTCATGATAAGTGTTTGGTCAGTTTTTAATTTCTGCGACATTTCTCAAGATATTAACTAAATTAGAATACTTGTGTTTTTTCATAGCATTTTTAGTTTGGTTCTTTTGCTTGTCTTTTTTTGGTGTGTCATGTTTTAAATAAATTTGCTTTGTTTTTGATACTTCCTCATATTTGGCTTTCACAAAACTTCATTGATATAGTGTTGTGCAGATAGCATGCATTTTTTTTCTAGTTTCCAGTGCATTGCATTAGCGGAAATGCACTAACAATCCATGTGTGCTTTTACATGTCGATTTTTCACATCTAGTGTAAATCTATGGGAAAAATCTGCACATAAAATTCCGCATACTAGCTAGAGAAAGTGACATGTTATGGATTTCAAAGGCACCACAGGTCAATTTATATTTCTTACCAAACAAACACAGCGGGCATGAGATTTCTGTATATCTCAAAGAAAAAAAAGTGTAGTCAGCTTACCGGTCTGTAGTTAAATCCCCCAGCCTGCCAATGCCCAGCACGGATTGTGGTGAGCATCCACATCAAATAGGAAAAGGGAAAAAGCACTGTGATCCAGCTCAGGACAAAGGCAGCTTCAGCTTTAGAAAATTTTATTGGACAACTTGAAAATATATATGTGCTTTAAAAAAAATGTTGTCACGATGACCCATCCTGTGTGACGCGACCCGCAGGCCGGTAACTAAAACAACAAGACGTGGCACGTGATACTGTCCTGTGTGACACGGCCCGCAGGCCGGTAACTAAAACAACAAGACATGGGGAAAGGGGAAACAGTTACAACGGTGGGCCCTGCAATAGGGAGAGGGGACGTGGAGACCTCCTGCACTCCCATGAGTCAGTGTCCCTAACGCTCCTAATGTTCCCTATGTCGGTTCCGCACCGGGCGCCGATCAGGAACCTGTCGCCCTAGCACACCCTACACCTATCCCTTGCTAGGGAGCTGGGTGGCACAGGCACTGTCCCCACCGCTGCACTAATACACACTAAGGAAAAGCACAAACAGCAAAACACCACTTAGCTTTACTCTGTTGCACTTGCTCCTGGCAACAGAGTCCACCACCAGAATGCAGCTCTCCTCCTGAATCGCTGCCACCAAGCTCTGTCAGAGCTACAAGGAAATCCACTATGACTCCTTCCACACCAGGGCTAAGACAGTGCTGCAAAGAACGCTCTCCAGCTCCTTCCTCCACCAAGGATGGTTGAAATGAACGCTATCACCAACACTGATTGTAACACCTGTGACTCTTTTATAGCAGAGCCAGAGCAATCACACCTGCATTATAATCATGTGCACTTAACTAAAGAAACCAGAGTGCAATGACGCTCACCACCACCGGGAGCAAACTTAGAACAAACGACACCACAGTGCAATAATCCTAATGGCCACCGGGGGCAAAAACCAAACTTACACACAGCTTAAGAAAAAAAAAAGGTTACCTGTGCTTTTTATCAGTCCTGATCCAGCATGAATCATGACATATGTGCATAGCAAGCATTGAGCACACCAGTAGGAATGATCGCCGCGTTACAATTAAACAGTCTTACTATATATCTCATCCACTTTGCTAGAGCTGTAAAATGTTGTATTTTTGGCACAATGAAAATGCGCAGCCTCAAACCTCCAAAAAACTCATTGTGGGAACTTAAGCTAACTAATTAAAACTGTTAAAAAAAAGTCCGGCACCTGAAGCACTACTTGAGGAGGTGGGAGTATATAAAACCAATAGACAGAACAGTGCACTAATACGTTTATTACTGAACCCTAATTAGCATATTTGATTTGCCTTGAGATTTTGCAGAACGTCAGCAGCAATTAGTGACACCAAAAGTCCTTGTTTATGTCAGATCTATACCCCCCTTAAGGCTATGTTACCGAGACATTTGTGCTCCAAAGTGAACATCATAAAAACAAAACGTCAAAGACAAGGAAAGAATTGCTATTTTGTTTTGTTTTTTCCACCCAACATGCAAGTTATTTTCTTTCTTTTGTGCATCAGATGGTAAAAATAATTGTGTCATTTAAACCTGCAACTTTTCTTGCACAAACAAGCCTTCAACTGAAATATAATGTTATTGCTGTTAGAAGAAAATAAGGAAAATAAAAGCACTAAAATGAAAAAATGCCGTATTTCCGTACAGTTATACATTTGTTTATAACTACGCCATTTTTTATTTCCATTTGTGACATTTAGTTTTTGTCATCAATATGTTCTTTCTATTGTTAAATGACTATGTGCTATGAATGCTGAGAATATGCTAACTGGTACTTTGTATTGCAGGTGGAATGGTGAATATTAAGAATCATACCCATACACTGGCCAGCTACACCTACTCTGTGCTGTCGGCCCTGCATTACGCTAATGGACAGCCTGTGGTACACATCTACACTGACACAGAGGTTAGGACTTTCGATGTGCAGGGTCCCGTCATTAATTTTAATGTGCTGGATGAAACTGGAGGCGTAATCGGCTATTCTCAGGTACATATTTGTCAAGGTTCATATAATCCATCTATGAAGTAATTTCTCTGTTATTAATTGCAATACATTATTCATGTTCCTTGCCTTTATTCACTTCACTTTGGCTTTATTTACATACAGTATGTGCAGGTTTAGGCTGAAACTTTTTTCTTTTCCCTTTGAGTTAAATATTCTGACAGGTCTTATTGTCTTAATAAATGTTAGTCCTTTAACGTGAATAGATATTTGCCACAGAGTAGAATCTAAGCATCAGATGCGTACACTTTACTGAACACAAATTGAGAAAATAAAAGCATCCGGTCTTCTACTGATTCCGTACAAGTGATGTTGCCTATTAAATTATAGTGAAAGAATGTAAAAAATGTAGAATTCTTTACAATGATGCCTAGAGTTATTCTGTCAAAAAACTATATGACATTTGAGAGTGCATTATAACAACCTTTATATGATTGCCTGCTGTAAAGAGGTTAAAAGGTCTGCAAAATTTTCAGAAGATTCTTCTTTTCCACAGATAGCTTATCAAAAACCACAGATCTCTGGTAAAAATAGACAGTTAGTGCTTAGAACTTACTCACTTACACTGAGTCTCAGCTAAATAAATGGTTCTATTAAATTCCAGTGCCAAGAGCTTGATGGTTCGGACATTCATAGATTATATGTTGGACAAGGACCTACCGAATTCACGTAAATTATAACCCAGAGGAGGTTTCCTGAACCAGTATATTGGTAGCCCATTCATAGGATATCAGATTGGTGGAGTCTAATACCTAGCATCCCACTGGTTAGCTTCTGCAGGTTCAGCAGTTGCTAGGTGTACACAGGCATTGATTAATTAAGGTGATTTGCTTGTTTATGATGTAAAACACCTTAATAGGTTGCCTGTTTGTGAGGAAATTCCCACATGTATTCAGGCTGTCTAGCAGCTGCAAATCATGCAGCTACGGCGACAGAAACTAAATCTCCAAGCACATCCAAATACTCAGAGACCACCCGAGCATGCTCAGCAAATCTCAAGTATACTCGCTCATCACTAGTGATGGCATTTTAGCTTAAAACTTTCGCCAGAAATGTTCTAAAGTCCTGACTCACAGGCACATTAAGTGGTGAGAGCCTTTTACTGAATTAGGCACTTAGTACTCCATTGATTCCATTCATTAAAGGGTTTGTCTGGTCAAAACCGCTAACTCTCCAGTCACTCTGTGTTATTGCAGACTTATGAATCCCCCCCAGCACACGAACTGTGCTCTGCAGAGATTCGCTGGTTTCAGACTTGGGACCGGAGGGTATGTATGAGTTATACATACCACTGGAGAGAGGACATGGCCTCGCTCCATACACTTGTATAGAGCCATGGCCGCACCCTCTGTAGTGAAGCAGATGACCAGTGGGCATGTCTAACTGGAAAGTGTGGCCTCGCTCCATACAAGTGTATGCAGAGCGAGGCTGCGCTCACTGGTCCAGGGGTATGTATAACTCATACATACCCTCTGCTCCTGGATCTGAATCGGCGAATTCCCGCAACTCACACTGTATGTGCTGGGGGAATTCATAATTCTGCAGTCACGCAGAGTGACTTCAGACTTATCGGTTTGACAGGACAACCAGTGCAAAGTATGGGGGAAATACAGCAGTTACAGGCAGTAGATGTTTTACTGCTTTGGATTTCCAATAGAATAAAATGTCTACAAGCAATGCACAAAGACGTGACATACACTAATGCAAACTGGCTGCAAATATAACATATTGAGTAGCACTAATGTAAAATGCTGAAGATTTTAAAACCCTGCAGTAATTTGTGAATATTCACCCTAAAACTACTTTCCAACAAGAGAGTGACCAAGGATATGTTGTATTACACTCTGTTCTACATTATTTGCCAAATATTTAGATATATAGATACTGTATATAAATGTACAAACAGTGTAATGAAGACTCGTGAGAATTATTCCTTGAAGCATAGCAATTGAGGCTCCATATTCAATCACAACATAATCTGGATGGAAATGATTATATTTTCAATCTGTTTTCCTTCTTGCCTACATCGTTCAGTTGGTTATTTAGAAAAATATGTTCAATTAATGATAACGATTCTATCTGGGACATTGTTTTGATACCTTTCAAGTACTGGATCCTACTAAAAGTTAAGCCTGTGTCGCTATTGACCATGAAACTGTAAAAGGCTTCTGTAAATTATACGTCCAATTATTTTCATTATCTGTCAGCTATACTTGCTTATCCCAAGTGGGATAGGATTATTTAACAGCACAAACAGATAAGGAACACTCTCCCGCTACATTACATGAAATCTTCAATAAGAGGTTATAATTCTCGTGAATATTTAAATTGATACTGCGCTAAATGTGGCAAAAGTTTTAAAAGTTTCCTTGAGTTACCAGAATTCATTGACCTATTGAATTCAAGTGTCTGTATTTTAAGTACTTTAGACAGATAATGAAAAAAGCCTGATATAAATTTAATGGAAACGAAAGTAAAATAGCACATTAACAGTGTAACTGTCATAAAGCATTAGGATTAATAAGATATAAAAAGCTAACAGTTAGTCTCCAAAATTTGCATAATTTACATGGCACGGAGACTATAAATATAAGCTCCTGATTATTCAACTCTTCGCTTGCTACTAATTTAGCTGTGTGCAGTTGTCGGGTGCTTATGCATAATCTCCAATCATTAGAAAAATTAGGTCATATTTATCTTTACTAACTGTCCCAGATATTAAGTCTGTTGATATTTACATCCATATGAAATTGCAGCATTGCACACATTTTCGCCGTGGTGTTGCTAAAGGTTCATTGGCCCTGCTGCCCATTTAGTGCAAGACCAAAATTTACTTTGGTATACAACTGCGAATTACACGTGTGATGACTGTATGTATACTCTCAAGTATATGCATTATGGATTCAAATAATTTTATGTACTTATGAAATAATTGTGACACATAATGCACATAAATAATCCAAATATACTGTACAGTCAAATATTACTAAATATTTAAATAAATAATACCTTTTGACTACGACCCAATATTACCTCTGTGCAGTGATTAATAATTACCTTTATACTGTTACCGTATGAAGCACACTAGAAGACCAGTATTATTTATTTATTTTATATGGATACCTAAATAAAACTACCCAATATAAAAACTAACCGCTATACAAAGTCTAATAAACACCACCACACCATAACCACTAGTATTACCGTTACTTAATCACTAAATAGTATCATACTGTTATTAAATTAAAAACAAATGCTTCGCACCCCAACTTTTTGCCTATTGTTTCCTTTTTTGACTATTTCTGTACCCGCTGTGTTACACATCACTTATAAGCACTGTGCTTCAGAAATATTGTTGTTATAGAGTCTATATTGTGCCCAAAATGGTGAACCACGCATTACAAGTGCTTACTTTTGTACTGTATGTCAAAAAGTAATAATGCAACATTGTGTACGCCACACGGTAAAAGATCCCCTTTTCACATTAATTCTGTTCCCGATGTTCAACCATATAGCATTAATGCCCACAATTATGCCTCCTAAAGAGTAATAATACTTTTTTACAAGTAATTAATCCCTTTTTTGTACACAAAGGACAGTAATGAGGCCCCATTTATACATGAACTCTGTCATAGTTACCTCCTTTGTTCCCACCATTAAATTTGTGCCCACTGTTAAGTAATATGCCGCTTTTCTTCCCTGTGTAATAATAATAAGTAATAATAGTAATAACTACCCTCTTTGTGTGGCCCTATATAATACCACCTTTGTGAAACCTAAATATTAATAGTGTATTTATAAAATATTCTAACTTATACTCAGCCACGACTAAGCAGAGTGTCACAATTGTAAAAGGCCTCATGTTCAAAGAGGCTGCCTTTGGCAGACTTGTCACAAGCCATTCTGACACATTCCAGAGGTACCCCAACCTTCACCCTTTCACCCATGTAGAGGGATCTGGTCTTACAACGGAGGCCAGTGGATTGCTTCTATGGTAGGGATGCTGTCCGATGGAGTGAACCAGAGGCAGGAAGGGTCGACAAGTAGGGACAAAGTCAAGAGGTCATATCAGGAACAGAACCATGAAATGAAAATATTCAAAATTTACGCTGGGATCAGAATACAGAAGCAATCAGGAAACCAATAGAAACAAGGAGCAGAGCTCAAGTCAGGTAGCAAAACTAATTGATTGGCAAGAGAAGTCAGAGACCCATGGTTTAAATAGCAGTCGTCTCACCAAAGACTCTTAGAAAGTAGTAAACAATAAACAGACTATTAAACCCATAGCTCTCTGATCTAGCAACACCAAAAGTCCTAGGATTTAAGCATAAATGATGCTGTCACGCATCACCCTCAACAAAGGCACGTCACTCCCTAGTGGCTGAAGCAGGAGCAAAAGAGACAAGAATCGGCAGAGACCTTACAACAAGTAACTGAGGACTTTTATTGTCTGTGAGGTCCGTGATCAAATGCAGTAGCATACTCATGCCACAAGTCAAATAGTTACGCAACTGCATTTCAGCATTACAACACTCTGAAAGGAGCTTATGGGTTCAAAGTATTATAGCAGACCTGGTGTCTATATTTCCACAAGATGCATGTGGAGCGGCCACCAGGGCCGTGGGGTACTCGGTGCCGGGCCGCTTCTTAAAGGGGCAGTGTCACAGCGGCGGTGACCCGGTCCGTGGCCAGGGGCTTTCAATAAAAGGGGCAATATTTACAAGGGATGAAAAATGAAGAGTTTTTGTATTAAGTGTTCGTGACGCCACCTGTGGTTTCTGGTCAGAGGCGACCAGAGCTGCAGTGCAGATCCTCTGGGACTGATGGTGTAATGCAGCAGAGTTGGAATAGCTCTCCACAGGCAGCGCTGTTGTCCCAGGGCAGTAGTTGTTATTAAAGATGTTAATTTTGCTGATGGTAGATGTAGCAGTGCTGAGTGAGTGTTGAGGAAAGAATTCAGAGGACACAGCTGGGTGCAGTTCCAAAGCAGTTCTGGTGTGCACAGATGCCCACTTGGTGCTGGCTCCTCCAGGTGAGGGATCCAGCCAACTTCCAGGCAGATGGAGAACACCTTTCCAGAACTTCCCTCAGTGTGTTCCTTTCCTGGCTGTCTTTCTGTGCTGATTTCTACTCCTCTTACTTCCCAGCACCTCACAGTCAGTGTCCCAGGCCAGCAGCTGCAGACCTTGTGTAGTAACGTCCTCTCTGCCTTACCTTGCTCCCTTATGGCTGCGTTTCAACAGAAGATAACTGTGGCTTGTGGCTGAGGTACCCTAAAGGTGCCTCTAACTCCGGCTTGCTAGTTGAGTCCATTATTCACTCTACTAGGCTAGGGTGCCGGAAACCACGTGCAACCTGATCCCTCCGCTTATGGATCGGGCCCCACGGAACGTATGGTCACTTATCCATGCCCCTAGGACCCCTTCCCTCTTCAGGGAGCTTTCTTCTGTCTCTTTCCCTCCCAGCACCTCCTGCTGACAAGGAGCTGCTGCACACATCCTCTCACTTCCTCCCCTTTGGGAAGACTGCTCTAGCGCTAACTCTCTTCTCCCACTCTGAACCTCCTAGCTCCACCAACCTCCCAACATCCTTTCCTTTCCCAGCAAGGATGAGATCATCCTCCCTTAGGGGCCATCCAGGGTGCCCTGCTGCTATAAGTGAGTGTTGGATGCAGGTGTTGGAGTTCTGTGAGATGCCTCCACCTTACCTGGGAAGTGGGATACTACACCTCTGGTTGAGGTGCAGTACCTCTGTGGCAACTGAACCGTCAGGGGCACCACACATGATTGTCTGAATGGGGTGATAAGAGTTCGCCTTCACTCCATCCAGACAGGCCTAGCCTTGGGCTATCTAAAAACCTGCAGCTAAGTCACAATGGTCTCTTTCTCAGCCCTGGAAATGGTGATATGTGCCTGTGAGAGCACTGATCTACCTAGTATATCAGGCTGTATGGACTGCATTGTTTGTGTTTATACATGGTGCCAGGTATTTGGCCTGAACTTTTCCTTTTAGATGCCTTTTCATGTGTAGTTCTATTAAGAAAAATACAGGATTTTCCTTAACTTCATTTATTTTTAATTCCTGCTATCACACATGAAAATAAAACTAAGGTTAGTAGCTTCAGAAAAATAGTGGACTGTTAACTTCTTGTGAGCTTGCTACAGAGTCCTCATCTACCGCAGAAGTCAACTCTTCTGCTCCCTAATGTGCTCACTAAAGTATAACTTTTAATTGTATCCTAAAAATGTTTAATATAAAGTCAACCATTAACTTACAAACAGACAGAACAGTGTTTAAAATGCTAGTGCTCAATGTAACTAGTGGTCATAATAAAAATTCGTACGATCTCACCAATGTTCCGGAATTTTGTTTCCATCACAGGCTTATGAGGCAGGATCAGGGAAAAAAAGGAGGATGGTGGAGGGGGAGAAGGGGATGGAGTTTGTTTTCCTCTATCATTCCTTGTCATGCTCCTGCATTGCTCCTGCCCTCACTAAGGCAGTCCCCAAGTATAGACCTGCTAAATTTTACCCATAAGAGGTACGTAACCTCTCAGGCATCATAAGCTTGTGATAGAAATAACATTCCTGAACACTGATGAGATCAAACCAATTTTTATTATGAGCACTGGTTACATTGAGCACTAGCACTTTATACACTGTTCTGTCTGTCTGTAAGTTAATGTTTGGTTTAAAATTATAATTTTATAGGATACAGTTAAGTTTTCATCAGAGAACCTATGGATTTAGCATTTTGAAAACTAAAGCTTGAAAATCCATTTAAAGTATAATGTAATTTATTTTCCCTTCCCCTTTAACAAACATGTAAGCAATTGGAAAGAAGTTCTTTACTTGCTTGCCTCCTTTTATACTTTGATAAATCTCATATTTTGTGAGCTCCCATTGGAAAAACTATTAGCAGATTTGTTTTCCAGCACCATCTCTATACTGATGACACCCAATTATACACCTTTTCTCCTGACATTACCCCTGCATTACTATGAAAAACCAGTGATTGCTGGCCGCTGTGTCTAACATCATTCCCCCCATTTCCCATATCTGAAACCGAATCTTTCCACAGCACTGTAATGTGTTTCCTCTCTCTATTAGCCCATCTAAACCTGATATTTCCATTTCTGTGTTTTTCTACAATAACTCCCAAGCAGCATGTCCATAGTCTTTAGGCTTGTATTTGACTCAGATATTTCCTTCACTCTCTTTATCCAATTACTCATTCACTTGTGTAACCTACACCCTAACAACATTTCCAGAATCCAACCTTTTCTTACCTTGAAACTAAAAAAACTCTCATTGTGTCTCTTATTCATTCTCGTCAGGTGAACTGAAGATCTCTACTAATTGATCTCCTTCTTACTAAAGGATCCCCTATCTTATCTACCCTGAATGCAGCAGCCAGGCTCATCTTTCTCCTCCACCCTGTGCCAGTCATTGCACTGGTTACCCATCCACTACAGAATACAACATCAACTTATCACTCTCACCCACAAAGCTCTTCACAGTTCTGCACCACCCTCCATCTTCTCCATCATCTCTTTCTAGTGCACTACTCATGCTTTCCATTCTGCTAATGATCTAAAAATAACATCCCCATAATCCAAACCTCCACTTCTGTCTCCAAAAATTATGACCAAAAACACATCCTTTTGGACAGGATTATCACACCACTTCACTAATCTAGCTGGTCTTTTTTCTCTCTTCATATAATAAATATAATTAATTATGATTATTATAACTATTATTCTGTATCGCATTGAGTATAAGGAATTACCTGATTCTTCATCCTTTAACCTTGTGAGGAGGAATGAGCTTTCTTGGTTAGATTCCTAAATTACTGTCTTGAAAATAGCCAATGGAGCTGGTTGCCTTGTTCCAAAGATCTTACAGGAAAATCAAGCACATAGCCAGGGGTTATCAAATAAATAGCAGTCAGGATGCAGCATAATACCAGAAAATGAGATGGAATTGTATTCAGGGAACAGACCAGGATTCAAACCCAGGTGGGAAACCACAAATACCAGGCAACAAATCCAAAATATGAGTCAATCTGAATCACAAAAACAAAAAAGTAACAAGTGTAGTATCTCCACGTTAGTAAGCACGAGTAAAATAAAACTATTTCATTATTTACCTGAATGGTGAATGGCACAAATTAACTACACCAGAATTGCTGTATTTGTTCATCCTGTCTTGCATAAAAATAAATACAAAATGATCACAAAGTCATAAACACTCCAAAATAGCAGCAATTAAAATTGGAGCTCATTCCGCAAAAAAAGCAAGCCCTCACAGATACAGTGGGACCGGAAAGTATTCCGACTCCTTTAAATTTTTCACTCTTTGTTTCATTGCAGCCATTTGGTAAATTCAAAAAAGTTCATTTTTTCTCATTAATGTACACTCTGCACCCCATCTTGACTGAAGAAAAGAAATGTAGATTTTTTTGCAACTTTATTAAAAAAGAAAAGTCGAAATATAACATGGTCCTAAGTATTCAGACACTTTGCTCAGACACTCATATTTAAGTCACATGCTGTCCTTTTCCTTGTGATCCTCCTTGATATGGTTCTACTCATTCATTTGAGTCCAGCTGTATTTGCTTAAACTGATAACACTTGATTTGGAAAGGCACACACCTCTCTATATAAGACCGCACAGCTCACAGTGCATGTCAGACCAAATGAGAATTATAAGATCAAAGGAACTGGCCTAGGAGTTGAGAGACAGAATTGTGGCAAGGCACAGATCTGACCAAGGTTACAAAAGAATTTCTGCAGTACGCAAGGTTCCTAAGAGCACAGTGGCCCCCATAATCCGTAAATGGAAGAAGATTGGGACCACCAGAAGTCTTCTTAGACCTGACCGTCCAGCCAAACTGAGCAATCGTGGGAGAAGAGCTTTGGTAAGAGAGGTGAAGAAAAACCCCAAGATCACTGTGGCTGAGCTCCAGAGATGCAGTAGGGAGATGGGAGAAAGTTCCATAAAGTCAACTATCACTACAGCTCTCCACCAGTCAAGCCTTTATGGCAGAGTGGCCTGACGGAAGCCTTTCCTCAGTGCAACACATATGAAAACCCGCATAGAGTTTGCTGAAAAACCCATGAAGGACTCCCAGACTAAGAGAAATAAGATTCTCTGGTCTGATGAGACAAAGATAGATCTTTTTAGTGATAATTCTAAGCAATATGTGTGGAGAAAGCCAGGCACTTCTCATTGACTAGAAAATAGGGGGGGAAGCCAGCACTGCTTAAGGTTAGGACGCATAAATTGGAGTGCATATGCACATAATGTCTAGCTGTATTCAAAAATGAGATATTTAGCAAAAAAATTGATCAATTCAATTGAGCCACCCCGCCGCGCCAAGGCAATCTCATATGGGGGGTCCTACTCTATATATTTTTAATAAATGCTATGCCATTACGGCCTCCTAAATACATTTAGAGCATGACCACATCAAGTGCAATCTGTACCTGAACATTACTGGATCGCTCCCATGAAGCCAGATGGAGCAAGTGCAGATGAAGGCCAACCAGGTCTGAACACAGACATATCAGGAATGGCCTCCACACATTGCCTGACCAGCAAACATAGATGAAGGGCGATGTTGGTCCAGACACAGGTGCACAATTAAATAAAGCTTGGGGCAGGGTGGGGCTGCCGTGTGTGTGCACAGCAGCCTAATCCATCACAATGAACACAGAAAAATTATGGCGGACATAACCAAGCGTGCACGGCAACAGTGGTGGTGAGCCACAAACCAACAACAAGAAAATAGGGGGGGAAGCCAGCACTGCTTAAGGTTAGGACGCATAAATTGGAGTGCATATGCACATAATGTCTAGCTGTATTCAAAAATGAGATATTTAGCAAAAAAATTGATCAATTCAATTGAGCCACCCCGCCGCGCCAAGGCAATCTCATATGGGGGGTCCTACTCTATATATTTTTAATAAATGCTATGCCATTACGGCCTCCTAAATACATTTAGAGCATGACCACATCAAGTGCAATCTGTACCTGAACATTACTGGATCGCTCCCATGAAGCCAGATGGAGCAAGTGCAGATGAAGGCCAACCAGGTCTGAACACAGACATATCAGGAATGGCCTCCACACATTGCCTGACCAGCAAACATAGATGAAGGGCGATGTTGGTCCAGACACAGGTGCACAATTAAATAAAGCTTGGGGCAGGGTGGGGCTGCCGTGTGTGTGCACAGCAGCCTAATCCATCACAATGAACACAGAAAAATTATGGCGGACATAACCAAGCGTGCACGGCAACAGTGGTGGTGAGCCACAAACCAACAACAAGAAAATAGGGGGGGAAGCCAGCACTGCTTAAGGTTAGGACGCATAAATTGGAGTGCATATGCACATAATGTCTAGCTGTATTCAAAAATGAGATATTTAGCAAAATAATTGATCAATTCAATTGAGCCACCCCGCCGCGCCAAGGCAATCTCATATGGGGGGTCCTACTCTATATATTTTTAATAAATGCTGTGCCATTATGACCTCCTAAATACATTTAGAGCATGACCACATCAAGTGCAATCTGTACCTGAACATTACTGGATCGCTCCCATGAAGCCAGATGGAGCAAGTGCAGATGAAGGCCAACCAGGTCTGAACACAGACATATCAGGAATGGCCTCCACACATTGCCTGACCAGCAAACATAGATGAAGGGCGATGTTGGTCCAGACACAGGTGCACAATTAAATAAAGCTTGGGGCAGGGCGGGGCTGCCGTGTGTGTGCACAGCAGCCTAATCCATCACAATGAACACAGAAAAATTATGGCGGACATAACCAAGCGTGCACGGCAACAGTGGTGGTGAGCCACAAACCAACAACAAGAAAATAGGGGGGGAAGCCAGCACTGCTTAAGGTTAGGACGCATAAATTGGAGTGCATATGCACATAATGTCTAGCTGTATTCAAAAATGAGATATTTAGCAAAAAAATTGATCAATTCAATTGAGCCACCCCGCCGCGCCAAGGCAATCTCATATGGGGGGTCCTACTCTATATATTTTTAATAAATGCTGTGCCATTACGGCCTCCTAAATACATTTAGAGCATGACCACATCAAGTGCAATCTGTACCTGAACATTACTGGATCGCTCCCATGAAGCCAGATGGAGCAAGTGCAGATGAAGGCCAACCAGGTCTGAACACAGACATATCAGGAATGGCCTCCACACATTGCCTGACCAGCAAACATAGATGAAGGGCGATGTTGGTCCAGACACAGGTGCACAATTAAATAAAGCTTGGGGCAGGGTGGGGCTGCCGTGTGTGTGCACAGCAGCCTAATCCATCACAATGAACACAGAAAAATTATGGCGGACATAACCAAGCGTATGCATATGCTAAGCTTTATTTAATTGTGCACCTGTGTCTGGACCAACATCGCCCTTCATCTATGTTTGCTGGTCAGGCAATGTGTGGAGGCCATTCCTGATATGTCTATGTTCAGACCTGGTTGGCCTTCATCTGCACTTGCTCCATCTGGCTTCATGGGAGCGATCCAGTAATGTTCAGGTACAGATTGCACTTGATGTGGTCATGCTCTAAATGTATTTAGGAGGCCGTAATGGCACAGCATTTATTAAAAATATATAGAGTAGGACCCCCCATATGAGATTGCCTTGGCGCGGCGGGGTGGCTCAATTGAATTGATCAATTTTTTTGCTAAATATCTCATTTTTGAATACAGCTAGACATTATGTGCATATGCACTCCAATTTATGCGTTCTAACCTTAAGCAGTGCTGGCTTCCCCCCCTATTTTCTTACTTCTCATTGACTGCCCAATACAATCCCAGCAGTAAAACATGGTGGTGGCAACGTCATGCTGTGGGGATGTTTTTCAGCTGCAAGGGCAGGATGACTGTTTACCATTGAAGGAAACATGAATGCTGCTAAGTACAGAGATATCCTGGATGAAAACCTCTTCCAGAGTGCTTTGGACCTCACACTTGGCCAAAGGTTTGCCTTCCAATAAGACAATGACCCTAAGCACCCAGCTAAAATAACAAAGGACTGGCTTAAGAACAACTCTGTGACCATTCTTGACTGGCCCAGCCACAGCTCTGGCCTAAACCCAATTGAGCATCTCTGGAGAGACCTGAAAATGGCTGTCAACCAACATTCACCATCCAACCTGATGCAACTAGAGAGGCTCTGCAAGGATGAATGGCAGAGGATCCCCAAATCCAGGTGTGAAAACTTGTTGCATCATTCCCAAGTAGACTCATGACTGTACTAGCTCCAAAGGGTGCTTCTGCTCAATACTGAGCAAAGGCTCTGAGGACTTATGACCATGTGATATGTCAGTTTTTCGTTTTTAATAAATTTGCAAAAATTTCTACATTTCTGATTATTTTTCAGTCAAGATGGGGTGCAGAGTGTACATGTTAGGCATCAGGTTCCTGTTGCTGCACAGCGGGAATCCCGAGCCCTGCTCCCGGCGGTCTCCCATTCCTCCCCAGCGGAGGTTGCTCAGCAAACTCGTCGGTCCCTGCACTCTGCCCAGACCACCTCCGTGGGTTTGCTTGCTGCTGCCACCTCTGGCACAGCTATTGCATTGCAGGCTGCTCAGCAGCAAGATTCTACAGGGACTAAGTCCTCATGTCGGGCCACTGAGCATGCCCATGGAGCGATCTCCCATTGGAGATCGAAGGTCACGTGCTCAGGTCCTGCTCCTGTTCGGATTGGCCCATCCGAGAAGCCAGGAAGGTACCGGACGCTCGCGGCTATAAAAGGTTCGCATGGCCGCTCGGCCATGCGCTAGGATACTCCGTATTTTCAGACCATGAGGAGTGAGTGATGTATGCGCATATGAATGTCTCTGGTGACTGACTCATTATGAAAACCCTACCCTTGGTATGCATGTGTTGTGCAGCCTAGCCTGCTAGCGCCCAGGCTTAGGTGTGGGTAGGGCAGAGTCGGAGTCAGGCATTAGTCTCCATCAGTGACTCAGCACACCACAGTGCACGTGCTCCACACTCCGTAGCCAGCGTCTATAGCGGCGTTTGCGGCAGCGACGCCGTGCGCTCAGAGGGCCTAGAGTAACTCTAACCCCGTGTCCTTGGGGTAGAGTTCTGTGGCCGCTTTCTGTGCGCTTTTTGGCCGGGCTCTGTGAGCTAAACAGGCTCCGGTATTTGCGTTCAGCGGCTGTGCGGCTCTGTGAGTCAACAAAGTTCACTCCTGTTCACACTGGGTGACGTAACCCACGTGTGACTGTTTTCACGCCGCTCTATTCTTCCGCCATTACCTAGCAGCACTGTACCACCTCTGCACGGTGGACCCCGGGCTGCAAACGCACCTACTATTATTTATAATTTGGTGCGTTCCAGCCCTAACAGTACATTAATGAGAAAAAAATGACCTTTTTTGAATTTACCAAATGGCTGCAATGAAAGAGTGAAAAATTTAAAGGGATCTGAATACTTTCCGTACCCACTGTATTTGCATTGAAAAATGAAAAGTTATGCATCTAAGAATATGATGCAAAAAGTTTTCTAGATAGAAGAATGTAAAATGTATTACTCTCAAAATATGGCAACACAAAGCAAAAGATTTTTTTAGTCATTGTATTTATTGTGCAAGTGTAATAAAACTTCAGAAATGTGGTATCGCCATAATCATTGATTGGTGGGTGTCCGACCTAAGTAACAAGCACCGATCAGCAGAAGGGGGAACCTTTATCTTTGTTGGGCTGGTTTAATAAAATAAAATTGTTCTTAAAAAATATCATCTTCAGTCACATACGCTTCTTGATCTTGATGCTATTTAATTGCTGTAGGGATCAATATGTATATTCATTATATATATATTACAAATTAATCCAACTGGATTAAAAATTAGATAATACAGACACCTCAGCAAATATCATAGAATAAACATACCATATGATAAGGAATAGCACCAAATTAGAACATCCCAGGACTCCAATGTACATTTTGCTGGGTGGCTTTCTCAAGAAGTATGATAACCAGGGACCTTCCCAGCCTGATAATGAGTCTGCAGCTGTTTGCTTTACCTTGGCTGGTTATGAAAAAATAGGGGGGACTTCATGTTGTTTTTTCATTTATTTATTTATTAGCTTAATACATGTACAGTAAACTACACACGCATTGGACCAATTATATAGCACAGGGACAATCTCCAGTTGATAAAACATTGATTTAATTGAAACAGCAGCACACAGCTGAGTAACTAAAATATCACTTGAATCAGGCTATCTACATCTGCATCATACTGCTATCAGGTTACATAGCAAAAATCTTTTGGCAGATTCCACTAGGATAAGGGTTGTTCAGTGAGTAAAAAATGTATTTCAGCATATCAAGGAATGGATGAAAAGTCTTTGAGAATTAGAGACAGTGAGTGAGGATGTACAGTATGTGCGAGGTTACCACAGTGTAGATTATATAGGCGTCTTGGAGGTCTATTCAATGTATGACTTCTTATCGAACCACGTGTCATGGTAACTTCAGTGTCTCCTTTTATAACAGCAATCATTGTCCAGTTTGAAACTAGATACACGAATAAATACAAGTTGTTCTCAAAGCAATAAAGAGCTGCAAGATTAAGCATTCATTCAGTGAAGCTTTTACTGAAGAATATGGAACAATATTCTTGAAATTGACCTGTCTAGCATTGGAACAGTTATAGGAACCGGAATGCATTTCACTAATGTTCTTAGGAGAATATCCATTTATTGCATTAAATGTGATGACTCAGTGGAGGGAAATTAATAATAACACAGTTAATGGAAGCTCTGGCCAGATTCCCAACAGTTACCTAAAATTACACAGACGATTGCTTGCTATTGATTTAATATATTGATTTAGTAGTTAGGATTCAGGAAACCTTGGTCAGCAGGTGAACATGCAACACAGAATGCAGACCTGGTATCAAGAACAACATGAGCAGAACTTGTCTGATCAATTATTCTATTTGCAGGAGAATAGAATCATTTTCCTCTTAGTTGGATGCTCTTCTGTTTAGCTTGGAGATAATTGAAACAGGCTACAGATATGTTTTGCAGGCACTCCATTATCTTGGCCTTCTTCTGAAGTCCTTCTCATCTAGATACCATGGCTCTCAGGATCCACAACCTATTATACCTTCTTGCCTTCAATTGCTCCTTTGCTGGGTCACTATCTGATCTATCCTGTACTTTTATCTCTGTGACTGATATTTGATGGGATCATGGCTTTCAGTGTGGCTGGAATTTTACTATGGAATCAATGAGAAGGAGACCATGTTATCATTTGGCTGACGGGCGACCTGTATGTTTATGTCACAGCACATGACCATATGCCAGAATACTGTAGTTAATTATCTAATAATATTACTACAAGTGTCATATATAGAACTAGGCAGATTAATTACTGATATTTGTATATATGTATATGACGGGTATGTATAGTCACAAATTGTACTGCACCGTTGTTCTGTCTACAGTTCATGTCTCTAAAATGGTTATACTAACTATAAAATATAAACCTATTAGGGCATAGCCAATTTTCATTTTCATTGTGGTTTCTTTTTTTCCTTCTCTTTTTCCAAAATCCTATACCTAAATATTGTTTATTTTTTAGCCCACAGCGCTGTGCAATTATGAGTTGTAGTTTTGATTGATACCACTAACATTACAAAATAATGCATAGAAAAACACAAAAAGTTACAGATATGGTGAATTGGTGAAAGAACACAATTCCTCTATGTTTTTTATGTGGGGAGGGAGTTAACACCATTCATTGTTTGATAAAAATGACCTGACGATGGAATTCTCCAAGTTAATATGGTTATGGTGATACCATACTTGTAAAGAAAATTAGAGTTTGTGTTTTTTTTTCCTAAACAAACCTTTAGGCGGATACATAGCCACATCAATGTGGAACTTTCAACTGCTCATAAATCAGTTTAGAAGCTTATTCAGGATAAGAAAGATGTGGGTTACAAGTCCTGTCAGAAAAGCTCATCAGTTAATTATCTCATTCTCATTACATACATGTCTACAGTTAGATGTATGCACACACCATATACCGGCAGGTATATGCACACACACCATATACGGGCAGATATATGCACACTATGCACACACTATATATCGTCAGATATATGCACACACACCATATACCGTCAGATATGTGCACACACCATATAACGGTAGATATATTCACACACACCATATACCGGCAGATATATGCACACACACCATATACCTGCAGATATATGCACACACCATATAACGGTAGATATATTCACACACACCATATACCAGCAGATATATGCGCACACACCATATACCTGCAGATATATGCACACACATTATATACTGGTAGATATATGCACACACCATATACCGACAGATATAGTCACACACACCATATACCGGCAGATATATGCACACACTGTCATTGCCCCAGGCTCCTCTTACCCTGCTGCGTGCGCCTCCCGGTGCGCTCCTGTTCCCCGGCGCGTCCCCATGCCCAACCTCCGGCTCCCTCGGCGTCGGGCACCTGCGTGCTGCCTTCCTCCTGGCGCGCAGCCTCTTGGGTAGTATGACGCGCTGGCCCTGCCTCCAATATGGCGGAGCCCATCGCTACTTATGATCGGCGTCTGGACAGGTAAGACGCCTGTTCTATGTATGCGGTGCCGCTGTCTCTTGCAGCGTTCTCTGTGTTACAGGCCCTCTTCCCTGCCGCTGTCTGCGCTGTTTCTGGTCTAAAGTTCCTCATCTTTACCTCTGCCTGCGCTGTCTCTGTCAGCTCCTCCTCTGCACTCCAGCCTTACTGTGCCATACTTGGGTCAGTTCCTCAGACCTTCCCTGCTTGTCTGTCTTGCTTTTCGCTCAGTGTTTTATCTGTGCTTCCTCTTTTGCAGTCTCCTGCTATTGCCACTCACTGCGTTCCAGTCCTGCGCCCTGCCCATTATCCACGGTCTCTGTGTTCCCCGGTGCTCACTGTACGGATTTGCCTATGCCTCCACTCCTGTCTAAAGTCCGAGAAGTTCCTTTGGTTCCGGCTGTCGCGGTTCCATCCCCTGGGGGTCTGCCCCTGACGCTCCCTGTATAGGTGGTGGTCCTCATTTGGGCGCTCGCCCTCGGGGGCTCTGGAGCCATGACCCAGAGGGTCCACTTCCGGGTTGCCTCTACGTGCCTCCCCGCTACAGCAACTGTAACACACACCATATACCTGCAGATATATGCACACACATTATATACTGATAGACATATGCACACACCATATACCGGCAGATATATCCACACACATACTGTATACCAGCAGATATATGCACACACATTATATACTGGTAGATATATGCACACACCATATACCGGCAGATATATGAACACACATACTGTATACCGGCAGATATATGCACACACATCATATACTGGTAGATATATGCACACACCATAGACCGGCAGATATATGCACACACACCATATACGGGCAGATATATGCACACACCATATACTGGCAGATATATGCATACACATACTGTATACCAGCAGATATACGCACACACATCATATACCGGTAGACATATGCACACACATCATATACCGGCAGATATATGCACACACCATGCACTGGCAGATATATGCACACACATACTGTATACTGGCAGATATATGCACACACACCATATACCGGCAGATATATGCACACACCATATACTGGCAGATATATGCACACACATACTGTATACTGGCAGATATATGCACACACACCATATACCGGCAGATATATGCACACACCATATACCGGCAGATATATGCACACACAACACATACCGGCAGATATATGCACACATGTCATATACCAGCAGATACAGTTGTAGCCAAAAGTATTGACACCCCTGCAATTTTGTCAGATAATACTTAGTTTCTTCCTGAAAATGATTGAAAACACAAATTCTTTGGTATTATTATCTTCATTTAATTTGTCTTAAAGGAAAAAACACAAAAAGAATTGTCCTAAAGCTAAATTGGATATAATTCCACACCAAACATAAAAAAGAGGGTGGACAAAAGTATTGGCACTGTTCGAAAAATCATGTGATGCTTCTCTGTGTAATTAACAGCACCTGTAACTTACCTGTGGCACGTAACAGGTGTTGGCAATAACTAAATCACACTTGCAGCCAGTTGACATGGATTAAAGTTGACTCAACCTCTGTCCTGTGTCCTTGTGTGTACCACATTGAGCATGGAGAAAAGAAAGAAGACCAAAGAACTATCTGAGGACTTGAGAAACCAAATTGTGAGAAAGCATGAGCAATCTCAAGGCTACAAGTCCATCTCCAAAGACCTGAATGTTCCTGTGTCTACCGTGCGCAGTGTCATCAAGAAATTTAAAGCCCATGGCACTGTGGCTAATCTCCCTAGATGTGGACGGAAAAGAAAAATTGACAAGAGATTTCAATGCAAGATTGTGCGGATGTTGGATAAAGAACCTCGACTAACATCCAAACAAGTTCAAGCTGCCCTGCAGTCCGAGGGTACAACAGTGTCAACCCGTACTATCCGTCGGCATCTGAATGAAAAGGGACTGTATGGTAGGAGACCCAGGAAGACCCCACTTCTTACCCCGAGACATAAAAAAGCCAGGCTGAAGTTTGCCAAAACTTACCTGAAAAAGCCTAAAACGTTTTGGAAGAATGTTCTCTGGTCAAATGAGACAAAAGTAGAGCTTTTTGGGCAAAGGCATCAACATAGAGTTTACAGGAGAAAAAAAGAGGCATTCAAAGAAAAGAACACGGTCCCTACAGTCAAACATGGCGGAGGTTCACTGATGTTTTGGGGTTGCTTTGCTGCCTATGGCACTGGACTGCCTGTCTGTGTGCATGGCATTATGAAGTCTGAAGACTACCAACAAATTTTGCAGCATAATGTAGGGCCCAGTGTGAGAAAGCTGGGTCTCCCTCAGAGGTCATGGGTCTTCCAGCAGGACAATGACCCAAAACACACTTCAAAAAGCACTAGAAAATGGTTTGCGAGAAAGCACTGGAGACTTCTAAGGTGGCCAGCAATGAGTCCAGACCTGAATCCGATAGATCACCTGTGGAGAGATCTAAAAATGGCAGTTTGGAGAAGGCACCCTTCAAATATCAGGGACCTGGAGCAGTTTGCCAAAGAAGAATGGTCTAAAATTCCAGCAGAGTATTGTAAGAAACTCATTGATGGTTACCGGAAGCGGTTGGTCGCAGTTATTTTGGCTAAAGGTTGTGCAACCAAGTATTAGGCTGAGGGTGCCAATACTTTTGTCTGGCCCATTTTTGGAGTTTTGTGTGAAATGATCAATGTTTTGCTTTTTGCTTCATTCTATTTTGTGTTTTTTCATTTAAGACAAATTAAATGAAGATAATAATACCAAAGAATTTGTGTTTGCAATCATTTTCAGGAAGAAACTGAATATTATCTGACAAAATTGCAGGGGTGGCAATACTTTTGGCCACAACTGTATATGCAAACACAACACATACTGGCAGATATATGCACACATGTCATATACCGGAAGATATATTCACACACAGCACATACCGGCAGATATATGCACACACATCATATACTGAAAGATATATGCACACACAACACATACTGGCAGATATATGCACAAACATCATACATGGGCAGATATATGCACACACATCATATACTGGGAGATATATGCACACACATCATATACTGGCAGATATATGAACACATGACATATAACGGCAGATATAAGCACACACATCATATACTGGGAGATATATGCACACCCAACCCTAGCCCAACCCTAACTCTAGCTTTAACCCCAACTATATGCCCAACCATAACCCTAACCCTAACAGAAAAAATGGAAATAAATACATTTTTTATTTTCTTATTTTTAAACAACTAAGGGGGTCATAAAGTGGGGTTTGAATTACTATTTTTTTATTTTGATCACTGTGATAGGGTCTATCACAGTGATCAAAATTAACCAATAGGAAAAATCTCCTATTGTTGCCAGATGCCGACTGGCAGATCTCGGCGGGCGCACTCTTGGAAGAAGACGCAGATGGCCGGGGACTGGGGACATCAGAGGTACCGGGAGGGCTCGGGGGACCCATTTCTCTCTCCTCTGATGTGCTAGATCATATCAGAGGAGAGAGAAATAAATGGGAAAGCAGACTTTTTTTTGGCGGCAATCGCAACACTGGGGACGGTAAAAGCTGACCGAATCATGTTATCTGGGGTCTCAGCTACCCCTAGTAGCTGAAACCCCAGAGATTTTCCAACACTGGGGGGGACTATACACATATTTCTCAGTGCCGTTAAAAAGCGGCGCTGAGGAATAAGGACCCTTAACTGGTGCCGTTAAAAGACATATCGGCGGTCGTTAAGGGGTTAAATGAAACTGAAGTCGGTGAAGATGAGCCTTCTACTTTTTCAATGAAAGACAGCACGTTTCTTCTGAAGCCAGTCACTGTGCTCAGTGGCTCTGCCAAAGTAGATGGCATGAGCAATCTGAGCCCATTGATCGGATACTGTGGTCAAGTTTGCTATAGTCGTCACCACTGTACCCTGTCAACAAAAGACCTGGGCAATGGACACAGCAGATTATTTTATTTGACCCTAGTGGTATTTGATTGGGAGGGAAAAGTTGATCCCAGAAAACCCTTATAAGCCTTTTCACCGTTACCATTGCTTTCTGGCTTTGGTTGTTGAGCGGTAGTCTTGGGCTAATTGATGTTCACAGTCCCCAAATCATTTAACTGCTTTGAAAAATAAATGCAATTTCTTTATAAAAATATAATTAACTAATACATAGTAATATCATTACTACTGGACAAAGAAAATAGAGAATCAATTAGCAAAAGTTTTGGTTGGACCACCTTGAAATTTTATACAGTTATACAAGACACTTTTAGCCCTCCAGTCATCTGAGAAACATTTGGGATTGTTGCAAAGAGATATGAGCAGATAGACAGTAGGTTATTTTAAATCTGTGGACACAAGAATATCCCTTTTGATGAATGTGTCACACTGCTGGCTTTAAATAATCTCTTTGAAGCAGTCACAGTAAGAATTTGATCAAAATTCACTGAAAAAAGAAATAAAAAATAATGGTCTCAAAATACTGTAAGGTTAGTATGCCTATATAGAAAGAAGGGTCATAAATCGAGCTTGTTATTTTCATGTGTCTCCTTTTTTTATAAATAGATGTATTTTGTTGTAGTCACAATATTAATGCACACAAAGTTAACGTAGGTGGCAATTATTTTTGTTTTGATATATGTTAAAAATCAGTATGACTATTCTAAAATCAATAGAGATTCAATGCTTGCAAGCAAGTTCTAAAAACTTCCAACAGCTAAAGATCTTCTAATATACAGCTCTGGCAAAAATTTAGAGACCACTTCCAAATGCTCAGTTTGTCTGATTTTTCTCTTTATACAATTGTGGCCAAAAGTATTGACACCCCTGCAATTCTGTCAGATAATACTCAGTTTCTTCCTGAAAATCATTGCAAACACAAATTCTTTGTTATTATTATCTTCATTTAATTTGTCTTAAAGGAAAAAACACAAAAAGAATTGTCCTAAAGCCAAATTGGATAAAATTCCACACCAAACATAAAAAAGAGGGTGGACAAAAGTATTGGCACTGTTTGAAAAATCATGTGATGCTTCTCTAATTTGTGTAATGAATAGCACCTGTAACTTACCTGTGGCACCTAACTGGTGTTGGCAATGACTAAATCACACTTGCAGCCAGCTGACATGGATTAAAGTTGACTCAACCTCTGTCCTGTGTCCATGTGTGTACCACATTGAGCATGGAGAAAAGAAAGAAGACCAAAGAACTGTCTGAGGACTTGAGAAACCAAATTGTGAGGAAGCATGAGCAATCTCAAGGCTACAAGTCCATCTCCAAAGACCTGAATGTTCCTGTGTCTACCGTGCGCAGTGTCATCAAGAAGTTTAAAGCCCATGGCACTGTGGCTAACCTCCATAGATGTGGACGGAAAAGAAAAATTGACAAGAGATTTCAACGCAAGATTGTGCGGATGTTGGATAAAGAACCTCGACTAACATCCAAACAAGTTCAAGCTGCCCTGCAGTCCGAGGGTACAACAGTGTCAACCCGTACTATCCATCGGCGTCTGAATGAAAAGGGACTGTATGGTAGGAGACCCAGGAAGACCCCACTTCTTACCCCGAGACATAAAAAAGCCAGGCTGGAGTTTGCCAAAACTTACCTGAAAAAGCCTAAAATGTTTTGGAAGAATGTTCTCTGGTCAGATGAGACAAAAGTAGAGCTTTTTGGGCAAAGGCATCAACATAGAGTTTACAGGAGAAAAAAAGAGGCATTCAAAGAAAAAAAACACGGTCCCTACAGTCAAACATGGCGGAGGTACCCTGATGTTTTGGGGTTGCTTTGCTGCCTCTGGTACTGAAACTGCTTGACTGTGTGCATGGCATTATGAAGTCTGAAGACTACCAACAAATTTTGCAGCATAATGTAGGGCCCAGTGTGAGAAAGCTGGGTCTCCCTCAGCGGTCATGGGTCTTCCAGCAGGACAATGACCCAAAACACACTTCAAAAAGCACTAGAAAATGGTTTGAGAGAAAGCACTGGAGACTTCTAAGGTGGCCAGCAATGAGTCCAGACCTGAATCCCATAGAACACCTGTGGAGAGATCTAAAAATGGCAGTTTGGAGAAGGCACCCTTCAAATATCAGGGACCTGGAGCAGTTTGCCAAAGAAGAATTGTATAAAATTCTAGCAGAGCATTGTAAGAAACTCATTGATGGTTACCAGAAGCGGTTGGTCGCAGTTATTTTGGCTAAAGGTTGTGCAACCAAGTATTAGCCTGAAGGTGCCAATACTTTTGTCTGGCCCATTTTTGGAGTTTTGTGTGAAATGATCAATGTTTTGCTTTTTGCTTCATTCTCTTTTGTGTGTTTTCATTTAAGACAAATTAAATGAAGATAATAATACCAAAGAATTTGTGATTGCTATCATTTTCAAGAAAAAATTGAGTATTATCTGACAGAATTGCAGGGGTGTCAATACTTTTGGCCACAACTGTAGGTATATTTTTGAGTAAAATGTAAATTGTTCTTTTAGACTATAAACTTACATGTCTCCGAATTTCCAGGCTATAAATTTAGTTTTTTTTCTGAAAAGCAGAAATGGTCAAAATGTAAAAAAAAAATTCAGACCTTAAATAATGCAAAGAAAACAAGTTAATAATCATTTAGAAACAACAATACTAATGTTTTTAAGTCAGGAAGATGTCAGAAATCAATATTTTGTGGAATAACCATGATTTTTAAAAATACCTTTCATGCGTCTTGGCATGCTTGCCTCCAGTCTTTCACACTGCTTCTGGCTCAAAAATTTAAGCCGTTCTTTGTTTAATCCTCTTGATTACATTCCAGAGGTTTTCAATGGGGTTCAGGTCTAGAGAATGGGCTGCCCATGACAGGGATTTGCTGTGGTGGTCAGAGCTGTATATTCTGCTTTATTGTTTAATGTATTGTAATTTGTGCGTTCACTTTTTTTTACTTAGAATACTTTGTTGTATTACACTGTGTCACAATACCCCCCAAACACTGTACTTCA
Source organism: Dendrobates tinctorius (assembly GCF_039654945.1). NCBI lineage: Eukaryota > Metazoa > Chordata > Amphibia > Anura > Dendrobatidae > Dendrobates > Dendrobates tinctorius. The sequence goes on from NW_027361770.1 coordinate 12,839,188, forward strand.
GAAATAATGTCATGTCTAAGACCTGAAGACTTTGTAACTGGCAAGCTAGGAAACAAAGGACGAGGGCACCATTAAGTTTGACTTGGGCAATTCAGAATAGCAGCTAAGAATATTGCTGTATAAAGCCAAAAGTTTGTATTAATTAGTTAGAGTAGTTAATAGATTATGCTAAAATCCCTGGCATCTTTGGAGTTAAAGGGGTTGTCTGATACCTAAAATGCCCTTAATAAATATGTATTTTAAACCCCTCACCACTTTTGCAATTTGCATTATGTTAAAATTCCCTCCTTTTCTCCCTATACAGCCATATGCAGCTATTTACTTTCCTTCCTGTGACACCATCCTTTGATGAGGTTACCTTACCACCCACTGATGATATGGGTAATCAATAGCACTGATAAAAGCTGTGAGAAAGGTGACAACAGCGCACACTTCTTCAAATACCATTATCCCACAGCTTGTTTTTCTGAAACAGGACGTCATCAGTGTGTACTACACATCCGAATCAATGTGCTGTACCCAGTTTTGTCCACTATACTGTTGACAGAACTGCTCAACTCCACAACTCAGCACATCCAGCCACCAACGGGAACATTTGACCATCGGAGGTGTCAGGTATTGCACTCCCACCGATCAGATATTAATGACCTATCTCAAGGATAGAGGCCCCGTCACACACAGCGATATTGACAGCGAGATCGCTGATTTTGTGACGCCATAGCGATATCGCTGTGTGTGACATGGATCAGCGACCGGCCCTCCTGCAGGGTATCGCTGATCGCGCTCCATCATCCTGGGCCATTTTTTGATCGTTTGTCTCCCACTGGCCAGCACGCATCGCTGCGTGTGGCAGCGAGAGACCAGCGATCAGCGAAGCTGGTTTCCAATGTAAACAGCGGATATCTAAGAGCCACTCGGCTCTTGGTTACCCGCTGTCATGATCACGTGTGTCTGGACGCAGATGTTTCCGCAAGGCGAACCCATGTGACACACGTGACCCTCGATACACCGCCTCCAGTGGGGCGCATTTAAATAATAAAACGTGCAGGTGGATACGTCGCCTCCACCTGGCGAATTTGGGTATTACACGTTATACATACAATCTGGAAACCCCGCCTCCAGTAAGGCGAATTTAAATAATAAGGGGGACCTGGGAAACAATTACAATGGTGGGCCCTGCAATAGGGAATGGGGGACGTGGAGACCTCCTAAGCTCCCCTGAGCCAGTGTCCCTTCACTCCTTACGTTCCCTATACAGGCTCCGCACCTGTCGCCGCACGCGAACCTTAACCCCTTGCTCGCCCTGAACCTAAACCCTCACTAGGGAATAGGTCGGTGCGGAGACTAATCCCACCACTGCACTAACAACACACATGAGGAAAGAGACAATACAGGGGAAACACCACTTAGCTTTGCTCTGTTGCGTACGCTCCTAGCAACAGAGCCCACCACCTGTGTGAATCTTCTCCTCCACCTGGATCCATCACCATAACAGGATCCTTCACCTTAGTGCAGCCTTGGAGCAGGGTCCACCACCAGTTGCTGCTGCTTAATAACAGAGTCCCCAGGATGAGTCCAGCTTCTGACACGAAGTCAAGCATGCTTGAGTCCAGCTCAGCAGCCAAGTCCCACATGGTGAGTGCCACTCTCCATAGTCGCCACTCCACCAGTCCATGCAGACACTTCCCGCCGACACCATCACTGCGACCCCACCACGCCATGCCAGCCCTTCGTCCAGACACCATAGCTGACACTCTTCCCCCCTGGCTAAGCTGCACAGGACTCCTCTCCAGCTCCATCCTTCCACCAGGCTCTCAAACTCAGAGTGAACACAAACTCACAATATCACAGGCCCTACAGTTTTTTTCTGGTGAGCCTTGGCCATGTGGAGACCTATGGTATTTGCTGCCGGGCCTCACTGAGGTGTGGGGAGCGGCAAGGTGTGTTAGTGCCGCTGCAGCAGCAGTTATCAGGGTCTGGGGCTTCTGCTCAGCTAACCAGAAAATCAAAAAAAACAATGGCGGCTGCGGTCTGGCTAAAAGCCCCCTAGAGTCCATAAATACCATAGGTCTCCACATGGCCAAGGCTCACCAGAAAAAAACTGTAGGGCCTGTGATATTGTGAGTTTGTGTTCACTCTGAGTTTGAGAGCCTGGTGGAAGGATGGAGCTGGAGAGGAGTCCTGTGCAGCTTAGCCAGGGGGGAAGAGTGTCAGCTATGGTGTCTGGACGAAGGGCTGGCATGGCGTGGTGGGGTCGCAGTGATGGTGTCGGCGGGAAGTGTCTGCATGGACTGGTGGAGTGGCGACTATGGAGAGTGGCACTCACCATGTGGAACTTGGCTACTGAGCTGGACTCAAGCATGCTTGACTTCGTGTCAGAAGCTGGACTCATCCTGGGGACTCTGTTATTAAGCAGCAGCAACTGGTGGTGGACCCTGCTCCAAGGCTGCACTAAGGTGAAGGATCCTGTTATGGTGATGGATCCAGGTGGAGGAGAAGATTCACACAGGTGGTGGGCTCTGTTGCTAGGAGCGTACGCAACAGAGCAAAGCTAAGTGGTGTTTCCCCTGTATTGTCTCTTTCCTCATGTGTGTTGTTAGTGCAGTGGTGGGATTAGTCTCCGCACCGACCTATTCCCTAGTGAGGGTTTAGGTTCAGGGCGAGCAAGGAGTTAAGGTTCGCGGGCGGCGACAGGTGCGGAGCCTGTATAGGGAACGTAAGGAGTGCAGGGACACTGGCTCAGGGGAGCTTAGGAGGTCTCCACGTCCCCCATTCCCTATTGCAGGGCCCACCATTGTAATTGTTTCCCAGGTCTCCCTTATTATTTAAATTCGCCTTACTGGAGGCGGGGTTTCCAGATTGTATGTATAACGTGTAATACCCAAATTCGCCAGGTGGAGGCGGCGTATCCACCTGCACGTTTTATTATTTAAATGCGCCCCACTGGAGGCGGTGTATCCAGGGTCACGTGTGTCACATGGGTTCGCCTTGCGGAAACATCTGCATCCAGACACACGTGATCATGACATTATCACAGGCCGTGATTGCACACCCCTAGCACACCTTTATAGGGTGTCACACCTGATCCATAATTAAGTGCACAAAAACCTAAAGTGCAATACCACTAACCACCACCGGGGACAGTCAAGACACCTTGGAACTTTCCAAAGTAAAAAAAGTTCACCCAGTGCAATTTAAAACTGTCAGATCATGACACCCGCTGTTTACCTTGGAAACCAGTGTGCATGCTGGTTTCCAGGGCAAATAGCGGATATAAGAGCCACGCGGCTCTTAGATACCCGCTGTTTACATTGGAAACCAGCTTGCTCGCTGGTCCTGATCGTTGGAGGGGCTGTCTATGTGACAGCTCACCAGCGATCAGCCTATCGATGTCCCAGCGATCCCATCCATGTTGGTTCATTGGTGGGATCGCTGGGCCATCGTTATGTGTAACGGGGCCCTAGGACAACAATGTAAAAGCCCAAACAAAACCTATAAGTAAACGGAAGAAGCTCTCAGCTCAGCTTTGTGCCCATTCCGCTGTAGATTGATGTAATTGTTAACAAACATCAAAACGTAAATAAAATGTATCAGTAAGGAGCCTAAAAACATAATTACTATCTTATAGTTACATTTATGTTTTTAAAAACGCATTCTCGCAGATATAATGCATGTTTTTCTCTATTAGTAATCAATAAATAATTGTGTTATCAAAATTGTCACCAATCTTCTTTTTCAAGAATGTCTGTCGAGTTCTGTTTCTTTGCTAGTTCCACGGCACCTGCACTCTGACTACCTTGGTTATATCGCATCTTGATCGTGGACCAGAAGTCGGCTTCTTTTGGCATTGCTCATTCTGAGATCAAATTGAGATTTTCATAGGAATGCTTCCACAGTTTGACTTTTGTCCTTTACTGAAGATATATGATTCACGCAGAGTGCAAATCCTGTACTACAACCAAAGGAAAGAAACTAGTAAATCAGGAAAAAAACAATAGATAAGATATCTAACTACACAACTGTTTAGTAGATGTCTGTTACAAACAGAGCCAAAGATGAAAAATATGTATAAATTTGTATTAATGATTAATGTTAATAGATGTGTATATTTGGAAACATGTTTTAAAGTCTTTTCAATACTAAGTATGTTGTATTAATTAAGAAAGACATCATCATGCAAAACAAACAATTACAGTTCGACAGCCTGAACATTTTCTGACAAGTGAATAAATCTTATATATGGACAGTGAGAAGCCTGGATTCTGGACTTGTCTAATATAATTTTCATCATGCTCTGAAAAATGAATATGATATTTCATAATTGCATCTAATACTTAATAGGGAAATTCATTTTGTGATTATTTTGTTTTAATTAGACATTTATGCTCTTTTGAACACATCACATACAGCAGCCACTTCATCAGGCATTTTATTTTGACAGGCAAAGGTATTAACAATCTAACGGTAATGGTGGCCATTTATCAGAGTATCTCATTAAGAAATCAGTTTACAGATTTTTGATGAATGTGATTTATAACGTAACATTTTTGTACAAGAGTGTGATTAATGCAAAGATTGATTCAGTGCCAGTAAAGGTTTGCGCACGAACATAATGACATCAGGGTTGGTGCACAACATTATAATGTGGATGTAAATAAAGAGATATCATAAAGGATTGAATTTATATGGAAGGTTTCTGACTATTCTGAAAAGATAGTGTAGCTGAGAAACAAACATCAAATTGGCTGAATTCCACACAAAAAACAAAAACCTGGATGTATTTTTATTGTGATTGCCATACCTTTCATTTAGATTCACAGTTCTGATTTTATAACTAGATGAGAAGAGTCATTCTGTGATATTGCTGTGCAGAATGTGACGGTAAATTTTGGCAGTTGTGCTTGACAAGGCGAGGCATTGGCAATTCTTTGCTATGTCACTTCCCATTTGTTTTACTTTATGACAATCTTGTTAAATACATCTTCATCTTGACAAGCCTAAGAAAATAGGTTTCAAACTTCAATATGGTCATGCCCCTCAAACAAATGAATTACGCCTGGCCTGGTATTGTGTTCATGATGCTTTTGTAACACTGATATCCTTTCTGAATACTGAGTGATAGGATTGAACTAGTCTGGACAATAAATATTGTCTGCTTGTTGCTTCTACCAGTTTTGTAGGACAGGTTGTCTTCATTTTTCAGGATACATAAAAGGATTGTAGACTAAAAAAAATTCTCTTACGGTGTGACCAAGTGAAGTGTGCACACTTTTTAATATAAACCCCAAATAATTACAAAGTGGAGTTCAGAAGATCATAAAGTGGAAGAAATGGTATTGAGAAATGATCCATGATGCATATTCCTGCAAGGTTCTCAGGATGAAAACTTGTTAGGATAGGGAACCCCATAGGTGAAACCATTGTATTTCCATATTATGTCTGGTGGGAAAGCCTAAAAGTGGTCCTGAAGTAAGGTCAGGATCATGAATTCCGTAAGAAATCAGTTTTAATTTTGATATTTTGAAATTGCTGCAGGTGTTAACGAGTTATTTCTTGATCACTGTAGTGGGTTAAAGGGGTTGTATATTACTAGGACAACCTCTTCGTAAACTAAATGTTATGCACTTATAAAATAATAAAGCCTGTACTCACCTCCCGTGCCATTGCCGTTCCCCTCAGTGTCGGCACTCGCGGTCCCGGGGCTGTAACGTGGTGGAATTACATGTGATGCCTGGTGCCCGATCAGCACTGGCAACACCGTTTCTGCCTTTGGACAAACTGAACATAAAGAGGAAGTCTGGTCTGCAGTTGATCCCTGGCTTTCTCTTAATGTTCAGTTTGTATGAAAGCAGATTCAGTGACACCAATGCTGATTGGGCGCCGTCGTCACGTGTTACAACACGGCATCAAATCCCTGAAGAGAGAAAGTCGACACCATGGGAACGACGCCAGCACGGGAGGTGAGAATAGGCTTTATTATTTTGTAGAGGCCAAACATTTAGTTTAAGAAGGGGTTGGCCTAGTAGTGGCCCTTTGAGTAACAAAGATGAGAGGTTTTTTGTCTTTGTCGTAGAGTGAAAATTTGGCTATATATGACTGCTGATGCTGAAATTTCTATTACTGTTTTGTTTTCTATTGGAGCAAATCCAAATTCATTAAATTGTTCTCCAGTTGACATCTATACATTGTGCAAACTGCAGAGAGAAAAACGCTTTAAACCTCTACTAAGCAAAGTTATAAGAATAAATGATATTGAGCATTTTTGTAAAATAGAAGTGACATAAAATATATCAAGCAAAAAATTAAATATCTAGCAATGAAAGACTTAACATGTATTCCCCCTAGGTTGCATAATTAAAGAAGATTTAATAATCAATTATTAATCTTGGCTACATAGTTCTGTACAGATTTATTTGCTCTGAATTCTTAAGTGAATCCTAGCTTTATAGAAAACTGTAGAGTTGACTGTACAGTTAACATCACAGATTTTAACCTGGAAATTAAGGAAATGATGTGAATTAGGAGAAACTTGCTTAAGCATATTTCTCTCTAATTGAATGTTTCTTTTCCATGAGAGACAGATGAGAAGAAAGATTCAGGTTCAGTTATTTTATATGATTAAATAAATATATTACTTATCATCTCTAGCTTTGGTGTAAAGAAGTTTCCTTGACCAAAGAGAGTTAAGAGAGATTCAAGAACCTTTTAACTTGTACTATGGTGGACTTTGTAATTGTGAACAAAAAGATGTTTGTTACATACAGTGGGGAAAAAAAGTATTTAGTCAGTCAGCAATAGTGCAAGTTCCACCACTTAAAAAGATGAGAGGCGTCTGTAATTTACATCATAGGTAGACCTCAACTATGGGAGACAAACTGAGAAAAAAAAATCCAGAAAATCACATTGTCTGTTTTTTTTTCATTTTATTTGCATATTATGGTGGAAAATAAGTATTTGGTCAGAAACAAGCAATCAAGATTTCTGGCTCTCACAGACCTGTAACTTCTTCTTTAAGAGTCTCCTCTTTCCTCCACTCATTACCCGTAGTAATGGCACCTGTTTAAACTTGTTATCAGTATAAAAAGACACCTGTGCACACCCTCAAACAGTCAGACTCCAAACTCCACTATGGTGAAGACCAAAGAGCTGTCAAAGGACACCAGAAACAAAATTGTAGCCCTGCACCAGGCTGGGAAGACTGAATCTGCAATAGCCAACCAGCTTGGAGTGAAGAAATCAACTGTGGGAGCAATAATTAGAAAATGGAAGACATACAAGACCACTGATAATCTCCCTCGATCTGGTGCTCCACGCAAAATCCCACCCCGTGGGGTCAGAATGATCACAAGAACGGTGAGCAAAAATCCCAGAACCACGCGGGGGGACCTAGTGAATGAACTGCAGAGAGCTGGGACCAATGTAACAAGGCCTACCATAAGTAACACACTACGCCACCATGGACTCAGATCCTGCAGTGCCAGACGTGTCCCATTGCTTAAGCCTGTACATGTCCGGGCCCGTCTGAAGTTTGCTAGAGAGCATTTGGATGATCCAGAGGAGTTTTGGGAGAATGTCCTATGGTCTGATGAAACCAAACTGGAACTGTTTGGTAGAAACACAACTTGTCGTGTTTGGAGGAAAAAGAATACTGAGTTGCATCCATCAAACACCATACCTACTGTAAAGCATGGTGGTGGAAACATCATGCTTTGGGGCTGTTTCACTGCAAAGGGGCCAGGACGACTGATCCGGGTACATGAAAGAATGAATTGGGCCATGTATCGTGAGATTTTGAGTGCAAACCTCCTTCCATCAGCAAGGGCACTGAAGATGAAACGTGGCTGGGTCTTTCAACATGACAATGATCCAAAGCACACCGCCAGGGCAACGAAGGAGTGGCTTTGTAAGAAGCATTTCAAGGTCCTGGAGTGGCCTAGCCAGTCTCCAGATCTCAACCCTATAGAAAACCTTTGGAGGGAGTTGAAAGTCCATGTTGCCAAGCGAAAAGCCAAAAACATCACTGCTCTAGAGGAGATCTACATGGAGGAATGGGCCAACATACCAACAACAGTGTGTGGCAACCTTGTGAAGACTTACAGAAAACGTTTGACCTCTGTCATTGCCAACAAAGGATATATCACAAAGTATTGAGATGAAATTTTGTTTCTGACCAAATACTTATTTTCCACCATAATATGCAAATAAAATGAAAAAAAAAACAGACAATGTGATTTTCTGGATTTTTTTTTTCTCAGTTTGTCTCCCATAGTTGAGGTCTACCTATGATGTAAATTACAGATGCCTCTCATCTTTTTAAGTGGTGGAACTTGCACTATTGCTGACTGACTAAATACTTTTTTTCCCCACTGTAATTGGCTAATATAATTTCATACGTTCAATAACAGTATTCCATGCTTCACAATTTTAAATGCAACGTTCAGAGTGGCTAACGTAAAAGAAATATATACTATACAAAAATCTATGCACTGATTTTCAAAACATTTGATCATCTCTATACAGTACTGTCCATATAGTACCGTGCAAAAGTTTTAGGCAGGTGTGGCAAAAAATGCAAAGTATGATTGTTTTAAAAAATAGACGTTAGTTTATTTTGATCAGCTAACAAAATGCAAAGTGAATGTGCTTATCTAAGTCAAATCAATATTTGATGTGACCATCCTTTGCCTTTAAGATAGCATCAATTCTTCTAGGTGCACTTGCCCAAAGCAGGGATTTTATAGGATTATAGCTAGGTGTATAAGTAACCAATAAAACAGGTGATGTACTCAACAGTTGAAACTCAGTCATTACTATCTTCATTAACCAGTTTGAAGCATTCAATTTCACTATCCATTTATGGCAATTAACACTGAGGAAAAAATGCATCACCAATAAATATGATAGTAGCAGGGGCAAAAATACTATTCAGATACTCAGGGGCCCAATAGGTGGGGGGCCCAATTTCACCTCTTTGTCTGCTCCTGGATATCAGTATTACTTTATTAAAAATGACATGCACAATGATCTATCACCCAACTATAATGTGAAAGAAAACAAAGTACCATAAAAACATAACAAGGGGGGTGGGACAGATATAAAGAATTCATATAATCATTATAATTTATATGGATTCGTTAGATAAAGTAATTAGTGTGCAACCAGGAAAAAACCTCAACCACCAATGATTTCCTGCAGCATTGATATGTATTTGTGTGTATATATGGTATATGTGTATGTCTATGTACATGTATGTATGGTATATGTCTATGTGTGTGTGTATGTACGGTATATGTGCATGTATTTGTGTGAATGTATGTACGGTATATTTGTTTATGTATGTACGATATATGTGTGTCTGTGTATGGTATATGTGTTTACTGTATGTGTATATAAGTGTGTATGTACGGTATATGTATTTACTTTGTGTGTATCTGAGTGTATATGTTTATGTATATGTCTATTCTGTATGTGTATATAAGTGTGTGTGTATGTACGGTATATGTATTTACATTGTATGTGTGCATCTGTGTATATGTGTATGTATATGCGTATACTGAATGAGTATACAAGTGTGTATGTATACGTGTGTTTATATCTGTGTATGTTCGTTTATGTATGGAATATGTGTGAATGTACAGTATATGTGTATATATATATATATATATATATGTGTGTATGTATGTACGGTATATGTGTATTTGTATGTACGGTGTAGGTGTGTATGGTATATTTGTATACTGTATGTATATATGTGTATGTGTGTATATACTGTACATAATTAAGTACGATTTATATGTATGTATTTGTGAACATATTGTTTTTTGATTTACAGTGGGGAAAAAAAGTATTTAGTCAGTCAGCAATAGTGCAAGTTCCACCACTTAAAAAGATGAGAGGCGTCTGTAATTTACATCATAGGTAGACCTCAACTATGGGAGACAAACTGAGAAAAAAAAATCCAGAAAATCACATTGTCTGTTTTTTTTTCATTTTATTTGCATATTATGGTGGAAAATAAGTATTTGGTCAGAAACAAAATTTCATCTCAATACTTTGTGATATATCCTTTGTTGGCAATGACAGAGGTCAAACGTTTTCTGTAAGTCTTCACAAGGTTGCCACACACTGTTGTTGGTATGTTGGCCCATTCCTCCATGCAGATCTCCTCTAGAGCGGTGATGTTTTTGGCTTTTCGCTTGGCAACACGGACTTTCAACTCCCTCCAAAGGTTTTCTATAGGGTTGAGATCTGGAGACTGGCTAGGCCACTCCAGGACCTTGAAATGCTTCTTACGAAGCCACTCCTTCGTTGCCCTGGCGGTGTGCTTTGGATCATTGTCATGTTGAAAGACCCAGCCACGTTTCATCTTCAATGCCCTTGCTGATGGAAGGAGGTTTGCACTCAAAATCTCACGATACATGGCCCCATTCATTCTTTCATGTACCCGGATCAGTCGTCCTGGCCCCTTTGCAGAGAAACAGCCCCAAAGCATGATGTTTCCACCACCATGCTTTACAGTAGGTGTTTGATGGATGCAACTCAGTATTCTTTTTCCTCCAAACACGACAAGTTGTGTTTCTACCAAACAGTTCCAGTTTGGTTTCATCAGACCATAGGACATTCTCCCAAAACTCCTCTGGATCATCCAAATGCTCTCTAGCAAACTTCAGATGGGCCCGGACATGTACAGGCTTAAGCAGTGGGACACGTCTGGCACTGCAGGATCTGAGTCCATGGTGGCGTAGTGTGTTACTTATGGTAGGCCTTGTTACATTGGTCCCAGCTCTCTGCAGTTCATTCACTAGGTCCCCCCGCATGGTTCTGGGATTTTTGCTCACCGTTCTTGTGATCATTCTGACCCCACGGGATGGGATTTTGCGTGGAGCACCAGATCGAGGGAGATTATCAGTGGTCTTGTATGTCTTCCATTTTCTAATTGTTGCTCCCACAGTTGATTTCTTCACTCCAAGCTGGTTGGCTATTGCAGATTCAGTCTTCCCAGCCTGGTGCAGGGCTACAATTTTGTTTCTGGTGTCCTTTGACAGCTCTTTGGTCTTCACCATAGTGGAGTTTGGAGTCAGACTGTTTGAGGGTGTGCACAGGTGTCTTTTTATACTGATAACAAGTTTAAACAGGTGCCATTACTACAGGTAATGAGTGGAGGAAAGAGGAGACTCTTAAAGAAGAAGTTACAGGTCTGTGAGAGCCAGAAATCTTGATTGTTTGTTTCTGACCAAATACTTATTTTCCACCATAATATGCAAATAAAATGAAAAAAAAACAGACAATGTGATTTTCTGGATTTTTTTTTCTCAGTTTGTCTCCCATAGTTGAGGTCTACCTATGATGTAAATTACAGACGCCTCTCATCTTTTTAAGTGGTGGAACTTGCACTATTGCTGACTGACTAAATACTTTTTTTCCCCACTGTATGTATGATATTGTAATAATAAAAGAATAAGAGAAACAACCAGGCTCTTTAAAGGGTTTTCACCAAATAATGAAGTTATTCCTGATCACTGGGGATTCGACCACTGTGCTTCAAGAGATTCTGAGAACAGGGCTCTGCAATCTCGTCCTAGATGGAGAAGAGTTGTGCATGCTTGGCATCTGCTCTATTCATCATCTATAGAGCTACTGAGCGCTGTGCTCAGCTATTTCGAGCAGTTCCATAGACAATGACTAGAGCAGATTCCAGACATATAATGTAATATAATATATACATGGTTGGCTCTGCCAGTTCCAGCAGTTATCACATTACCAAGAGGATGCGTTTTTGCACACTTGCAGTCATGTGCCAACTAGAGTGTCAGCCGCGTCTTACAGTGTTCTATTCACTGACATAGCTGACATTGTAGTTGTCACTTGACTGCGCTGGAACCAACAGAACCGATTCCTAATGGACAAATATATATACGATATATATAAATATATATTTTTAAGAGGAGTGGAGAGGCCAAATAGAAGTTTTACTATGGGGCCCTGTGATTGCTATATATGCCGCTGCTTGCAGGGCAGTAATAATGAGAGCAATTCAGCCTGTTGCTTGTAGCCTGACGCTCCTGGGGTCACATTACCATATTGCCCTCTTCATTAGCAGCATACCGGGCAGGGATAGGGGCCCAGTCACATTTCTTGCACAGAAGCCCCAAGCTGTCGGTGTCTGCCCCTGGAACCAATAATAATGTTAACAGCTAGTGCCAAACTTACCTAGTATGAACTGAGCCTTGGAGCAGGGGCGAGCATACCACTGGTGCAGCCGGTGCAACTGCACCGGGGCCCGAAGGTGGAGGGGGCTCTTGCAAGAAGGGGCATACTGCCCATAACGGCACAGTATGCAGCTGCTATGGGGTCACTGAGTCAAGATTATGGGCAGGAGTGAGAGGGACCTGGTGTCATGCAGCATCCAGCCCCTCTCACACCCTCCCATAGTCATGCCACTACCCAAAGCTGGGGAGAGGACAGTGTACAGAGTACAGGAGTTCAAAAAGGGGGCATGTCATGCAAGGAGAGACACTGACCAATGAACGCTTTCCCCACCAGAGTGATGAGTGCACTCACTGGCTGCCGTTTCTGTTCTCCATGGCGCGTCCCAATAGGGAGTACTCACCTGTAGTCAGTGGCCCGGGGCCGCACAGCACATTGGGGACAACAGTGGAGGAAGAGCAAGACTTACTGTGTGTCTTCTGCTCCCTTCACTGTTCCATTCCCAGCAGCATCTCCTCACAAACAAGAGGTCGGTGGAGGAGGCTCCCTGCACAGGACAACATGGTCACAGCAGGGGGCTGATATCAGTCCTCTCTGCTGTGTGTCCCCATCCCCCACAGTGTGTTCTGCAACTCTCTCTAGTTGATCTCTGCACTCTGAGGCCAACCTTCTCCACGGCTGTGTGTTTTTATATGTACATGTGTGTGTACAGTACATGTACGTGTAAATGTATATACGTTATATGTATGTGTGTATGTAGGTGTGTGAATCTGTGTATGTATGTGTCTGTATATATGTGTGTGTATGTATGTACAATATATGTATGTGTGATTCTGTGTGTGTATGCATATACAGTATGTGTTTATCTCTGTATGGGTGTACATCTGTGTATGTATGTGTGCATCTACAGTATGTGTGTGCATCTATGTACAGTATATGTGGGTATCTATACATCTGTGAGTGTATACTATATGTGTATATAAGAGTGTGTGTATGTCTGCACGTACGGTATATGTCTGCACGGTGTATGTGTGTATATATGTATGGTATGTGTGGTATGTATGGTATATGTGTGTGTGTATGTATGGTATATGTATGTACGATATATGTGTGTACGCTCTATGTATGTATGGTGTATGTTGGATGTACATGATGTGTGATCCATTGGATAGTGGATAACTTTTGGATCACAGGGATTCGACCACTGGGCCCCCACAGATTCTGAAAACAGGGGTCTGCAGTCATGTCCTGGATAGAGCAGAGTTCTGCATGCTCCTCATCTGCTCTCTTCATTATCTATACAGTTGCTGAAAGCTGCACTCGGCTATTTCCATCAGTTCCATAGACAATGAAGAGACTAGATACCAGACAATGTAATATAATATATACATGGTTGGACTCTGCCGGTTCCTGCAGTAATCACATAGCCACAAAGAGGAGCTATGCACACTTTCTGTCATGTGCCAACTAGAGTGTCAGCCACATCTGCAGTGTTCTATTCACTGACATAGCCGACACTAGTTGTCACATGTCGTCACATGTCACATGTCTGCAAGTCTGACTACTCTGGAGCCAGCAGAACCGAATGCTAACGTATGTGTGTAATATATATATATATAATATATTTATTTATTACACTCAAACATACAGTATTTATATCTCCATCTCAGTGAAAAAATATAAATATATATATTTTTTAGAGGTGTGGGGGCCCAGATAGAACTTTTACTACGGTGCCCTGTGATTGCTATGTATGCCTCTGCTTGCAGGGCATTAATAATGAGGGTGATCTGGCTTGTTTCTCGGAGCCCGAGGCTCCAGGGGTCCCATTGCCAGCTTGCCCTCATCATAGGCAGTGAATCAAGCAGGGAGGGGGGTCCAGACACATTTCTTGCACATGGGTCCCAAGTTGTCAGTATCCGCCCCTGCCTTGGAGTGCCTGAGACTTCTGTCTAGTGCCAGAGATTGCAATCCCATGAGTGAATTCCCTAATTTATCATAAAGTATAATATATAATACAAACACACTCATCTCCACATTGAATTTACACCAAGAAGGAAAGTTCATGGAATTATGAAAATTACAGGATCAATAGACATGTCAATGTTGAGCTAATGATGAAAAATGTAAACAGTTTTAAAAACATCTCGATTTATTCAGTATCTTGTACCACGCTCAGAAACACATGCGCTTACACATCTTGACATGCTATCAATAAGGTTCTTAATGGCTGTCTGAGCAACGTTCTGATACGCTGAATGCATTTGGGCACGCAGATCACCAAAGTCTGCTGCTGGTTGCTCCCTTTGTGATTGCTAAGTCATAACGTCCCACAAGTGCTCAACGGGAGACAGTTCAGACCATAGCAGCACATTTAGGTCAAGCAGGCTGCTCATAGTAGCATGAGCAATATACAGCCTGACATTCCCTGGTGGAAAAACGGCTGTATGTCCTAAACGTGGTAACGTGGCCTGCAACATCTTTGGATTTGTCTCCCATCGAGCACATCTGGGACAACACTCACTGATCAAATGCAATTTCAAAGGAGCTGCCATCAACCGATCTTGCTGTTATGCTGAATGCAGTTGGGCAGGCAAATCAGAGCATTCCACTACTAACTATTAATAACCTCATTGATAGCATGTCAAGGCGTGTAAGTGCGTGTATTACTGAGCATGGTGCTCATAATAGATACTGAGTCATTCGAGATGTTTAGAAAAATTGAGTGAAAAACTGGGTGAAAATGCCAAAAGTCGCAGAATTTTAGCTGAGCCTCCAATTGCACAAAAATTTTAGGACCTTTTCAAAGCTTTTCATTACTGAATACTGGCGTAAAAGCTTTGATGAATTGGGACTATTTTGTACAATTTTTAGCTACAGTGTATAAAGAGAACATACCTGAACCATGACAGGTGCAGAAAAAAGTGACCAAAATTATTATGGGAATGGGTGAACTGTAGGGATGAGCGAGTAGTGAAATACTCGGACTCACTGTACTCGTTACAAGTAGCTCCTAATACTCGGGTACTCGTAATGAGTAGCGAGTCCAATGTAAGTCTATGGGAAATGAGAGTAATGGGCAGAGAATGTGTGTGGGCGGAGACTATGTGTGTGTGGAGAATGTGTGCGGGGGTCTGTGGGGCTGTGTGTGTGTGTGTGGAGTCTGTGCAGGCATCGCCCGATGGGACCACTTGTCCCATCCGGCTATGCCCGCTACAGTGACAGCATTAGCGGATGATGGGAAAGTAGTATTCCCATCATCCGGCTAATGTGGTGGTGAATGTAAAAAAAGAAAAAAAGATATACAGAACATACAACATATAACATACAGTACATACACATAACATACAACACATAAGATAGAGTACATACTCACCGCACACATCTAATTCCCCAAAGCCATTGATCACCTTTAAAAACATTAAAATAATAAAGCAACCTATACTCACCTTTCCACTGTAATCCCATTAATAATGAGGGTCCCACGTCGATCTCCCGTGGAGAGCAGCCGCAACAGCTGATGCAACCGCTCTCCAGGGCCTCCAGCAATACAGTGATGCTGCGTGGGCAGACAATCACAGTATTGCCACAACAAAGAAGGCGGTGGCTTTACTGTGATTGGCTAACACATGCCGGCGGGAGATCCGAATATTGCGAGGCGAGTAGTGAAATTTACTCGCTAGGATTCGAGTACCTCATTACTCGCCGAGTACCGAATCCCAACGAGTATACTCGCTCATCCCTAGTGAACTGCAATACTTGAACAGGTTAACTTTGGGTTATTCAGTTTGAAAAAAAGCAAAGGCCTCTAGGACAATCATATTATAATGTCCAAATACAGTGGCTTGGGAAAGTATTCACTCCCTTGGCTTTTTATCTATTTTGTTACATTACTCACCTGTGTTTAAATATTTTTGTAATCTGATTTGTGTGTGATGCATCAGCACTAAATAGTCTAAGTTGGTGAAGTGAAGTGAAAAAAATATAGGTATAAATTAAATTTATAAGATTAAATAACAAAAAATAGCATATCTATTCACCACTTTTGCTATGAAACCTCTAAAATCTTCTGGTGCAATCAATTATCAATTGTCTTCATAAGTCACATGCTTAGGGAAATAAAGTCCACCTGTGTGCAATCTAAGTATCAGATGGTCTGTAAGTATATATACACCTTTTCTAAAAGGCCACAGAGGTTGTAACATTATTAAGAAAGATACACCACTAACCAAAGAACACCTTGAAGACCAAGGAGATCTCCAAAAAAGTCAGGGCCAAAGTTGTTGAGAAGTACGAGAGATTTGGGATATAAGAAAATATTCCAATCTCTGATGAGCCCTCCGAACACCATCAAATCCATTAACATCAAATGGAAAGAACATGGTACCACATTAACCTGACAAAACTCTCAGCCCAGGAAAGGAGGGCATTAATCAGAGAGGCAGCATAGAGACCAAATGTAACCCAGAAGGAGCTGCAGAGTTCCCGAGCAGAATATCCACCCATACAACCACAATATGTCGTGCACTCCATAGAGACTTATCCAAAGTGCCTTGCAACTGTAATTGCCACAAAAAGAGGCTTTACAAAGTACTGACTTAAGAGAGGTGAATAGTTATGCACACTTTTCAGTTATTTTGTCCTTTACATGTTCTTTACATGAACTAATGCAAACCCTCAAAGAAACTGTGAAATTCCTGGTTGTGAGGTAGAAAAACCTGAAAAATGCCAATGATGGTGAGTACTTTCGCAAGACACTGTATGTGAAAGGACAGTACATAGATCTTTCTAATGTTTTTTACACCCTGGCCTCAAATGGTGACAAGGTGACATTCTCTAAGTCTAGGTGTCATGATCCAAGTTGGATATGACAGAGAAAATGCACAAGTATCCTTTTTTTTCTGTGAGCTGTTTGCTCAGGGTTGGTTTTGCCCGGTGGCCATTAAGGGTTACTACACAGTGGCGTCTTTTTCTTAGTTTCCCCCTGGTGACCATTAGGGTCATTGCACTTTTGGTTACTTTAGTTTTGTGCACGTAATTATAAAACAGGTGTGATTGCTCTATAATAGTGTCAGGTGTGGTAATCACTGATGGTGATAGTCCTCAGTTTCAAGCAAGCATGGGTGAAGGATGGAGCTGAAGGAGAGTCCAGGCAGCTCAGTGAGAGTCATGGAGTGGCAGCTATGGTGTCTGCTGGGAGGGCTGGCATGGCTTGGTGGAGTTGCAGCTATGGTGTCAGCAAGGAGTTCTTGCATGGCTTGGTAGAGTGGCAGCTATGGTGTAGAGCTGCACTCATGATGCTGGACTCGGTTGCTGGAAAGCTGGACTCAAGATGCTGGACTCTTTTGCTGGAAAGCTGGACTCATATGCTGGACTCTGTTTCTGGACAGCTGCACGCAGGTGGTGGACTCTGTTTGCTCCAAGACTGCATTATGGTGTTGGATCCGGTCAGAGGAAAAGATGCACGCAGGTGGTGGGCTCTGTTGCTGGGAGCGTAAGCAACAGAGCAAAGCTAAGTGGTTTTTCCCTGTTTTGTCTCTTTTCCTTATGTGTGTTTTAGTGCAGTGGTGGGATTAGTTTCCGCACCGGCCATTACACTAGAAAGGGGTAAGTGGAGGGTGAGCTAGGGTTTAAAGGTATCCTGAGCAGCGCCCGGTGCGGAACCGGCCTAGGGAATGTTAGGAGTGTAGAGACACTGACTCAGGGGAGTGCAGGAGGTCTCCACGTCCCCGTTCCCTATCGCAGGGCCACCATTGTTATTGTTACCCAGGTTTTCCCTTTTATTGTTTAAATTCACCTTACTGGAGGTGGGGTTTCCAGACATACGTGTACTTCCGAAATTCGCCTGTTGGAGGCGGCGTATCCAGCTGCACGTTTTATTATTTAAATTCGCCCAACTGGAGGCGGTATATCCAGGGTCACGCGTGTCATCTAAATCCGCCCTGCTGGAGGAGCTTTGTCCAGCCACGCGTGACCATGACATTGTCACCAACCATACATTTTTTTCTGGTGAGCCTTGGGCCATGTTCAGACCTGTGAGCATTTGCTGCTGGGCCTCACTGAGGTGAGTGAGGAGCTGCATGGTGTGTATCCAGGGTCACGCGTGTCATCTAAATCCACCCTGCTGGAGGCGCTGTGTCCAGCCATGCGTGACCATGACACTAGGTTGTAGTGTTCTATTCACTAAATCAGTTCAATAAAGACCTACTGTAGATGCGTGTCTTGAAAAATATACTACTATAGGTTTTCTAGATCAAGTGATGACCCATTGATCCAAGGAACTATTCTGATAGCCGTATGTGGAGTTGGAAGGAATCTTTACTTAATATGGGGCAATCAGCAACTTCCACAGGGGTTTTGCCTTCCTCTTGATCAACATATTACGTTATAGACTGAACTTGATGGATGTCTGTCTTCTTTCAAGTAAAACTTTAGTTCAGTCCCTTTCTGCAATTAGATGTACTATTCCATCCATGTGCCCTGGGACTTAATTCCCATGGACGGAATAGTACATCATACGCGATCAGCCGCGCTCACGGGTGGAGCGCGGCTGATTGTGACCGGGTGTCAGCTGTGAGAATTCTCACAGCTGACACCCAGCACTAAGTTCCAGGAGTGGTCACAGACCATTCCCGACACTTTATCCCCCGAAACACTGCGATCAAACATGACAGCCCCTCTGCCTTTGGATCAGAGATCCCGTAGCATGACACGGGGGCCCAATCGCTGCCATGGAGACCAGATGTTTTCATGATGACATCCGGGTCTCCAGGCCTGAGAGACTTCCTGTCATGCGAAATGATGACCAGGAAGTCTCTCAGGTCAGTGTATTAAAGCTGCAGCGCTGACAGCTTATATAACATGCAGATCTGCATGCTCTAAAAGCGATCAGCCTGCACAGAATCAGTGTCCCATAGTGGGACAAAGTGTAAAAGTAAGAATTAAATAAAAAAAGTAATAATAATTTAAAAAAATCAATATTTATTCAATCAATAAATAAATATTTAAATAAAAAAAAATCAAAACAATAAAAGTACACATATTTGGTATCCCCACGTCCATAACGACACAACCTATAACACTGTCCCGCTAGTTAACCCCTTTAGTGAAAACCATTAAAAAACAAGCCAAAAAACCAATACTTTATCATCATACCTCCGAACAAAAAATGGAATAACACACGATCAAAACAACAGATGTAAATAAACGTGGTACCGCTCAAAACGTTATCTTATCCCGCAAAAAACAAGCCGCCAAACAGCTCCATCACCAGAAAAATAAAAAAGTTATAGCTCTCAGAATAAATTGATGCAAAAATAATTATTTTTTATATCAAATAGTTTTTATTGTATAGAAGCGCCAAAACATAAAAGATATAAATGAGGTATCGCTGTCATCATACTGACCCGGATAATAAACCTGCTTATCAATTTTACCACACACTGAACGGTGTAAACGTGCCCCAAGAGAAATTCATGAATTGCTATTTTTTTGTATTCTGCCTCCCAAAAATCGGAATAAAAAGCAGTCAAAAAATTTTATGTACCAATAAAAGCGTCATCTTGTCCCGCAAAAAACAAGACCTCACATGAATCTGTGGGCTAAACTATGTAAAAATTATAGCTCTCAAAATGTGGTGATGCAAAAACTATTTTTGCAATAAAAGGCATCTTTTAGTGTGTGACAGCTGCCAAACAGAAAAACCCGCTATAAATAGTAAATCAAATCCCCCTTTATCACCCCCTTAGTTAGGGAAAAATAATAAAATAAAAAAAGTGTTTATTTCCATTTTCCCATTAGGATTAGGGTTAGGGTTGGGGTTAGGGTTAGGGCTAAAGTTAGGGTTAGGGTTGGGGCTAAAGTTAATGTTAGGGTTGGCATTAATTAGGGTTAGGGTTGGGATTAGGGTTAGGGGTGCGTTAATGTTTGGTTTGTGGTTAGGGTTATGGTTATGGTTAGGGTTGGGATTAGGGTTAGGGGTGTGTTGGTGTTAGGGATGGAGTTAGAATTGGGGGCTTTCCACTGCTTAAGCACATCAGGGGCTCTCCAAACTCGACATGGTGTCTGATCTCAATTCCAACCAATTCTGCGTTGAAAAAGTCAAACGGTACTCCTTCCCTTCCGATTTCTGCCAAGCACCCAAACAGTGGTTTACCCCCACATATGGGGTTTCAGCCTACTCAGGACAAATTGCACAACAACTTTTGGGGTCCAATTTCTCCTTTTACCCTTGGGAAAATAAAAAATTGGGAGTGAAAGGATCATTTTTGCGAAAAAAAATATGATTTTTTATTTTTCCGGCTCTACATTATTACCTTCTGTGAAGCACTTGGGGGTTCAAAGTGCTCACCACACATCTAGATAAGTTCCTTAGGGGTCTACTTTCCAAAATTGGTGTCACTTGTGGGGGGTTTCCACTGTTTAGGCACATCAGGGGCTCTCCAAATGCAACATGGTGTCCGATCTCAATGCCAGCCAATTTTGCATTGAAAAATCAAACAACGCTCCTTCCCTTCTGAGCTCTGCCATGTGCTCAAACAGTGGTTTACCTGCATATTTGGGGTATCAGCATACTCAGGACAAATTGTACAACAACTTTTCGGGAACAATTTCTCCTGTTACAGTGCATTGCGAAAGTATTCGCCTCCCTGGAACTTTTCAACCTTTTCCTACATATCATGCTTCAAACATAAAAATACCAAATGTAAATATTTGGTGAAGAATCAACAACAAGTGGGACACAATTGTGAAGTTGAACAAAACTTATTGGTCATTTTAATTTTTTGTGGAAATTAAAAAACTGAAATATTAAATGATTTCCAAAACTTTAAACATCCCAAGGAGCACTGTGCAAGCGATTACATTGAAATGGAAGGAGTATCATACCACTGCAAATCTACCAAGACCCGGCCGTCCCTCTAAACTTTCATCTCAAACAAGGAGAAGACTTATCAGAGATGCAGCCAAGAGGCCCATGATCACTCTGGACGAACTGCAGAGATCTGCAGCTGAGGTGGGACAGTCTATCCATAGGACAAAAATCAGTCGTACACTGCACAAATCTGGCCTTTATGGAAGAGTGGCAAAAAGAAAGCCATTTCTCAAAGATATCCATAAAAAGTGTCATTTAAAGTTTGCAACAAGCCACCTGGGAGACACACCAAACATGTTGAAGAAGGTGCTCTGGTCAGATGAAACCAAAATCGAACTTTTTAGCAACAGTGCCAAATGATATGTTTGGCGTAAAGGCAACACAGCTCATCACCCTGAACACACCATCCCCACTGTAAAAACATGGTGGTGGCAGCATCATTGTTTGGGCCTGCTTTTCTTCAGCAGGGACAGGGAAGATGGTTAAAATTGATGGGAACATGGATGGAGCCAAATACAGGACCATTCTTGAAGAAAACCTGTTGGAGTCTGCAAAAGACCTGAGACTTGGACGGAGATTTTTCTTCCAACAAGACAATGATCCCAAACATAAAGCAAAATCTATAATGGAACGGTTCACAAATAAACGTATCCATGTGTTAGAATGGTCAAGTCAAAATCCAGACCTGAATCCAATCGAGAATCTGTGGAAAGAGCTGAAAACTGCTGTTCACAAACAATCTCCATCAAACCTCACTGAACTCGAGCTGTTTGCAAAGGAAGAATGGGCAAGAATTTCATTCTCTCGATGTACAAAAACTGATGGAGACATATCCCAAGCGACTTGCAGCTGTAATCGCAGCAAAAGGTGGCGCAGCAAAGTATTAAGTTAAAGGGGACGAACAACATTGCACACCCCACTTTTCAGTTTTTTAATTTCCACAAAAATTTTAAATAACCAATAAGTTTTGTTCAAATTCACAATTGTGTCCCACTTCTTGTTGATTCTTCACCAAAAATTTACATTTGGTATCTTTATGTTTGAAGCATGATATGTGGGAAAAGGTTGAAAAGTTCCAGGGAGCCGAATACTTTCGCAACTCCCTGCGCCTTTGGTAGAATAAAACAAATTGGATCGGAAGTAAATTTTTTGTTAAAAAAAATGTAAATGTTCATTTTTTTAAACATTCCAAAAATTCCTGTGAAGCACCTGAAGGGTTAATAAACTTCTTGAATGTCGTTTTGAGCACCTTGTGGGGTGCAGTTTTTGGAATGGTGTCAATTTTGGGTATTTTCTATCATATAGACCCCTCAAAGTGACTTCAAATGTGATGTGGTCACTAAAAAAACACTAAAAAAAAATTGTGTTGTAAAAATGAGAAATCGTTGGTCAACTTTTAACCCTTATAATTTCCTAACAAAAAAAATTTTGGTTCCAAAATTGTGCTGATGTAAAGTAGACATGTGGGAAATGTTACTTATTAAGTATTTTGTGTGACATATCTCTGTGATTTAAAGGCATGAAAATTCAAATTTGGAAAATTGCGAAATTTTCCAAATTTTTGCTAAATTTCCATTTTTTTCACAAATAAACGCAAGTAATATCAAAGAAATGTTACTACTATCATGAAGCACAATATGTCACGAGAAAATGTCAGAATCATCGGGATCCATGGAAGCGTTCCAGAGTTATTACCTCATAAAGGGACAGTGGTCAGAATTGTAAAAATTGGCCTGTCATTAACCTGCAAACCACCTTTTGGAGTTAAGGGGTTAAGCAAGACAGACTTCATTTGTGAGGCAATTTGTGACATAGCCATGGAATTACAAGACAGTGTCCTAAAAATACCCACTTTGAGTACATTTGCACAAGTCTAAATGCATTTAAGATCTGTTTGGTTGGACTGCGCCTACATATATTGGACAGTTGAGAGGTATGCTCATTTCACAGTAGACCACTTGTTTGGTCTAATGAAAATTCTACAAAATATGGCCTCCTTTTTCCATGGAACCATTCACTATAATGAGTCATATGAAGTAATTTTGGACTTTCTCTGGCTCCTTCCATGGAAATGCCTCATCTTTAGGTGTGTGCAAAGGCTTTGGTTCATTATGTTCTTGTGCACCCCTTAATGTTGAACACTACTGGAAAAGAAGGCTTCTGGAGTTCATTCTGAATCACGTTTTTAATGGGTTAAGATGAAAAGCCTGCCATAAGTGTTCAGTGAAGAACACAGCATAAATGTGTACTTCATCTTATTCTCGCTTTTGGGAAAACATATTTATGCAAATTTTCTTGTTTTATTACTTTTGCACATTAAAATATTAAAAAAAATAATTTTTCTTCACTTCAAAGTAAGTAAGGAATCTAGAGGATTAAACAGCTGCTGCAGGAACTTGAGTGTAAATTTAGCTGAGCTCCCTAGAGTAATCATGTAGGCACTATTGATGAGCAAGTATACTCGCTGCTCGGGTTTTTCCGAGCATGCTCGGGTGGTCTCAGTGTATTTTGGCATGTTTGGAGATTTACATTTCGTCATCTCAGCTGCATTATTTGCGATTTGTAGACAGCTTGAATACTTGTGTGGAATGCCTGTTTGTTAGGGAATTCCCACATGTATTCAGCCTGTCTACAAGTCGCAAATCATGCAGCTGAGACGACGAAATCTAAAGCTCCGAGCACGCCAAAATACTCGGAGACCACCCGAACATGCTCGGGAAAACCCAAGCAACGAGTATACTCGCTCATCATTAGTAGGCACTTCTCCCTAGGCCGCAGGATCACCATGACGTACCTGTACATCACATTGTGTGAACTGCATCCTGACTGAGATGAGTGTCTGTACATCTATACAGTGGGGAAAATAAATATTTGATATACTGCCAATTTTGCAAGTTTTTCCACCTACAAAGAATGGAGAGGTCTTTTTAATTTTTAGCGTAGATACGAAGAACATTTCAATTGTAAGACACAGAATCTAAAAAAAAGTATGATTTTTAAATAATTAATTTTTATTTGCATGAAAAAACTATTTGATACAGTAGAAAAACAGAATGTAATATTTGGTACACAAACCTTTGTTTGCAATTACCGAGGTCAAACATTTCCTGTAGTTCTTGATCAAGTTTGCACACACTGCAAACACTGCAGCAGGGATTTTGGCCCACTCCTCCATACAGATCTTCTCCATATCTTTCAGGTTTCGGGTGTGTCACTGGGCAACATTGAGTTTCAGCTCCTTCCAAAGACTTTCTATTGTGTCCAGGTCTGGAGACTGGCCTTGAAATGCTTCTTAAAGAGCCACTCCTTAGGTGCCCTGGCTGTGTGTTTCAGGTCATTGTCACTCCGGAAGATCCAGCCACGACCCATCGGCAATGCTCTTACTGAGGGAAAGAGGTTGTGGGCCAAAATCACACGATACACGACCCCATCCATCCTCTTTTCAATACAGTGTAGTGGTCCTGTCCCCTTTGCATTAAAGCACCCCCAAAGTATGATGTTTCCTCCCCCATGCTTCACTGTTGGAAGGGTGTCCTTGGGGTTGTTCTCATCCTTCTTCCTCCAAATGCAGCAAGTGGAGTTGATACTAAAAAGTTCTATTTTAATCTCATCTGACCACATGATATTCTCCCATGCCTCCTCTGGATCATCCAGATGGTCATTGGCAAACTTCAAACGGGTCTGGACACGTACTGGCATGAGCAGGGGAACCTTGGGTGCCCTGCAGTATTTTAATCCATGACTGTATAGTGTGTTACTAATGGTAATGTTTGAGACTGTAGTCCCAACTCTCTTCAGCTCATTGACCATGTCCTCCTTTGTAGTTCTGGGCTGATTCCTGACTTTTCTAAGATTCATCCTTACCCCACTAAGTGAGATCCTGCATTGAGTTCTAGACCAATGAAGATTGACAGTCATCTTGCGTTTATTCCATTTTCTAATAATTGTGGCAACAGTTATTGCTTTCTCACCAATTTGTTTGCCTATTGTCCTGTAGACCATTTCAATCTTGCTCAGGTCTAAAATTTTGTCCCTGGTGTCCTTAGATAACATTTTGGTCTTGGCTATGATGGAGAGGTTGGAATATGATTGATTGGGTGGACAGGTATCGAGTTCAAGCAAATGCAATTTGTAGCTCTGGCATCCCTGCACACTGCCATCTCCCCTAGCAGGGACAACTGCTTATTCATCGCCCTGGCCCCATCCCCGTCCCGCACTTCCTCCTCCTTCCTTGTCAGTGGCTTCTCGTTTTTTGCACACTGCTTGCAGATCCCTGGACACTGCTTAGGGCATGTGTGCTCCCTCCCTTTTAAAAAGGCCGTGTGCCATCCTAATTTGTCCCTCAGTCAATGGCTGGGAGACACTTACTGTTTAAAGCACCCCCTTCTGCATGGAGGTGCCTGTACAATGTTGTTAGCCTGTTCCCAAACATGCTTGCTAGTTCTCAGGTCCCTGTTCGCTAGTTCCTGCTAGTGTCTGTCTATCCCTAACCTCCTTGCCAATACTTGCCTTATCAGTCTGTATATCAGCCGGACCCGCCTGTACCAGCCATACTAGTCTGTATATAAGCTGGTCCTGCCTACACATGCCGTGCCAGTCTGTACATCAGCCAGATCTGTCAGCTCTTGCGGAGCCAGTCTGTATACCAGCCAGACCTGCATGTACCAACTGTGCCAGACTGTATATGAGCCAGACACGTTAGCACTTTCTGTGCCAACTTGTGTATCAGACGAACTAGTCAGCTTCTGCCAGTGCCTGCTTGCATCAGCTGTGCTCTTCTTCTGAACTGTTCCAGCTACCAGTCGCTTGGGGGTCAGCTGCTGTGCGTCCATGATCTTTCCTGGCGTAGCACCTCTTGTTCATCGGGAGCAAAGCCTAACCCCACATTCAGGGGCTCTAGTGAAAGGTCGCATTGATGAGCTATCCTGGATGAGCTGCACTACCTGAGCAACTTCTGTGGGTTGTAGACACTGCCTTATATTACTGTACAGTACTTATACGGGTGAAAACAATGACAAAATTCAAAAGTGACCGAAATAATTGCCAAAAATTATGAGAACGGTGAAATGGTCTGCCGTCACCACCTGCAGAACCACTCCTTTATAGGGGTTGTCTTGCTAATTGCCTATCATTTCTACCTTGAAATTGATTTACAGTTGGTGTTGCTTCATAGCTGGACAGGTTGATTTCACAGACATGTGAACGACTTGGTGTTGTTTAAGTGTTCCCTTTGCTTTTTTGAGCAGTGTTTTATATGTAATATAGTGAGGGGGTTAAAGTTGTGACCTATAACATATGTTCTTAGTAGTCAATAGATACATTTGTGTCATACCTCAGGTTTTTTCTTTTTACAGTAGTAGATGGTGTCAATGGTGCAGTAAAATATGTATATTACTTTGCATTTAAATGTATTCGTTTTTCTTTTTTTGCATCTGCAGGTTGAAAAGCTGGCTAGTCTGTATAATATCCACTTTCGCACAGGATGTTTCTGTAATGCTGGGGCCTGCCAGAAGCTTATAGGACTTAGCAGTGACGAAGTAAAACGCAATTTAAAGGTTAGTCAAATAATTATATTGTATATGTCTGCTTAAATGCAATATGTGCAATCAGTATTCTTCTTATGAGGAAAAGTTGCAGGATTTGGGAATGTTTAGTTTGCAGAAGAGAAGACTGAGAGGAGACTTAATAGGTGTCTACAAATATCTCAAGGGCTGTCACATTGTAGAAGGATCATCTTTATTCTCATTTGCAAAAGGAAAGACTAGAAGCAATGGGATGAAACTGAATGGGAGGAGACACAGATTAGATATTAGAAAAATCTTTTTGACAGTTAGAGTGATCAATGAGTGGAACACACTGCCACGAGAGGTGGTGAGTTCTCCTTGAATAGAAGTCTTCAAACAGAGGCTGGACAGATATCTGTCTGGGATGATTTAGCGAATCCTGCTTTTGAGCAGGGGACTGGACCAGATGGCCCAGGAGGTCCCTTCCAACTCTACCATTCTATGATTATATGATTACTTCATGGATAATCCTGTACTTATGTTTTCTACATACCACTCAAAAATAAAAGCTATACTGTAAGTATTTTTCCCCCTCCATTCCACTGCCAGTTGCTGCAGTCTTATGCCCATACGACCAGAATTTGATATATGAATACAAATAATTCCAGGCATACAAACATGTGACTGCTGGAGCAAATCAGGAAAGATTGTCCACGCTGGAATAGACGGCTAACACCATGGAAGGGCATTGGTAGTGAGATAGAAGGGGGTTGGGAGTAGTAGACAACCCCTATTGCAATCATACCTAAATAATTGTTATTTAGCTTGGAATAAAACTTAATTGTATCTTCATTTTCTTTCCCAAGGCTGGGCATATATGCGGAGATGAAATGGATGTAATTGATGGACAGCCTACTGGCTCTGTGAGGATATCATTTGGATTTATGTCTACTTTTGATGATGCAAAAACATTTTTAAAGTTTATTGTAGACACTTTCATGAAAAGGTCATCAGAAGACACTGTACAAATGCTGGACTATGAAAAGTACTCACAGAACAGTGTCTTGCAGTTGGAAAGCACTGAAGAGGAAAGCATAAATGGCAATAGAAAAATCCTAAGCAACACAATGGACACCCGGAGCCACATATTTTCTAATCTATCTACAGTAGAACGTACTTGTACATGCAAAGAAAGAGAAAACATGACAGCAAATAACAAGGCAATCACTCTCAGTCATATCTACCTTTATCCCATCAAGTCATGTGCCGCATTTCAGGTAAGACATAGCATCAAATATAAAAATCCACTTTCATTACAGTCTGTATAGTTTCAACATTAAGGCAGGCCTTTTTCAGACATCCGTTGTTCACGTTCATGATCATGGTTTGTGCCATCCGTGTGCTGTCTGTGATTAACATTTCAATGTATGAGAAGCTCTGTAATTTATCTATATGTAAAAATCACTGATGATACACTGATGGTAAAAAATAACACACTGATGAATCTCGAATCTTAAATGCTGATGACACACGTATCGCTTTTTTGCGAATGTGAAACTTTAAAGACATCTGAATAAGTCAGAAAGCTCCAGTCAAAAGCTTAAAGACTTGACTTTGTTGACTTTTCCTGTCTTTAGTTTCTGTTATAGGAAACTAGTGACAGTCAACTTTATTAGCTTTTATGAGCATAAATGACATCAAATTCAACCTTTAGTATTATACTTATATTTGATCCTGATGGGTAAAAAACATCCTCATATGGTATAGACCCAACTTGTTCTAAAAGAACTAAATCCTTCTCTTCCTGAGTTCAGTGGATTTTTCTCACTCACCCACCAAAAGGCAATCTGTACATCTGTTATGGCTGTCTTTTTGTAAACTTGTAATTTTTGACTTGAAAAAGGTCTATCATGGCAGAAACATTTCTTAATTCATCTCCCTCATTTGTAACTATTGCCATATGCTTTTAACGAAAGAATAATTATTTAATAGATTTCTGGATCAGCATGCCTTGGCAGGATGTCTTATAGTTTTTGGGTACAGTAAAGAAAGGCTTTTGTCCTTTTTGATGAAATTTCACTTCTGTATATTGCTTAGGTTCTTCCCATTACAGAAATGCAATTCATGTGAATGATAACTAAATTTTGCTGGATGTTATCTGGGAGACATGATGGCAGGGGTATCCAAGTTGTTTTTCCTGCAATTTCCAGCGATTAGTGATGTGATTGCCTCCTATTTTTCCATTAACAGATAACAGACCTGAGTGGTGACTTGTTTTTTTGCCGAATGAGTTGAAGTTTTTATTGGTAGCATTTTGGGAAACATAATAATTTTTTGCCTCTCTTTTAATAATCATTTCACATTTATCCTGTGCTCTATGTTGAGTTCTTATGTTGGGGTTTCCACATACATCCCCAAAAATATAGATTCAGATTAAACTTCTATTGGAACCATTCACTATAATGTAACATATGGAGTCACTTTGGACTGTATCCGGCCTCTATATCAAAGTTGTCCGTCTTATAGACTATTGTAGGAGCATTGCATGGCCTATAAGACGCCTTACTCAGACATGAAAGCTATGTCAATC
Source organism: Dendrobates tinctorius (assembly GCF_039654945.1). Taxonomy (NCBI): domain Eukaryota; kingdom Metazoa; phylum Chordata; class Amphibia; order Anura; family Dendrobatidae; genus Dendrobates; species Dendrobates tinctorius. Next base: position 12,868,361 of record NW_027361770.1, read on the forward strand.
TCCACAAGGAGAAACGTTACCCCTTAAACCCAAATTAGAGGCCTCTCATACATTTAGATCAGATCTCATGCTTTGCACTATTGAGGGTCTAAATACTGAAATATATGTCTGCAAAGTAAGATTCTGGATTGTTTTTTTATCCTTAGTTGTTAAAGTGACTTTTAGGATTGCTACTTTAATGTATATTAAATTTCCCAGAGGAGCATTGCACCGCCTATAAGTCTACTTACCCTGGCATGTCAGGTATGTCACTCTCAATGAGGAGAAACGTTACACCTTAGACCATAATTAGTGACAGACACACTGTACCCAACATAATCTAGTTACCCAATGACCAGCAACAGTCACAACAATTGCAACTATAGTTCACCCATGAATGGCATATCTAAAAATGTGGTCTATGTATTCTTTATGAAAGCTACTGAGAAACTGGTTGGTCACTGCAGGGATCCAATTTATTGTTTGCCATCAGTAAATCATGAGTATTTGCTAAATTCCATAGGCATTACAGAGGTCTATAAAGGCTAGAAAAGGCAATTTAATATTGTCAAGACAAAATGCATTTCATGCTTAGATAACAAAGATATTACCATAGTTTAGCAAAATCATAATAAATGTAATATACCTGTGACACAATAAATAATAAATTCTCATTTCTTAAACATAAACAAAGCAAAGTGTCATAAATGTGTTAGGTGAGAAAGGCAAAATAAGTAATACAAAAATGAATAAAAAGCGTCAATAATGTACAATCTTTAACACTATGCTTTTAAGGGATTGAAATAAATGTAACCAGCTATTGAAGAACAGACATTTATTATTGCTTTGAAGCTATCAAACTGACTTTGTTCTTTTTGGCTCCTATTTCCCCTGAAGTTTCTTACAAAGTAGCAATGATCTAAAACACTTTATAAGTTCTGATCTTTGGCCCTGCTTGACAGTTACTGTAAATGTAGCTTACTACATTTTATTTATTCTAAATGTATAACTAGTCTGCATTTATACTACGGCTATTACAACTACTTCATTACAGATGTAACATATTATTTGGTTCCCTGATGTTCCTGATGTGTGGGGAATGTACATTTACAGTGGCATGTGAAAGTTTGGGCACCCCTGGTCAAAATTACAAAAGAAAACACATTTCCATTGTATTTTAGGCAAAAATTGTCTTTTTTCATTTTAAAAATGAAAAAAAAAGAAGTGGACAGATACACACCCTTGGAGATTTGTGTGCTTAGATAACTTTCACAAAGGTTTCAGACCTTAATTAGCCTGTGAAGTTGATGGCTTATTCACTATCATCGTTAAGGAAAGCCAGGTGATGCAACTTTTCCCAACTTTATAAAAATCCAGCCTCCTCCAACCTTGTGCCAAACAGCAGTCATGAGTTCTTCTAGGCAGCTGCCTAGCACTCTGAAAATGAAAATGGTGGAGACTCACAAAGCAGGAGAAGGTTATAAGATGATAGCAAAGCGTTCTCACGTTTCACTTTCCTCAGTTCGAAATGTGATTAAGAAATGGTAGTTAACAGTAACATTGAAGGTCAAGATAAGGTCTGGAAGACCTAACAAAATTTCAGTGAGAGCTGCTCATAGGATTGCTAGAGATGCAAATCAGAACCCCCACTTGACTGCAAAAGACCTTCAGAAATATTTAGCAGACTCTGGAGTTGTGGTACATTGTTCTACTGTTCAGAGACACCTGCCATATATGGCCTTCATGGAAAAGCCATCAGAATAAGAACCTCTCCTACGTCCTCACCATAAAATTCAGCATCAGAAGTATGCAAAAGAACATCTAAAGAAGCCTGATGTATTTTGGAAACAAGTCTTGTGGACTGATGAGGTTAAAATAGAAGGAATGTGTGGAGAAAAAAGGCCACAGAATTTCAGGAAAAGAACATCTCGCCAACTATTAAGCATGGGGGTGGATCAAACATGCTATGGGGTTGTCTTGCAGCCAATGGTACCGGATGGCATTTCACGGGTAGAAGGAAGAGGGATTGAATAAAATTCTTGATGCAAACATAACACCATCTGTAAAAAAGCTGAAGTTGAAAAGATGATGGCTTACTGAAATGGACAATGATCCTAAACACATGTCAAAATCCACAATAGACTACCTCAAACGATCAAAGCTGGAGGGACCTCACAGTCCCCTAATCTGAACATCATTGCAAATCTGTGGCACTTCAGAATAGCAGTGCATAGAAGATGACCCTGGAATCTTACAGAACTGGAAGAATTTTCCAAGGAAGAATGGATGAAAATCCCTCCATCAAAAATTTAAAGACTCTTGGCTGGTTACAAAAAGCATTTACAAGCTGTGATACATGAAAAAGGGGGTGCTACTAGATACTAACCATGCAGGGTGCCCAATCTTTTGCATTGGCTCATTTTAATTTTAGTAATTTTAAAAAATCTAAAAAATGAAAATATTTTTTATTGCCTAAAATGCAAACGATATTTGTCATCTTTAACTTTAGGTCTTTGATAAAGATCGCAGCAGCGATCAACAGGCTTGATGTTGTCTAAGGAGCTGATCATGTTTTCATTGTGACAAAATAAAGGAATTTTTATGGAAGAGCTGGAACAATTGGTCTTCATATTTCATCGTTAACTTGGTTAACTGTTCACGATAACACTAATTTAGACCAGGGGTGCCCAAACTTTTTCATGCTAGTGTATATGAGACATTTTTATGGCGGCACTGTGGTACCACTCTCCTCTCTAAACATTGTGTTGTATGCATATTTATGCATATGTATTTCTGCGTGGGTGTATTATGAATGTGGTATGGAGCAAATTGGGCCAAAAAGCTTGCAAGATTGGCATAATGGGGAATTTTTTTATCCACAATGGGACACTCTCCATTAGAATGGAGCATCAGTATGCTTGTCCAACTGCTATTCCAATCATTCTCTATGGACCAGCAGGAAAGAGCCAAGCACTCATCTCAGCAGTAGCATAGGAAATTAATGGAGCAGTGGCTGAGTATGCCTACTGCCGCATCATTCTAATGCACATAAAGGAGCACCAATCTAACAATCAGTGCAAGTTCTAATGGTTGGATTACTACCAATTAATGCTGTAAGTTATCACCCAACTCGTGGTTGTCAAAGGGCAATCCATTCAAACTAGTTTGTTTCCATTTTACAAAAACTACCTGAGCCTAAGACTAGGGTGAACCTAACTTTAACCCCTTCTCAACATTGGAGGTACCAATACTACTGCAACCTCCTGCTCTGTGGCCTCCCCTCGAACACTCTCGCACCCCTCCAATCTATTCTAAACTCTGCTGCCCGACTAATCCACCTGTCCCCCCCCTGCTATTCCCCAGCTTCTCCCCTCTGTCAATCCCTTCACTGGCTCTCCATTGCTCAGGGACTCCAGTACAAAACCCTAACCATGACATACAAAGCCATCCACAACCTATCTCCTCCATACATCTGTGACCTCGTTTCCCCGTACTTTCCTGCACGCAACCTTCGATCCTCACAAGATCGCCTTCTCTACTCCCCTCTTATCTCCTCTTCCCACAATCGCATACAAGATTTCTCTCGTGCATCACCCCTACTCTGGAACTCTCTACCACAACATATCAGACTCTCACCTACCATCGAAACCTTCAAAAAGAGCCTGAAGACCCACCTCTTCCGACAAGCCTATAACTTGCAGTAACCACCGATCGACCAAACCGCTGCATGACCAGCTCTACCCTCGCCTACTGTATTTTCACCCATCCCTTGTAGATTGTGAACCTTCGCGGACAGGGTCCTCTCTCCTCCTGTACCAGTTATGACTTGTATTGTTTAACATTATTGTGGTTGTTTTTATGTATACCCCTCCTTACATGTAAAGCGCCATGGAATAAATGGCGCTATAACAATAAATAATAATAATAATAATACTTCCTGTTTTGCAAGCAATTCTTGCAAATAAATGTACTGCTACATTTTGATTCTTCTGCAAGCACAGCTCTTGTGAAATGAAGATGATCCAGCTCTTATGCCAACATAATCGCTGTTAAGAGTTCATCTTAACTAATAGCCGAGCTCCTCCTGTAACAGTCAGGGCCAACACCACACATGACTGTTTAACCCTTCAAATGCTGTGATCAATGCTAACTGCAGCATTTAGGATGTTGCTAGAGGAGTGTCAACAGTTGTCATGGCAGTTGAGTCAAATAATGACCTCAGGCTCTGGCAAGTATGGTGGCCTGTTATACCCAGCCATGAGTCTAATAGGAATTTTGCCATGTATGAAAATAACAGGTCTAATGCATTGCAATGCATTATACCAGTGATCAGACAAATAAAGGTTAACGTGCCATGGAGGGATTAGGTAAAAAAAAATATAATAAAAAACACAATAAAGGACAAAAAATAACCACATTTTTGTTATTGCCATGTCTGGAACATTCTGATCTATAAAATGCTCACACTATTTAACTCCTATAGTGAATATCGTAAAAAGTAAAAATCATGTAAAGTTGATGTTTCTTCACCATATAGCCAAACAAAAAGTATAATTAAACAAGATCAAAAAGTTGTATTTGCATAAAAATTATATTCCTGAAAACACCATCTTGTTCTGCAAAGCTCCATCAGTAAAAATTTTTTAAAAAGTTGTAGCTCTCGCTCTCAGAGCTACATCACACACCACTGTAATAGTTCTGGCCCAAAGAATAAAAACCTTACCACACTGTGAATGGCATAAAAACAGTAAAAGGTATTCACAATATTTGTACCCCAAAAGGGTACCAATATAATTTTCAGCTTAACCTGCAAAATTGTTATGTTTGAAGTAAAATAAAAGAATTATAGCACTCAAAATGTGGTCTTTAAAAAAATTCACAAAAAAAGCTTTTTTTAGATTGTAGAAGTAGCAAAACCTAAAAAAAACTATATAAATCTAATATGATTGTAATTGTACCAACACGAACAATAAAACCCCCTTATCACTTATACTACCCAATGAACAACATAAAAATAAATATGCAAAAGCAATTACTGGACTGTTTTTTTTTGTTCATTCTGCCTCCCAAAGTCCGCAATAAGGCTCAGCTGAGCATGTACATCCATTTTTATCTCTAAAAAACATGATTCAGAGAAAACCCCTAATAGAAAATTGACTATAATGAAGCAGATGGATTCACTTTGGCTCTCTCTGGTTTATGATCTACTGGCTCTGTAAATTTGACTTCATGTTCACAATCTATTTTAGACAAATTTATGCATCAAAAATCAAAAAGTGCTCCTTCCCTTCTGAGCACTTGCCATGTGCTCAAACAGTAGTTTCCGACCACATATGGTGATGTAATTTCACAAATGGTGCTGATGTAAAGTAGACATATGGTAAATGTTATTTATTATTTTGTATGGTATCACTACCTGTTTTAAGTGCATATAAATTAAATGTTTGAAAATTGCTATTTTTTTAGAATTCGTCAAATATTAGATATTTTCAAAAATAAAAGCAAATCACATAGACCTGAATTTTTTAATATCATACAGTACAATGTGTCATGAAAAAAAAAATCTCAGAACTCAGAATTGCTGGGATATGGAATAAAGCATATCAGAGTTATTAACACACAACATGACACAGGAAGATGAGATGGAGTGGAACACAAAGCGTATTGGAGCCTGGCCTTTTGTCAAGATGAGCAAAGAATCAACTTCTTCCCAAAAAATAACAAATACAATTTTAAATACTAATGTATAGTAATAATTCTAATATTTAAATTGTTATCATTATTATTATTTCAACATTTTTATGTAAAGGAGAAATTAAATCAGACCCAAAAAATAACTTTCATAAAGTTTCTTTAGCCACCAAAGCTTGAATTAATCACAGTTAGAGTAACTGTGCTGCTGGAATAAAATGTCTCCAAACGAATATACAAAAGTTTTTATTTTGTTACGTTTCAGTGCTGGAGCTGTGACTTTCTCAAGGGAAAAGAAGACAGATATTGTCAAATTCGAATTTAAAAATGTCTGCTCATCTCTACTGAGGATATAACTCTAAACAGCCATTTCTAGAAGTTTTTAGGCTCTTGGACCTTGTCAGCACAGAATAGGGTACTAGTTGTTTGAAAAAGATGACTTTGACTAGGGGCATTGGTAGATACATAGGGTGCTTTCACTTTGCGTTTTTGCCCACACTCAGTGGTCCTGCAGGGGCTTGCATCCGAGTCCCCAGCAAAATAGGGTTCAGGCATATGCGCTGACAGGGCCATTGACTATAATAATACCAACAGAGGCAACATGTGCTCTATCATAATTTTCAGGCATTTATGCCTACTGGAAGCGAACACTCAGACATAGTAGACTGCATCTGAAGGTCCATCTCCAGTCTGCGATGCCCAAAAATGATGCATGACAGAAGCACACGTTGACTCTGTCATCACTATTATAGCCAATGGCCCCGTCGACTCATACGTCCGAGTCCTGTTTTCCGGGAGGTTAGGACTCAAGCCCCCGACATGACCACTGAACGTCAGTAAGAGCGCAATGTATAAGGGGCCTTAGATAAAGGGCCAAGGCACGGAATCATATGTGTATTACCTAAATGTATATTAAGCATTGCTGTACTAGGCTTAATTCCTTCACAATGCAGGAAGTTAGTGTAGTGCTGATGGGCTGTTTGCATTTCTCTGTACTCAGTGGTGCATCTACTTGGCCAATTAGCAGCTATGCATACAACTTTGTCAACAGTAAAATGAAAAACTTATGGTTTAAAAAATCATTGCCGAGATCTCCAACTGAGCATGCGCCGCTCCGGGCGGCCATTTTCCCGGAGGCCACCGCATTGGAGCAATGGGTGTGTGGGGCCTCAAGGCTTCCACAAAATGCTGGCGCAGCCCTCGCACCACAGAGGACCGCCGAACCTGCCGCATTAGCCTCACCAGACTGGGATGGGATTTCCGGAAGGTCACCGCACCACAGCAATGGATATGCGGAGGCTCTGAGCATTCAGAAAATGCCTGCGAGCCCCCATACCTTTAGCGCCGCCGAACCTGCCGCACCAGTCTGGGATGGGAGTCATATCGCCGGACCACCGAACACCTCCTGTGACCATGCTCCACCAGCGCTGCCGATATTCCCCCCGGTAAGCTGAATTCAGACTGTAAGACGGAACCCCCATGTGACACATGAATTTTTTTCCCTATTTTCCTTCTGAAAATTTGGGGTGCATCTTATGGTCCGGTGCGTCTTATAGTCCGAAAAATACGGTAACTTATTCTTCTAATTTTTTGAAGTCTCATGTTCCCCATTTCTTGTCTCCCTTAGACTAGATTAACACTAGCGTTCGTCAGGGCTGCGGATGGCAGCCTATTTCCTTCTTCCGTCCTCCATTAAGCCAAGCCCACTGTCGCACCTCTTCATTCAGCTCAACCTACATCTGTATGCAGCCTGCGTACCCTATCTTTAACATTGGGTACGCAGGCCATGCGGATGTATGCTGACACATCCGCATGCATCATTTTGACGCGTCCGCCGACTGCTACAAAATGCAACTTGTTGCGTTCGGCACAGCTCGGTGCAGCATCAAAATGACACATGTGGATCCGTCAACATACATCCGCATGTCCTGCGTACCCAATGTTAAAGATAGGGTACGCAGGCTTCATGCAGACGTCGGCGGAGCTAAAAGAAGAGGTGCGGCAGTGGACGAGGCTTAACAGAGGACGGAAGAAGGAAGTAGGCTGCCATCCACAGCGCTACAAAACGCTAGTGTGAATCCAGCCTTACTTGTAGAATTGTAGGTAGCAGCTAGCAATATCTAAGAGCCACAGACTACAATGTCAAGTATGGGAGAGTTTTCTGTAATTGAAAGTGCATCGTATTCTACTCTACAGTCATGTTGTACTGATACATAGCCCCTTAGTGATGGAGCTAATTTTGACCTTAAGGACCAGGCCAAATTTCTGAAATCTGAACAGTATTACTTTATGTGGTATAGTAACTCAGGAACCCTTCAACGGAGCCCATTGTTTCTGAGACTGTTTTTTATTACATATTATACTTCATGTTAGTGGTAAATTTTGGTCTATATGATTTGCGCACATTTATGAAAATATTGAAAATGTGAAAACAAATTGGAAAATGTTGTAATTTATACATTTTTATGTCCTTAAATCAGATATTTATGCCACATAGTTAATAAATAACATTTCTCACATAGCTACTTTACATCTGCATCATTTTTTAAACCTAATTTTTTTGTTATGAAGAAGAAAGGTTCAAAGTTGATCAGCAATTTCTCATTTTTTCAAAAAAGTTTTAGAAAATGTTTCTTTTTTAGGGACCACATCACTTTTGAAGTGACTTTGGGGGGCCTATATGGCAGAAAATACCTAAAAGTGACACCATTCTAAAACTGCACCCCACAAAGTCCTGAAAACCACATTCCAGAAATTTACTAGCCATTCAGGGGCTTCAGAGTAATTAATGGAACGTGGAAAGAAAGAAAAAATTAACGTTTAAATTTTTTTCACAAAAATTTTAATTTAGCCCCAAATTTTTTACTTTCACAAGGGTAACAGGGGAAAATGAATCCCAAAATTTGTTATGCAATTTCTCCTGAGTATGCTGGTACCCTGTATGTGGGAGAAAACTACAGGGCTCAGTAGAGAAGGAGCACCTTTTGATTTTTTGAAAGCAACAATAGCAGGAAATGAAAGATGACGCCATGGCAGATTTGGAGAACCCATGGTGTGCCTAAACAGTAGGGGACAAGTGAACTCATTTTAGTAACTACACCCCTCAAGGAATTGTGAGATAGCGCTGTTATTCAGTTAGTGGATTCTCGCTAGGTAGCGAACAAAACACATCCGGCACCAGGTTTTCCACAAAACCAAAACAGTCCATGCGGTTTATTCAGCATCATAAACCTCACAGAAGCAACAAAAAGTTCTTATTACAGCATAGCGTCCATGACAGAGTTCAGCTCTGTAATCCCTGTGGTCACACAGGTTAAACATACACAGGCTTCCTAGCCTCAGATATCTCACCCACGTCAGGGTCACTCATGGTTCCTTCACCATCATGCGTACTGCAGACGTCCATTCCCTCCAGGGAACTCCCAGGCACGTGCAGCCATTAACACAGCGTTCACTTGCTGTCAGAAGGTAGCCCCATCTCACTCAGACAGGGCCTTCCACACTGGACCAACCAGGTCCCAGCATTCACCACATGTGACCTACCCTGGCCACATTATATGGTCCATAGCCACGCCCACCGGGTCATATGACTATGACCTCATCACAGGTCCTTCACACACACATGTACACTTTACAATAGCATTATTAAACACACCACCTGGGTGGGTTTGTAGGTAACTAGTCCCTGACACATTAAACCAGCACCTCAGCAGTATCACTGCTGATTAACACACATAAATCTCCATCTCAAGGCCACCCACCTTGAGATACATAATGGTCATTCAGTATCTTGCCATTCATCCACTCTCCTGGGACATCCATACAGCGCCCCCTAGTGGACACAGTGGTAACTAGACCACATACCTCCCCCCTCTGTTCAAACTTGTGGGGTTGAACACACAACCTTACATCAGGCTCTCAAGACCGGGCACTCATTACACCTTGCCCCACAGGTCGAGAGAACTGTCTCCTTCTATCATACAGCCTCATCTCTACATTAGGCCCCCCGCCCCCAGCCGTCAGAATATCGGCCCTGATCATTGGCCCTCTAGTTACAGTCTGTCTGCGTCATCAGACACTGTCTAGTCACCACATTCCTCTCCCTGTTTGTTCCGTTCGCCGACCAGCTCCCCCGGTTGGTACGGTCATCAGTCTTAGTTGGGCCTACTGTCTGGCCTGAGTCTGACCCATTCAGCGTCTCACAGGAACTAATGTCTCTCAGCCTCGTATGACCCATCGAACTGAGACTTGCTGATATTCTTCGGCCACTTGCCACATCACTACTTGGAGGAACCCTTCGGGTCCTTACATGTTGGGTTGAAGGTGGCCGCCACCTGGTATTCTGCACTTCTTTATTAATTTGCAGGTGGTTCAGCCTCAACTGCTCAATCTCTTGCAGGTACCCCACTCGATACTCCAAGAGCATCCGAAAGTTTCTCAGTCTTTCCACGGAGCCAACCACCAGGACGGGAATCCTACCCTCTTCACTGGATACCTGGTCTTCATCAACAGGAGGGATCCTCACCCTCCCCACACCGGAGATATTCACAAGGTCTTGCATTACCTTCCCAGATCTTCCAATGATTCTCCCAATCAGAGCTTTGGGTACCGGAACCACATCTTTCCGCAAATCCAGCCAATCCATAGCCTCCCTTGATAACTCTAGGCATGGAGCAGCCTTCTCATTACTCCGCCTAACCAGCTGTTTGGCGTGGAGACATTGTAGTGCATCTCCTTCAGGACAGCTACTCAGTTTGATGTATCTTCTCTGGCTGATACTATCATCAACTGCCGAGTCTCAGGCGCCCAGTGCACTTTACACGCTTTGACTGCCTCTTTGAAAGCCTCATGCACATGTTCCTCAGCACAGGCCTCTTGCATGTCTTTTGGTACATCAATCACAAACTTGAAGGTCGTGGCCTTGCTCTCTTCCTGGCCAGGAGGTTCTGGCTTTACCACGGACACTTCCCTCACTACAGTTGACCCGACCGGGTGACTGTCTTCTTCAGTTCTTAGCTCCCCAACTTCACGAGATCTCGTCTCTTCATGACCGTCTGCCAAGACGGGCACCAGCAGCTCCGTTCCACCACCAGTCGGACCCGGCCACTGTTCATCACTGTCAAAGTTCTTCTCCCGCAGAAGACCACTTACAGTTTCTTTGAGCTCCAAGACTTCTTTCTCGAGCTCCTCAACCCTGTGCTCGGTCATTTGTCTCAGGACTCTTTCTTGTTCAAGATGTCCTTCCACTGTCTCCTTTATCAGCTTTATCTCACGATCCTGTTCTCTTTTGGCCAGCACGTGTCTCACCACTACCTCTTTAATTATATTGTCAAAGGGTACCACTGGGTCAGTCCCACCAGTCGAGTGAACAATCCCGTTACCGTTTAACCGTGTTTTCCCCCCAGTTGTCTCATCTCCCAGCCCACCATCCGTCATATCACAAGACGTCAGGTCCGTAAGTTGGGCAAATGTACTTCTTCCGGTCAGTTCTACCTCTGACCTGTCCACGTCAGAAGCCGTCACTGTCTCAGTGTCTGCTGGCCCCACAGTCGAAATGTCTCCATTGTCCGACCATACATCATCAAAGAAAAAAAGTCACGGCCCCTCTCCAAGGCATAGACTAAGTCCCGTGGTATCCCGCCCCCTTGGCACTCACCATCTTTGGTCCCCTCAAACATTACTCTGTCGACTGCATAGTTCACCATAACCCCATGTTTACAGCGAACCCTGGCGTTTTTCTCGGTCAAAGATAAAACGAGAGGAGTTCCTGTCAGAGTCACCTGACTCTCTGAGTCCAGTCTACCAGAGACTCCTTCCCGGTGCAGCATCACAGTACACACCTGTGGTCCGTCATTATCCAGAAAATACATGCCGCACTCCTCAAAACTCATACAGACACACTGCAGTTCCCCAGACATACCCACTGATGCAACCAGTGCTGCCATTTCCTGAACCACCCCAATTTGGGTCACTGCCGCCTCCTGGGACTCCACCCCTCTTTGGGTTACCACCCCAATTTGGGTCACCGCCCCCTTTTGGGACTCCACCCCCTTTTGGGCTACCACCCCAATTTGGGTCACTGCCCCCTTTTGGGACTCCACCCCTTTTGGGTTACCACTCCAATTTGGGTCACCGCCCCCTTTTGGGCCTTCACCCCCTTTTGGGCTACCACCCTGATTTGGGCCACCACCCCCTTTCAGGACTCCACCCCCTTTTGGGCTACCACCCCGATTTGGGCCACCGCCCCCTTTCGGGATTTCCCCATGACCGTTCTGCAGAACTTCTTATGCCACAGTTCACACAGTACAGTTTATGTCTTTTGGGCTGGAACTGGCCCTTTAAGCACGACACCACACCAGTTCCTTCTGGCGCTGCCACAGCTCCTGCTGTCACAAATCACCGGCACCACTGGTTGCTGTTCACACACAGCGGCTGGTGTCCTCTTCGTAACCCCGCCGAGTTACAGGAAGCCGCTTGTCCCCTTTGTAACCCCGCGGAGTTAAAGGAAGCCGCTTGTCACCTTCTTGACTCCCACTGAGCCACTGCAGGCTGAGTTGAGAAAAGAAGAAAAAAAAACACCACACAAAAACTCATGTGTTCTGTCTGTGTGCTCTTCAGGACGTACCGTCTCCGCTTGAGACCGTCCAACACACAGGGCGCACCGGGTGCTATTCAGGGAGCCGACCCTCCTCCCAGGGTCTCCCAACACACCGGCCTCACCATGTCCAGGGGCTCAGCGGGTGCTCTTCAGGACATCCGTCTCCTACTGAGACTGCCCAACACTCACGCCTCACCAGGTCCAAGGTCATACCACGTGCTCCAGGGAGACAATTCTTCTCCTAGAACCTCCCAACACTGACCCTCCAGGACCTTGCTCACTGAACCCTCTAGGTACACAGTCTTTATCACTGACCCTGGTCAGTACAACACAGACTCCTGTCTGTTACCTGTGTCGGCCCCACAGGTCCTCGGATACCGCTTCTCCACAGAGGCACCCTATAGCAATCACCAGTCTCTGTCTCACTGTCCCCGGTCAGTACAACACGGTTTTCACGACCATCACCTGCTGGCCACGCAGGTTCTTGGACTCCTCTACCGCAGAGGTATCCTATAAGTCTCTTTCTCCTGGGGAAACGGCCACACTGGGCTCACCGATCCGGACAGTGCTTTACTCACTAGGCCGCCCCACGGTTCCAGAACCACAGCCGGGCAGTGGCTTCCCCAACCGTCAGCCTTGCCCTTAGCAACCAACTTTGCAGTCCTCTTCCGTTGCTCCCAGCAACAAGGCTACAATAATGCCCATAGCTTTCTCCACCAATTGTGAGGTAGCGCTGTTATTCAGTTAGGGGATCCTCGCTAGGCAGCGAACAAAACACATCCAGCACCAGGTTTTCCACAAAACCAAAACAGTCCATGCGGTTTATTCAGCAGCATAAACCCACAGAAGCAACATAAAGTTCTTATAACAGCATAGCGTCCATGACAGAGTTCAGCTCTGTAATCCCTGTGGTCACACAGGTTAAACATACACCAGCTTCCTATCCTCAGATATTTCACCTACGTCAGGGTCACTCATGGTTCCTTCACCATTATGCGTACTGGAGACATTCATTCCCTCCATGGAACTCCCAGGCATGTGCAGCCATTAATACAGCATTCACTTGCTGTCAGAAGGCAGCCCCATCTCACTCAGACAGGGCCTTCCACACTGGACCAACCAGGTCCCAGCATTCACCACATGTGACCTACCCTGGCCACATTATATGGTCCATAGCCACGCCCACCGGGTCACATGACTATGACCTCATCACAGGTCCTTCACACACACATATACATTTTACAATAGCGTTATTAAACACACCCCCTGGGTGGGTTTGTAGGTAACTAGTCCCTGACACATTGAACCAGCACCTCAGCAGTATCACTGCTGATTAGCACACACATAAATCTCCATCTCAAGGCCACCCACCTTGAGATACATAACGGTCATTCAGTGTCTTGCCATTCATCCACTCTCCTGGGACATCCATACAGCGCCCCCTAGTGGACACAGTGGTAACTACACTACAGAATGTATCTAGATGTGTGGTGAGCACCTAGAACCCAGGTGCTGCACAGAAGTTTATAACGTAGAGCTATGAAAATGAAAACTCAAATTTTTCCCACAAAAAATGTACTTTTAGCTACAAGTTTTGTATGTTCACAAGGGTAACAGGATAAAATAGACTATGCAACATCTCCTGAATACACCGATACCCATTATATTGGGGTAAACTACAGTTTGGGCGCATGGCAGGGCTCACAAGGAAAGAAGCGCGATTTCACTTTTTGATTGCAGAATTTGCTAGAATCATTACCTGACTCCGTGTCACGTTTGAAGAGCTCCTGATGTGCTTAAACACTAGAAAATCCCTACAAGTGATGCCATTTTGGAAACTAAACCTCAAGCAATGTATCTAGATGTGTGATGAACACCTTGAGCCAACAGGTGCTTCACAAAAGTTTATAACATTTAACTTTGAAAATGAAAAAATAATTTTTTCCAGCAAAAATGTTGGTTTTGCCCCACATTTTTCATTTTCACTAGGGTAACTGAGCAAAAAAAATGTGTTGTGCAATTTCCTCTGAGTACAGTGATACCCAATATGTGGTCAAAAACCACTTTTGAGGCACAGTGCAAAGCTCAGAAGGGAAGAAGAGCCATATTGGAGTCCAGATTTTGTTGGCATGGTTTGAGGGTGCTATGTCACATTGGCAGAGCCCCTGATGAGTCAGAACAGCAGAAACCCCCCCATAAGTGATATCATTTTACAAACTATGTGCCTCACAGAAAATTATGCCATTGGGCGGTGAAGAAAGAACAAATATATTTTTAATAGCTAAATGAAAGAAAAAATACCTTTTTTACCACTAAAATGTTTTAACCCTAAATTTTTAATTTTATAAGGACTAATATGAAAAAATGGACCTCTCAGTTTGTTGTGCAATTTCTTTTGAAACACCCTTCGCTAATACCCTACATGTAATTGGAAACTACTTTTGACACACAGTGCCAAGCTCAGAAGGGAAAGTGCACCTTATTATAGTGCAGATTTTACTATTATGGAGAGTGCTACAAACAGAAAAAGACTGACCAGCCCATCCCTATTAATGTGAATAGGTGCCAGCTTACATCACAATTCTAAGAAAATATAAAAAATATAAAGAGTGCAGGTTTATATTTTCTTACCATTGAGAGAGTGGACTTTGAGGGACCTATATATATTGGAATCTCCCCAAAAGTGATAGCATTTTAAAAAAGCACACCCCTCAAATACTTTAAAACTGTTGCCTGGAAATTGTTTAACCCTTCAGTTGCTAAACAGGAATAAGTGCAAAGTGGAATGAAAAATAAACAAATTTTACCTCTAAAATCTTGCAAATTTCTCACTTTTGCAAGAGGTGACACCAAAAAGGGAACCCCATAGTTAATTACCCACTTTATTATGAGTGCAACGATGCCCCACATGTAGTTAAAAAGATCTGTTTGGAGAAAGAGCATGACTCGGAGTGGAAGGAGCAATATTTGAATTTTTTAACACATATTTAGCTGAAAGAGATAGCAGGCACCATGTTGCATTTGCATACAACATGACATACTAATTATTGGCTTTTGGTCACTGTAATAGGTTCTATCATAGTGATCAAAAGGAACCAATAGGAAAAAAAACAGCTGTTACCTGGTGCAGGCCATCAGATCTCAGCATTCACACTGCGCATGCACGCACCATTTTTTTTTCATGATGAGGAGGTAGTGGACCAAGGGATGGCGGAGGTACAGGGGTTTTTTGGGGATATTTACATTATGTCAGAAAAGAGAGAAATTATTTTAATAGCGGGCACACTTATTACTACGTAATCACCATTATTCATTGAAATCCAACCCTGATTGTGCTCTCCAGGGTCTCCACTACCTCCGGTAGCTGAAACCCAATACATTTTTAGACTCTGGCAGGCACTATACCCTTATTCCCAATTAGACCTCTTAGTGACCACTGTTTTAATGCATATCGGCGGTCGTAAAGGGGATAGAGATACATCGCAATATACCAGTGCATTTTTACATATCAGTATTCTAGGGCAAAAAAAGAAGACAGACAATATTTTTCGATAAAGTGCCTAAAAAAAATGAAAAACAATTACAATAATGACATTTGTGATGCACTTTTTTAAAAAATAAATAAACATTACAAATCAGAAAATAACAAGACATATTTGGTATCTCTAAATAAATCGTACAATACAGTGAACAGATTATTGGTAAATGGCGGAAAAAAGTGTTGTTTTTTTATTTTTTTCTCCATTTAACCCATAAAAATGTGTTTTTCCGTAGTGCAAATGTGACTTTTCTGTAGGTGTCTGCACTGCTCTACAAAATAGCAATAATTTCTGCTTATTACATATTTGCTGGGTTTTTTTATGCTTTTTTACTCTTTTAATTTGATGGTTTTTGAGTGCAGATTGAAAGCAGTGTTTTTACAGCTTTTCTATGCACAATGTGCACAATTATTAAGCAACTGAGTATTTTGATACATTATCATTTTTATGAATATTTTCCAACTTCCAAGCTGTGTAACCTTTATCATGATGTGCAGAATTATTAGACAGCTCGTTGTATCACACAAAAAAGGTTTATCTGACTCCGTCCAGATACAATTCAACAGTCCCGCATTTAGGTCTATGCCATACTGTCCTGGTGGTCTGCTGATTGCCAACCATACCTCATTTATATCTTTTCCTATCAGAAAATAGGGAAATAAATGGTAAATGGGTTTGGCTAGTGTTGTGGATAAAAATTAGTGGTGCATATTGGCACATAATTAATCCCTCTTTCTCTTCTCTATACATTAAGAGATATGTACCTGTACAGTTAAAATGCCTTGATAAATGCCTTGAACTTTGCAATTGCTGACATAGGATCACTTCTGGAAGATTCCAACTGTACTGGTACCTCAGTAGTTCTGCATATGTGACAGAATGCCTGAAAACCATTCCAGAAAAATTTGCACTTCAAAAGTCCAATAGCACGTTTTCTTTTTTGAACCCTACCTTGTGCCCAAACAATGGTTTACAACCACATAGAGGGTATTGCTATAGTCAGGGCAAATTGTTTCAGGGAACTTTTTATCTTATTACTGCTTCAAAAATTAAATTTTTAACTAAATTAACACATTGTAACAGCCCAATGTCAGATTAAACTGACTCCAAAATAAGCATGCTTTTTAAGCTTGGGCTACTCCAAAGTCTCTGGAAATTGAAATAATGCCTAAAAAAATCATAAAGACCCCATAATCCACAAGGTGCTCCTTCAATTCTAAAGCATCACACTATTTCCACATATTAGATGTTAATAAAAACTGCGGAAACGGCATTAAAAATGACTTTGCAGTTTCCTAGTTTGACCTGTTGTGTTATAGAAAAACAATGGTTTAGATAAAAAAAAGTGAAATGTGAAAATTTAACACTCACATTGATTTAATTTTAGTGTAACACAGGCTGCTATTTTGCTAAAAAAAACAAATCTGCATTCTGGAGTATATGGATTTCTGTAAAATTTGAGCAAATTTCAAATCTGCCGAAATAAATTTGCCCATCTCTAGGAAACTGCATGTTGCAATCCTTATCTGGATTTCTGAGCAGAATGCCTGTCATAGGATTATTGGATTACATTTGTTTCCTTAAATTATAATTTCAAATCTTCTGTTAAGATTTGTCCTTCAAGATTAATACTTGCATGTGTTCATAGAAGCCAGTCATATAAATATTCACATCCTCACTACCCATAGTGTAATGTACAAGTAATGGTATGGTCCAGTGATTTACAGTACTTCGGAACTGAGTAATAATTTGATTAACATGTTATAATTAAGATGAGTTGATTTACATTACAAAGAAACAATATCATTAAGAATAGATTTGCAGTAGGAATATGACATTTAAATACTGTTGAACTGTTTGAAATGCCTCTCTTTGAAGATTTTAATTGCTTTTTTTGGTAAGTTAATGATATGCACACCTTGGCAGTGACTTTGCTAAATAATGCATGATGAAATAGGTGTATGGCCTGCACACTGACCTGGCATGAAATGGGACCCAGCACAGCTCTGTGGATTGAATATATGAATGTCAATAATAGTGGAGAATTTTCCATGCAACCTACTTGCTAAGGTCATCCTCTTCCAGTAAATTGGAAATTGAGGGCAATACCAGGGCAGTGACAAATCGCCTACACATAAAAGATATTTTTCCGAATAGCAGATCATATTCTAA
Organism: Dendrobates tinctorius; assembly: GCF_039654945.1. Taxonomy (NCBI): domain Eukaryota; kingdom Metazoa; phylum Chordata; class Amphibia; order Anura; family Dendrobatidae; genus Dendrobates; species Dendrobates tinctorius. The sequence continues at coordinate 12,886,340 of NW_027361770.1, forward strand.
ATTGAACATTGTGAAACTGAATAGCAAGAACAAATGATGAATGGCTGCAATCCTGAGTGCACATTTTAAATATATGTACTATTTGACCTGTCTGGCGATAGAGCTTTGAGGACATAGGAGACAACTTTTATTACTAAAATTAAACTTAAAATAAAATAAGAAAGAAAGCTGTAGATTTGTAGATCAGGCCTTATTAAAAAAAATGGTCTTGCCAGTATGAATTTTCCAGAAAGTGACATTGTGCCAGTTTATGCTGTACTTCAAGGAGCATAATTTGATATTATAATTTTATGTATTATTTAGTTTGATGACATGTAGATTTATGGGTCTTTATTCTGGATAAGATCATCCCAATGAGGTGGTTTTATAGAGTGGTTTCCTCCTACTTATCAAAATCGGTCAGACTCCCTTGGAATGGCTGATAGCAGCATCTTAGGGAAGAGAGATCTGACCTCTGAATAAATATAATGTTTTTCATCAGTATAAGTCAAAGCATATTACTGCGATATAGAAGAAAGTGGCAATCTGGTCGGCGCTCGTAGCAAGTGAGCAATTCTGCTACACAAAGGCAATCTGATCATCCCCTGTGTGTAGCAGAGCAGATCAAAGTACTGCAGCTTCTAGTCTCCCATGGAGACTATTGAAGCATGCAAAAAGTAAAAAAGGAAAAGTTTTTAAAAATATTTTAAAAAATAAAAATATATAAAAGTTCAAATCACCCTCCTTTTGCCCCATTCAAAATAAAACAACAAAAAAATCAAATATACACATATTTGGTATTGCCGTGTTCAGAATCGTCCGATCTATAAATATAAAAAAGAATTAACCTGATCGCTAAATGGCGTAACAAGAAAAAAATAAAAAACAACGGAATTATGTTTTTTTGGTCGCTGCTACATTGCAATAAAATGCAATAATGGGCGATCCAATGATCTTATCTACACCAAAATGGCATCCATAAAAACATCAGCTCGGCGTGCAAAAGATAAGCCCTCACCCAGCCCAAAATCAAGAAAAATGGAGATGTCATGTATTTGTCTTGGAAAATGCACTATTTATTCTGTTTTAACAAATTTTGGATTTTTTTCACGACTTAGATAAAAAATAACCTAGACATGTTTGGTGTCTATGAACTCGTAATGACTTGGAGAATTATAATGGCAGGTCAGTTTTAGCATTTAGTGAACATGGTAAAAAAAAAATTAAAAAAACAGTGGAATTGCACTTTTTTTGCAATTTTCCCGCACTTGTAATTTTTTTCAAGTTTTGCAGTACATGATATGTTAAAACCAATGGAGTCATTCAAAAGTACAACTCATTCTGCAAAAAACAAGCCCTCACTGAGCCATTTTGACAGAAAAATAAAAAAGTTATGGCTCTGGGAAGAAGGGGTGCAAAAAAACGAAAATACAAAAACGTATATACCTCTGGTTGTGAAGGGGTTAAACTCTACTCAACCTTTTTAAAAATTGACCTATTAGATGGCCTAGCACTATTGCACCTACAGACATAATATACTGCAAGACACTATTCTAGTTAGTTGCTTAACCCCTTAACGACCGCCGATACAACTTTTAACGGCGGTAATTAAGGGTACTTAAACCACAGCGCCGTTAATTCACGGCGCTGTGATTTAAGTGAATAGCGCCCCCCAGTGTCGGATTTTCTCTGGGGTCTCGGCTGCCAGGGGTAGCCGAGACCCCAGAGAACATGAATCGGTCGGTTTTTACCGACCCCCGCTTTTGCGATCGCCGTTATTAACCCTATAACGGCGACCGCAAAAAAAAAAGCCGCGATTTTACATTTAATTTCTCTTTCCTCTGATGTGATCGCACATCAGAGGATAGAGAAATAGGGTCCCCGATCCCCCCGGTCCCCTCCCAGTACCTCTCCCTTGTCCTCCGTCCCCTCCCGGTGGTCCCGCGCCCGCCGGCATCATCCGATGGGCGCCGCCATCTTGAAAATGGCGGGCGCATGCGCAGTGCGCCCGCCGGGAATCTGCTGGCTCCGGCTGGCAGATTCCATTCATTATTTTGATCACTATGATAAACGATCATAGTGATCAAAATAATAAAAATAGTACATAACCCCCCCGTTTATCACCACCTTATATAGGCACACATAATGAAATAAAAAAAATATTTTTTTTTTCAGTTTTCCATAAGGGTTAGGGTTAGGGTTAGGCTAGGGTTAGGGTTAGGGATAGGCTAGGGTTAGGGTTAGGCTAGGGTTAGGGTTAGGCTAGGGTTAGGGTTAGGGTTAGGCTAGGGTTAGGGTTAGGGTTAGGCTAGGGTTAGGGTTAGGGTTAGGCTAGGGTTAGGGTTAGGCTAGGGTTAGACTAGGGTTAGGCTAGGGCTAGGGTTAGGCTAGGGTTAGGGTTAGGCTAGGGTTAGGGTTAGGCTAGGGTTAGGGTTAGGCTAGGGTTAGGGTTAGGCTAGGGTTAGGCTAGGGTTAGGCTAGGGTTAGGGTTAGGCTAGGGTTAGGCTAGGGTTAGGGTTAGGCTAGGGTTAGGCTAGGGTTAGGGTTAGGCTAGGGTTAGGGTTAGGCTAGGGTTAGGGTTAGGCTAGGGTTAGGCTACCATTCTTTTAGCTGTTATATACAGTAGAATTATTATCATTGTATATAAATATTTGGCTGATTTATTCAAATATCTGCTAAATTCAGGTTATATTGGTGTTTTAGGCTAGGGTTAGGCTAGGGTTAGGGCTAGGGTTAGGGTTGGGCTAGGGTTAAGGGTTAGGGTTGGGCTAGGGTTAGGGTTGGGCTAGGGTTAAGGGTTAGGGTTGGGCTAGGGTTAAGGGTTAGGGTTGGGCTAGGGTTAGGGCTAGGGTTGGGCTAGGGTTGGGCTAGGGTTAGGGCGAACTAGGATTAGGGTTAGGATTAGGGATTAGGGTTGGGATTAGGGTTAGGGGTGTGTTGGGGTTAGGGTTGGAGCAAGAATTGAGGGGTTTCCACTATTTACCAACTTTGGGGGTCTAAAAATTGGGGTCTAAAAAATCACTTTTGTGGAAATAAAAAAGACTTTTTATTTTCACGGCTCTGCGTTTATAAACTTCTGTGACGCGCTTGGGGGTTCAAAGTGCTCACCACACATCTAGATAAGTTCCTTAGGGGGTCTAATTTCCAAAATGGGGTCACTTGTGGGGGGTTTCCACTGTTTAGGCCCATCAGGGGCTCTGCAAACCCAACATGATGCCCGCAGACCATTCCATCAAAGTCTGCATTCCAAAATGGCACTCCTTCCCTTCCGAGCTCTCCCATGCGCCCAAACAGTGGTTCCCCCCCACATATGGGGTATCAGTGTACTCAGGACAAATCGCATAATAACTGTGGGGGTATGATTTCTCCTGTTACCCTTGTAAAAATAAAAATTTGGGCGCGAAAAGATCATTTTTGTGGAAAAAAAATGGATTTCTTATTTTCACGGCTCTACGTTATAAACTTCTGTGAAGCACTTGAAGGTTCAAAGTGCTCACCACACATCTAGATAAGTTCCTTCATGGGTCTAGTTTCCAAAATGGAGTCACTTGTTGGGAGTTTCCACTGTTTAGGCCCATCAGGGGCTCTGCAAACGCAACATGATGCCCGCAGACCATTCCATCAAAGTCTGCATTCCAAAATGGCACTCCTTCCCTTCCGAGCTCTCCCATGCGCCCAAACAGTGGTTCCTCCCCACATATGGGGTATCAGCGTACTCAGGACAAATCGCATAATAACTGTGGGGGTATGATTTCTCCTGTTACCCTTGTAAAAATAAAAATCTGGGGGTGAAAAGATCATTTTTGTGGAAAAAAAATGGATTTCTTATTTTCACGGCTCTACGTTATAAACTTCTGTGAAGCACTTGAAGGTTCAAAGTGCTCACCACACATCTAGATAAGTTCCTTCATGGGTCTAGTTTCCAAAATGGAGTCACTTGTTGGGGGTTTCCACTGTTTAGGCCCATCAGGGGCTCTGCAAACGCAACATGATGCCCGCAGACCATTCCATCAAAGTCTGCATTCCAAAATGGCACTCCTTCCCTTCCAAGCTCTCCCATGCACCCAAACAGTGGTTCCTCCCCACATATGGGGTATCAGCGTACTCAGGACAAATCGCATAATAACTGTGGGGGTATGGTTTCTCCTGTTACCCTTGTAAAAATAAAAATTTGAGGGTGAAAAGATCATTTTTGTGGAAAAAAAAATGGATTTCTTATTTTCACGGCTCTACGTTATAAACTTCTGTGAAGCACTTGAAGGTTCAAAGTGCTCACCACACATCTAGATAAGCTCCTTCATGGGTCTAGTTTCCAAAATGGAGTCACTTGTTGGGGGTTTCCACTGTTTAGGCCCATCAGGGGCTCTGCAAACGCAACATGATGCCCGCAGACCATTCCATCAAAGTCTGCATTCCAAAATGGCACTCCTTCCCTTCCAAGCTCTCCCATGCACCCAAACAGTGGTTCCTCCCCACATATGGGGTATCAGCGTACTCAGGACAAATCGCATAATAACTGTGGGGGTATGATTTCTCCTGTTACCCTTGTAAAAATAAAAATTTGGGGGCGAAAAGATCATTTTTGTGGAAAAAAAAATGGATTTCTTATTTTCACGGCTCTACGTTATAAACTTCTGTGAAGCACTTGAAGGTTCAAAGTGCTCACCACACATCTAGATAAGTTCCTTAATGGGTCTAGTTTCCAAAATGGGGTCACTTGTTGGAGTTTTCCACTGTTTAGGCACATTAAGGGCTCTCCGAACGCAACATGGCATCCGATCTTAATTCCAGCCAATTCTGCGTTGAAAAAGTCAAACGGTGCTCCATCCCTTGCGAGCTCTGCCGTGTGCTGAAAAAGGGGTTTACCCCCACATATGGGGCATCGGCGTATTCAGAAGAAATTGTACAACAAATTTTGTGGTTGATTTTCTCTTTTAAGACTTGTGAAAATAAAAAAAATTGGTTCTGAAGTAATTTTTTTCCAAAAAAAAGTTAAATGTTAATTTTTTCCATCCACATTGCTTTCGTTCCTGTGAAGCACTTAAAGGGTTAATAAACTTCTTGAATGTGGTTTTGAGCACCTTGAGGGGTCTAGTTTTTAGAATGGTGCCACTTTTGGGTATTTTCTGTCATGTACACCCCTCAAAATGACTTTAAATATGATGTGGTCCCTAAAAAAAATGGCTTTGTAAATTTTGTTGTAAAAATGAGAAATCGCTGGTCAACTTTTAACCCTTATAACTTCCTAACAAAAAAAAATTTTGCATCCAAAATTGTGCTGATGTAAAGTAGACATGTGGGAAATGTTATTTATTAAGAAATTTATGTGACACATCTCTCTGATTTAAGGGCATAAAAATTTAAAGTTTTAAAATTGCAAAATTTTAACATTTTTTGCCTTATTTCTGTTTTTTTCATAAATAAACACAAGACTTATCGAAGAAATTTTACCACTAACATGAAGTACAATATGTCACGAAAAAACAATCTCAGAATCAGCAGGATCCATTAAAGCGTTCCAGAGTTATAACCTCATAAAGGGACAGTGGTCAGAATTGTAAAAATTGGCCTGATCATTAAGCTGCAAACTGGCTCTGTCGCTAAGGGGTTAAAAAACATTCATTGCATATTTTGTGTACTAAAAGCATACTATGATGGAAGGGAAACATTTTTGCTAAATGTTATGTCACATGTAATTACTTCCTTCTAAGTATTCTATGCTGAATCTATTACATTTCAGTAATAATCTACACATTGTGGCAGCTCTTTTCTGCAGAGGAAAAGAACATTTTGACAAGAGTATATCTCATGAAAATAATATTCCCAAATGATCACCAACCCACAGAGAGCATCTTCAAATTGTACAGCGCAAATATCTATTTTTAAACTAGTAAAATGGAAAATCATTTAACCCTGTGGAGATATGTTTTAGTTCACCCCTTAATGACCATGTCTGAAAGGCATTTGTGACTAAGCCCCATGTGTTACTTTATATTTGAATAACTTCGGGATGCTTCTATATATCCCAGTTACTTTTGGAATGTTTCTTTCGTTGTAAAATATTGGGGCAGATTCATTAACACTAATGTTGTTCATCCCAGTTTAAGGCTATGTGCACACGCTGCGGATTCACCTGCGGATTTTTCTCTGCAGATCCGCAGGTAAAATGACCTGCGGTTTTCCTGCGGATCGGCCTGCGGTTTTCCCCTGCAGTTTGACACCTGGACAATGGAATAGGTGTCAAACCGCAGCGGAATCCGCAGAAAGAATTGACATGTCAATTCTTTTTGCGGATTCAAAACCGCAGCTTTTCCGCAGTGAAAAAACCGCAGCATGTGCACTGCAGAATGTAAATCCCATAGACTTACATGGTACTGTACACTGTCTGCAGAACTGCTGCGGATCCGCAGCGGCCAAATCCACAGAGGATCCGCAGCAGAATCCGCAGCGTGTGCACATAGCCTCACGCTGGAGTCACACTAGCGATTTTAAAATTGGTTTGATTTTGTTCCTGCAAAGTGGGACGAGGGTAATGCGAGTGTCAAGCATTTTTCATGCGAGTACAATCCGATTTTTCACACCTAGCATCCGATTTACATCCAAATGCAGTGTGATTGCTATCCAACTGCAATGCGATTTTAACATGAGCTTTTACATAGAGAAAGTCTGTCATTTACACATCGTTTTCAAAAGAAATATTCTTCAAAACACACACATATAGATAATAGATAGATAGATTGATAAAAATAGTAGAAGAACAGCACAGTTAGGCCTCATACCCATTGGCGATTAAAAAAACAGTCCGATTTCTGGACTGTAAAAAAGGGTGGAGTGTTATGCCAGTGTCATGCGATTTTTAATCTTTCCATCCGTTTTGTATCTGTTTTCCTTCCGTTTTACATCCGTTTGCAATCAGTTTTTTTCCCAGCAACTATTTTTCTACAGTCATTTACAGGACCATTTACAGTGTTCTATACCACAGAAGGGTGATGTATCCGTTTAAAACGGATGGAAAACGGATGGTCCGTTTTTGATTAGTTTTTTTAATCGCACCTATTGACTTGTATTGTCAAAAATTGCTGCAAATCGCAGCATGCTGCGATTATTTTCTAAGGCTGGTTTCACATTAGCGCATTTTCAGCGCGCGCACGGCCGGGGGTAGCTCCGCCCCCGAGCCGGCTCTCTGCCCGGCGTGCCCGCCCCTTGCTTGTAGCGCCGCCTACTAGCGGACAGCGGCGCCTGCGATCGGCGCACCCTATCTTTAGCATAGGGTGCGCAGATCGTGCGCAGGCCGTGCGCTAGTTGCGCTTTGACCTGCGCTGCGCACTTTTGACGGTGCGCCGTGCGCACCAAAATCCGAAAAGTTTGATTTTGGCGCGCACGGCGCACCGTCAAAAGTGCGCAGCGCAGGTCAAAGCGCAACTAGCGCACGGCCTGCGCACGATCTGCGCACCCTATGCTAAAGATAGGGTGCGCCGATCGCAGGCGCCGCTGTCCGCTAGTAGGCGGCGCTACAAGCAAGGGGCGGGCACGCCGGGCAGAGAGCCGGCTCGGGGGCGGAGCTACCCCCGGCCGTGCGCGCGCTGAAAATGCGCTAATGTGAAACCAGCCTTCGACCGATTTTGGATGAGAAAAAAATCGCAAGTGAGATGTCACCCATTCACTAACATGGGTCAGAGTGCAATCTGATTTAAAATCGGATTGCAATCATCCGATTTTATCGTCAGTGAGTATGAGGCCTTAGAGGTAGGGTGCAAAGTCTCACAGGCGCATACCAGTCCTTGTAAATAAAATAAAAAAAGATTGAGGCAGCACACCATATTGCAGTTACAAAAAAAGTGTTTGTTAATGGCCCATATGGCCATTAAAGCCTATTGTATATGCCTATGCCATATGGGCTATTTAAGAGCACTTTTTTTTTAAGTGCAATATGGTGTGCTGCCTCAATCTTTTTTGATAGATAGATAGATAGATAGATAGATAGATAGATAGATAGAATAAAAGCTGGCAATTCAGCAGCTGTATAGTGTAAAATCACTGCAGAAGCCAACAGGATAGAAGAGATGGATTACATACAGTAAATACACATAGAATGGATAGATATATAGATGTCAGTGACAAATACAATTTCAACAGTGTGTGTGCAGCTTACTGTACATGTAGTTAATTAATAAAAGACTATTTATCAGAAAAAAATGGTGTGGGCTCCCACATAATTTCCTTAACCAGCAGAGGGAATGACAACAGCTAGGTGCAGATGTTTGTAGCCTGGGAAGGGGGTAATACCCATGGAGCATCCCAGGATGTTAATATCACTTCACAGCTGTATACTTAGACTTTACTGGCTATTAAATTGAGGGACCCCCCAAAAAATGACATAGGGTCCCCCTATAATTAATAGACAGCTGCAGGCTGATATTAATAGCCTAGAAAGGGGCCATGGATACTGCCCCTCCAGGATAAAAAATCAGCTCTCAGTCACCCCAGAAAAGGTGCATCTCTAAGATGTGCCAATTCTGGCACTTAGCCTCACTCTTCCCACTTGCCCTGTAGTGGCGGCAAGTAGGGTGATATAGGGGTTGATGTCACCTTTGTATTGTCAGTTGACATCAAGCCCCAAGGTTAGTAATGAAGAGAGGTCAATAAGGTGCCCCCCATTACTAAACCAACAGTCATGTTGTATAAAAATACACATCCAGAAAAAAGTCATTTAATTGAAAGAATGACACAGACTCCTTTAAACCCTTAACCCCCAAGGGTGGCTTGCACGTTCATGACCGGGCCAATTTTTACAATTCTGACCACTGTCCCTTTATGAGGTCATAACTCTGGAATGCTTCCATGGATCCTGGTGATTCTGACATTGTTTTCTCGTGACATATTGCACTTCATGTTAGTGGTAAAATTTCATTGATATATCTTGCATTTATTTGTGAAAAAATGGAAATTTGGCGAAAATTTTAAACATTTTGCAATTTTCCAAATTTGAATTTTTATGCCCTTAAATCACAGAGATATGGCACACAAAAAACACAATAAATAACATTTCCAACGTGTTTATATCAGAACAATTTGGGAACCAAAAATTTTTTTTGTAAGGAAGTTATAAGGGTTAAAAGTTGACCAGCGATTTCTCATTTTTATAACACCATTTTATTTTTAGGGACCACATCACATTTGAAGTCACTTTGAGGGGTCTATATGATAGAAAATACCCAAAAGTGACACCATTCTAAAAACTGCACCCCTCAAGGTGCTCAAAACCACATTCAAGAAGTTTATTAACCCTTCAGGTGCTTCATAGAAATTTTTTGAATGTTTAAAAAAAAATGAACATTTAACTTCTTTTCACAAAAAAATTACTTCAGGTCCAATTTTTTTTATTCTACCAAGGGTAACAAGAGAAATTGGACTGCAAAAGTTATTGTGCAATTTGTCCTGATACCTGATAAGTCAGGGGGAAACACTGTTTCAGCGCATGGCAGAGCTCAGAAGAGAAGGAGCGCCGTTTGACTTTTTCACTGCAAAATTGGCTGGAATTCAGATCAGATGCCATGTCACGTTTGGAGAGCTCCTGATGTGCCTAAACAGTAGAAACCCCCCAAAAGTGACTCCATTTTGGAAACTAGACCCCCCAAGGAACTTATCTAGATATATGCAGTGAGCACTTTGAACCCCCAAGGGCTTCACAGAAGTTTATAACGTACAGCCATACAATTAAAAAATCATATTTTTTCCACAAAAATGATCTTTTCACCCCCAATTGTTATTTTCCCAAGGGTAACAGGACCCCAAAAGTTATTGTGTAATTTATCCTGAGTACGCTGATACCCCATATGTGGGGGTAAATGACTATGTGGGCGCATGGCAGAGCTCGGAAGGGAAGCAGTGCCATTTGACTTTTTTGGCTGGAATTGAGATCGGATGCCATGTCGTGTTTGGAAAGCCCCTGATGTGCCAAAACAGTGTAAACCCCCCACAAATGACACCATTAAGGAAACTAGACCCCCCCATGGAACTTATCTAGATGTGTGGTGAGAACTTTGAACCCCCAAGGGCTTCACAGAAGTTTATATCGTACAGCCATAAAATTAAAAAATCATATTTTTTCCACAAAAATGATCTTTTCACCCCCAATTTTTATTTTTCCAAGGGGAACAGGACCCCAAAAGTTATTGTGCAATTTATCCTGAGTACGCTGATACCCCATATGTGGGGATAAACGACTATTTGGGTGCTTGGCAGAGCTCGGAAGGGAAGCAGCGCCATTTGACTTTTTTGTCTGGAATTGAGATCGGACGCCATGTCACATTTGGAACGCCCCTGATGTGCCAAAACAGTGGAAACACCCACAACTGACACCATTTTGGAAACTAGACCCCCAAGGAGCTTAACTAAATGTGTGGTGAGCACTTTGAACCCCCAAGGGCTTCACAGAAGTTTATAACGCCTGGGAGTAAAAATAAAAAAATTATATTTTTTCCACAAAAATGATCTTTTAGTCCCCAATTTTTTTATTTTCCCAAGGGTAACAGGTGAAATTGGACCCCAAAAGTCATTGTCCAATTTGTCCTGAGTACGCTGATATCTCATATGTGGGAGAAAACTACTGTATGGGCACACGTCAGGGATCGGAAGGGAAGTAGTGATGTTTTGGAATACAGACTTTGATGGAATGGTCTGCATGTGTCATGTTGCCTTTGGAGAGCCCCTGATGTGCCTAAACTGTGGAAACCCCCCATAAGTGACCCTATTTTGGAAACCAGACCCCCAAGGAACTTATCTAGATGTGTGGTGAGCACTTTGAACCCCCAAGTGCTTCACAGAAGTTTATAACGTAGATCGATAAAAATAAAAAAATCATATTTTTTTCCACAAAAATGATATTTTTGCCCCCATTTTTTTATTTTCCCAAGGGTAACAGGAGAAATTGGAGCAAAAAAGTTGTTGTGCAATTTGTTCTGAGTAGGCTGATACCCCATATGTGGGGGTAAACCACTGTTTGGGCGCATGGCAGAGCTTGGAAGGGAAGGAGCACCATTTGACTTTTTCAACGCAGAATTGACTGGAATTGAGATCAGATGGCATGTTGCGTTTGGAAAGTGAAACCCCCCAATTCTAACTCCAACCCTAACCCCAACACATCCCTAACCCTAATCTCAGTCTTAGCCCTAACCCTAGCCCTAACTCTAACCCTAGCCCTAACTCTAACCCTAACCGTAATGGGAAAATGGAAATAAATACATTTTGTTTTAATTTTATTATTTTTCCCTAACTAAGGGGGTGATAAAGGGGGGTTTGATTTACTATTTTTAGCGGGTTTTATGTTTGGCAGCTGTCATACGCTAAAAGACGCTTTTTATTATAAAAATAGTTTTTGCATCACCACATTTTGAGAGCTATAATTTTTCCATATTTTGACCCATCGAGTCATGTGAGGTCTTTTTTTTTGCAGGACGAGTTGACATTTTTATTGGTACCATTTTGGGGCACGTAACATTTTTTGATCGCTTTTTATTCCAATTTTTGGGATGCAGAATGAACAAAAAACAGCATTTCATGAATTTCTTTTGGGGGTGCATGTACACTGTTCCGCGTGTGGTAAAATTGATAAAGTGATTTTATTCTTCGAGTCAGTACGATTACAGCAATACCTCATTTATGCCATTTTTTATATTTTAGCGCTTTTATGCAATGAAAACAATTTTATATAAAAAAATAATTATTTTTGCATCGCTTTATTCTGCAAGCTATAACTTTTTTATTTTTTCACTGATGATGCTGTGTGGTGGCTTGTTTTTTGTGTGACTAGATGTCGTTTTCAGGGGTACCATGGTTATTTATATCCGTCTTTTTGATCGCACGTTATTGCACTTTTTGTTCGGCAGTATGATGATAAAGCATTGTTTTTTGCTTTGTTTTCTATTTTTATTTTTTAAGGGGTTCACTAAAGGGGTTAACTAGTGGGACAGTTTTATAGGGCGGGTCATTACGGATGCAGCGAAACTAAATATGTGTGCTGTGTACTTTTATTTTTTTTTTTTTTTTATTTCCAAAAAATGAATTTATTAGGGAATATTTTTTTTTTTTTTAGCTATTTTTTAATATTTTTTTTTACTTTATTTTATTGTCCCAGGGGGGACATAACTGTAATGTGTCAGATCGCTGATCTGACAGTTTTGGACAGCACTCTGTCAGATCAGCAGTGTGCCAGGGGTGGTCCATGACAGCCCCTGACACATAGTGCCGGGTGTTAGCTGTGATAATCAGCTGATACCCGGCCGCGATCAGTGGCGCTCCCCGCCGGGAGTGCCACTGATCGCTGAGACGTACTATCCCGTCCCCGGTCATAGGGGCCTGGGTACCGTGGACAGGATAGTACGTCTCCCGTCAGAAAGGGGTTAATAAATCTTAATTAAACCATACTTATAACCTCACCCATTCCACCAAGGTTATCTGGAAAAGAGTAAAAAATAAAAAACAACAATATTCCTCACCTTTCTGCAGAGATGCTGCTAATCCATTTGTCCCATGATGGGTCTAGCTCTGGTACATCTAGATGGCAGGCTGCATGGTTCCATGATGCGACCATAGAGCCTGTCATCCAGCAGAGCCAATGAGTAGTGTGTGCTCAATGTCTCCCTGTGAACTCCTATTACCTATCTGATTGCACTTCAAGTGTAAGAAAGTTCTTTTGCTCGCAATGCCATCAGACACTTGCCCCCAGCCGCCGGCTTTCCCTCTGCTGGTTAAAAAAATTATGTGGGAGCCCATGCCATTTCTTTCAGAAAAATAATCTTTTAATAATTAAATACATGTACAGTAAGCTGTACACACACTGTACTAATTGTTTATGTCACTGACATCTATATACTGTATCTATCAATTCTATATTTATTTACTGTTTGTAATCCATCTCTTCTATCCCGTGAGCTCCTGCAGTTTATCTATCTATTTATCTATCTATCTATGTAATATATATATACATACATATACAGTGGGTTCTGAAAGTATTCAGACCCCTTTAAATTTTTCACTTTTTGTTTCATTGCAGTCATTTGGTAAATTCAAAAAAGTTTGAATTTTTCTCTCATTAATGTACACTTTGCACCCCATCTTAACTGAAAAAAAACAGAAATGTAGAAATGTTTGCAAATTTATTAAAAAAGAAAAAATGAAATATGACATGGTCATAAGTATTCAGACCCTTTGCTCAGTATTGAGTTGACGCACCCTTTTGAGCTAGTACAGCCATGAGTCTTCTTGGGAATAATGCAATAAGTTTTTCACACCTGGATTTGGGGATCCTCTGCCATTCTTCCGTGCAGATCCTCTTCAGTTCCATCAGGTTGGATGGTGAACTTTGGTGGATAGCCATTTTCTGGTCTCCCCAGAGATGCTCGAATTGGGTTTAATAGGGTTTAGGTCTGGACTCTAGCTGGGCAAGTCAAGAATGGTCACACAGTTGTTCTGAAGCCACTACTTTATTATTTTAGCTGTGTGATTAGGGACATTGTTTTGTTGGAAGGTGAACCTTCATCCAAGTCTGAGGTCCAGAACACTCTGCTAGAGGTTTTTATCCAGGATATCTCTGTACTTTGCTGCATTCATGCTTCCCTCAATGGCAACCAGTCATCATGTCCCTGCAGCTGACAAGCACCCCCATAGCATGATGCTGCCATCACCATGTTTCACTGTTGGGATTGTATTGGGCAGGTGATGAGCAGTGCCTGGTTTTCTCCACACATACCACTTAGAATTTTCACCAAAAAGTTCTATATTTGTCTCATCAGACCAGATAATCTTATTTCTCATAGTCTTGGAGTCATTCATGTGTTATTTAGCAAACCCTATGTGGGCTTTCATATGTATGGCACTGAAGAGAGGCTTCTGTCTGGCCACTCTGCCATAAAGGCCCGATTGGTGGAGGGCTGCAGTGATAGTTGACTTTGTGGAACTTTCTCCAATCTCCCTACTGCATCTGTGGAGCTCAGCCACAGTGATCTTGGGGTTCTTTTTTACCTCTCTCACCAAGGCTCTTCTCCCATGATTGCTCAGTTTGGCTGGACGGCCAGGTCTAGGAAGACTTCTGGTGGTCCCAAACCTATTCCATTTAAGGATTATTGAGGCCACTGTGCTCTTAGGAACCTTGAGTACTGCAGAAATTCTTTTGTAACCTTGGCCAGATCTGTACTTTGCCACAATTCTGTCTCTGAGCTCCTTGCCAGTTCCTTTGACCTCATCATTCTCATTTGGTCTGACATGCACTGTGAGCTGTGAGGTCTTGTGTGCCTTTACAAATCAAGTCCTATCAGTTTAATTAAACACAGCTGGACTCCAGTGAAGGAGTAGAACCATCTCAAGGCAGATCACAAGGAAATGGACAGCATGTGACATAAATATGATTGTCTGAGCAAAGTGTCTGAATACTTATGGCCATGTGATATTTCAGTTTTTCTTTTTTAATACATTTGCAAAAAATGTCTACATTTCTGTTTTTTTCAGTCAAGATGCGGTGCAGAGTGTACATTAATAAGAAAAAAAAATGAACTTTTTTGAATTTACCAAATGGCTGCAATGAAACAAAGAGTGAAAAATTAAAAGGGGTCTGAATACTTTTCGCACCCATTGTATACAGTGCATTGCAATAGTATTCGGCCCCCTAGACCTTTTCGACCTTTTCCCACATATCATGCTAGAAACATAAAGATACAAAAGGCAAATTTTTGGTGAAGAATCAACAAGTGGGCCACAATTGTGAAGTTGAACAAAATTTATTGGTTATTTTAATTTTTTGTGGAAATGCAAAAACTGAAAAGTGGGGCGTGCAATATTATTCGGCCCCTTTACTTTCAGTGCAGCAAACTCACTCCAAAAGTTCATTGTGGATCTCTACATGATCCAATGTTGTCCTAAATGACTAATGATGATAAATATAATCCACCTGTGTGCACTCAATTCTCCTTTTAAATGTACCTGCTCTGTCCTGCTCTGTAATAGTCTCAGGGTTCTGTTTGAAGCACAGAGAGCATCATGGAGACCAAAGAACACAACAGGCAGGTCCGTGATACTGTTTAAAGCTGGATTTGGACACAAAAAGATTTCCAAAACTTTAAACATCCCAAGGAGCACTGTGCAAGTGATCATATTGAAATGGAAGGAATATCATACCACTGCAAATCTACCAAGTCCCTCTAAACTTTCAACTCAAACAGGGAGAAGACTTATCAGAGATGCAGCCAAGAGGCCCATGATCACTCTGGATGAACTGCAGAGATCTACAGCTGAGGTGGGACAGTCTGTCCATAGGACAACAATCAGTCGTTCACTGCACAAATCTGGCCTTTATGGAAGAGAGGCAAGAAGAAAGCCATATCTCAAAGATATCCATAAAAAGTGTCATTTAAAGTTTGCAACAAGCCACCTGGGAGACACACCAAACATGTGGAAGAAGGTGCTCTGGTCAGATGAAACCAAAATCGAACTTTTTGGCAACAATGCCAAACGATATGTTTGGCGTAAAGGCAACACAGCACGCACCATCCCCACTGTCAAACATGGTGGTGGCAGCATCATGGTTTGGGCCTTTTCTTCAGCAGGGACAGGGAAGATGGTTAAAATTGATGGGAAGATGAATATAGAGCCAAATACAAGACCATTCTTGAAGAAAACCTGATGGAGTCTGCAAAAGACCTGAGACTGGGACGGAGATTTGTCTTCCAACAAGACAATTATCCCAAACATAAAGCAAAATCTACAATGGAATGGTTCACAAATAAATGTATCCAGGTGTTAGAATGGTCAAGTCAAAGTCCAGACCTGAATCCAATCGAGAATCTGTGGAAAGAGCTGAAAACTGCTGTTCACAAACGATCTCCATCAAACCTCGCTGAGCTCGAGCTGTTTGCCAAGGAAGAATGGGCAAGAATTTCAGTCTCTCGATGTACAAAACTGATAGAGACATAACCTAAACGACTTGCAGCTGTAATCGCAGCAAAAGGTGGCGCAACAAAGTATTAAGTTAAAGGGGCCGAATAATATTGCACGTCCCACTTTTCAGTTTTTGAATTTCCATAAAAATTTAAAATAACCAATAAATTTCGTTCAACTTCACAATTGTGTCCCACTTGTTGTTAATTCTTCACCAAAAATTTACATTTGGTATCTTTATGTTTGAAGCAAGATATGTGGGAAAAGGTTGAAAAGTTCCAGGGGGCCGAATACTTTCGCAAGGCACTGTATGTGTGTTTCACTGATATCTATATATCTATGTATTCTATATGTATATATCTATTCTATCTATTCTATTCTATCCTGTCACTGTGTGATTTCACTGTACGCGGCACATGAATTGCTGGCTTTTCTAAGGAGATCGGTGTGCAAAAATCAGACAGCACTCACATGGTCCGAGTGCTGTGCGATTTTTTTCTTGCACCCATTGACTTCTATTGTGGGATGCGATCTGATTTCCGATTACAATCGCAGGATGCTGCAAGTTGTTTCCAGTCTGATCCGAGCTGGAATAAAAAACACAGATGAACACACAATGATAAAATAACATTGGTCTGAATGTAATCTGATTTTTAATCGGATTGCATTTGTTCGATTTCATCGCAAGTGGGAATAATCCCTTAGGCCGGGGTCACACTTAAAGGGGACCTGTCACCCCCTCCAGGCGTTTTTAGCTAAAAGAGCCACCTTATGCAGCACTAATGCTGCATTCTATCAAGGTGGCTCTTTTATTTGGCATCCCTTCCACCGCATAAAGAAGCGTTTTTAAAATTTATCAATCATACCTGAAGTTTGTCTGAGGGGTAGGTCTTTCCTCCTGGACACAGACGCCTCACATACATCAGTCATTTCCTCTTGGTGCCGCCCCCGCAGCGTTCATTTTTTTTTTTTCCTGGTGCCTTCGCTGTTTTTTTTTCTTGGGTATGCGCTGTTAGCGCTGCCCGTCCACTAACATCACGTGATGTCTTCCTTTTCGCGCCTGCGTGGACACGTGGCCCGAGATCCCGCCCCGCAGTGTGAATAAATCAGAAGAGACTGCGGGGCGGGATCTCGGGCCGTGCGTCCACGCAGGCGCAATAAAGAAGTCATTACATGATGTCAGTGGACGGGCAGCGCTAACTGTGCATGCCCAAGAAAAAGAATAACAGCGGAGGCGCAAGGATAATAAATGAACGCTGCGGAGGCGGTGCCAAGAGGAAATGACTGATGGATGTGAGGCGTCTGTGTCCGGGGGAAAGGCCTGCCCCCGGGACAAACTTCAGGTATGAGTGACAAATTTTAAAAACACTTCTTTCTGCGGTGGAAGGGGCACCAAATAAAAGAGCCACATTGACAGAATGCAGCATTAGTGCCGCACAAGGTGGCTCTTTTAGTTAAAAACGCCTGGAGGGGGTGACAGGTTCCCTTTAACATATTAAAAATCAGTCTGAGTCTCCTTGCCGAGAGTCGCAGGACTGTAATGCGAGTGTCATGTGAGTGTATGCAAGTGCAATTTGATTTCTCACACCTAGCATCCGATTTACATCCGAATGCAGTGTGATTGCTATCCAACTGCAAAGCGATTTTAACATGAGCTTTTACATACATTAATTCTCTGTCATTTACACATCGTTTTCAAACGAAATATTCTTCAAAAGACACACACACATATATATACTGTACATATATATTAGATGTATAGATAGATAGATAGATAGATAAATAGATAGATAGATAGATAGATTAAAGGATGGCAAATCATCTGCCGTGTACAGTGTAATTACAGAGTGACAAGCTAGAATAGAATAGATATATATACACATACTAGAATAGATGTGTGTGTATATATATATATATATATATATATATGTGTTAGTGACACATACACATATACATGTATTTATGTTGCATAGGTAGATAGATAGAAGAAAAGCCAGTAATTCATCTGCTTTGCTCTGTAAAATCACTGCAGGAACCGACAGGATAGAAGAGATGTATTACATACAGTAGATACAAATAGAATAGGTAGATACGTGTATATAGATGTCAGTGACAAATACAATTAGTACGGTGCGTGTGCAAATTACTGTTCATGTATATAGTTGATAAAAGATTATTTTTCAAAAAAAATGACGTGGGGTCCTCCTATAAGTAATGACCAGCAAAGGCTATGCAGACAGCTGCGGGCTGATATTAATAGCCTAGGAAGGGGCCATGGATACTGCCCACCCCCTGGCTATAAACATGAGGTCTCAGCCTCCCCAGAAAAGACACATCTCTAAGATGCATCAATTCTGGCACTTAGCCTCGCTCTTCCCACTTGCCCTGTAGTGGTGACAAGTGGGGTTAGTTGGGGTGGTAAATGTCACCTTTGTATTGTCTGGTGACACAAAGCCCTGAGGTTAGTAATGGAGAGGCGTCAATAAGGCGCCCCCTATTACTAACCCCATAGTCACATTGTAAGAAAACACAGACACCCAGAAAAAAGTCCTTTAATTGAAAGAAAGACACAAACCCCTTTAATAAACTCAATGAAACCATACTTACGACCTCGCCTAATTACACCAAAGCCCTCAATCTCCTGTATTAAAATGAAAATCAAAAAACAACAATATACCTTACCTGTCTGTCATTCTGTTCCACTCCATAATCCATGTCTGGGGAGAATTAGTTTTCAACCTGGATGGTGCCAAGATGCGACCATCCAGGCTGACAACCACTGGTGAATGAGATGCTGCGAGCGCAGCCTCAGTGACGTCACTGAGGCTGTACTCCCTGCCGGGCTGAACTGCGGTGACCTCAGGACCATCTAGAAATGCCAGTGATTTGCGGTGAAGTCACTGAGCTTGAACTGCAGTGACCTCATGGTCACTGCAGTTCAAGCTCAGTGACTTCACCGCAAATCACGCCTTTTTTGGGGCGGCTGAGAGCTGATGTTTTTAGCCGGGGGGCAGTATCCATGGCCTCTTCCTAGGCTATTAATATCAACCCGCAGCTGTCTGCATAGCCTTTGCTGGTTACTAATTATAGGGGGGACCGCACGTCATTTTTAGGGGGGTCCCCCATTTTAATAGCCAGTAATGGCTGAGTATACAGTTGTGAGCTGATATTAATAGCCTGGGAAGCTCCATGGGTATTACCACCTTCCCAGGCTATAAACATCTGTCCCCAGTCGTTGTCTTTTCCCTCTACTGGTTACGAAAATTGCGCGGGAGCCACGCCATTTTTTTCCAGAAAAATAATCTTTTATTAATGAAATACATGTACAGTAATTTGTACACACACTGTACTAATTGTATTTGTCACTGACATCTATATATCTATATATCTACCTATTCTATTTGTATTTCCTTTATGTAAACCATCTCTTTTATCCTGTCAGCTCCTGCAGTGATTTTACAGAACACGGCAGATGAATGACTAGCTTTTCTTCTATCTATCTATGCAATATAAATTCATATATATGTGTGTGTATGTGTGTCATTGATATATATATATATACACATCTATTCTATGTGTGTATATCTATTCTATGTATTCCATTCCAACCTGTCAGTGTGATTTTACTGCACATCGCACATGAATTGGCGCTTTTTCAAAGGACACTGGTGCGTAAACATCGGACAGCACGCGCATGGTCTGTATGGTGTCTGATTTTTTCTCGCACCCATTAGCTTGCATTGGCAAGACTCGGCCAATTTTACAGGCATGTAGAATATGCCTGAGAAAAAATATGGTGATGTGAGCTGCTCCATACATTAACACTGGTCCGAGTGCTATGCAATGTTTTCTCGCATAGCACTCGTCCATATTTCACACTAGTGTGACCCCGGCCTAATAGAGGAACTTGCTGGAGCTGTTGTTTGTGTGTACTGTTTAGTTATCTTACTGCAAAAATCTATGCTACTTAATTTAATATAAACACCAATTTCAATAATTTTAAAACTGTAAAATGTAAAGAAAAAAATGTCAATGATTTGGAATTGTTATAGCCACATTTTAATCACAACAGGACAAAGAACACGTCAGAAGTTGAAAGAGATTTTTATATTTCATTTAAAATAACATAAATTAAAAAATTGATGGCTTCTCAAAAAAGTTGGGACAGGGCATGTCTACAATTGAAATGGAAAAATATTTAAATTTCATTTTTTTATATATGTATTCTATGTTCTGTAGTGAACAAAATGTGGCTGTTGTATAAGAGATTTTCAAATCATTGCAATCTTGTTTTCCTTACATTTCACACAGTGACCCAGATATTTGGGATATGGGGTTGTAAATGAAAAGTCTGTTTTCCGGATTTGAAAAATGTTACAGCTTATTGCCACCACTAGAGAAGTCACAGTACTTAGATATATACAACTGTTATTATATTCAGTGGTCAGTGAAATGGTATGTGGGCTAAACACATCACCAGCATGAACCATTCTCCTGTCCTGTTAACTTGCTGCAAGTAAGTGTAAGTCTATTAGCATGAAATGGAAGTAGTTTAGCTAAGAAAATGACATAGTTGATAACGGAAGATGTCATAGGTGATAAATTTGTAGCAAATCTTTAACTGTGAGCAGTTTTAAGTCAGGAATGCATGTAGATTCTCATTCACTAGCAGACATTTTAAAAATGATGAGAAACCTAATTGTAACACATATTATTATTATTATTTATTATAGCGCCATTTATTCCTTGGCGCTTTACATGTGAGGAGGGGTATACATAATACATACAAGTACAGTAATCTTAAACAATACAAGTCACGACTGGTACAGGATGAGAGAGGACCCTGCCCGCGAGGGCTCACAATCTACAACGAGATGGGTGAGGATACAGTAGGCAAGGGTAGAGCTGGTCGTGCAGCGGTTTGGTGGATCGGTGGTTACTGCAAGTTGTAGGCTTGTCGGAAGAGGTAGGTCTTCAAGTTCTTTTTGAAGGTTTGCATGGTAGGCGAGAGTCTGATATGTTGTGGTAGAGAGTTCTAGAGTAGAGGGGATGCGCGGGAGAAATCTTGTATGCGATTGTGGGAATAGGAGATAAGAGGGGAGTACAGAAGGAGATCTTGTGAGGATTGGAGGTTTTGTGCAGGTAAGTACCGGGAGACTAGGTCACAGATGTACGGAGGACTCAGGTTGTGGATGGCTTTGTATGTCATGGTTAGGATTTTGAACTGGAGTCTTTGGGTAATGGGGAGCCAGTGCAGGGATTGACAGAGGGGAGAAGCCGGGGAATAGCGGGGGGACAGGTGGATTAGTCAGGCAGCAGAGTTAAGAATAGATTGGAGGGGTGCGAGAGTGTTAGAGGGGAGGCCACAGAGCAGGAAGTTGTAGTAGTCAAGGCGGGAGATGATGGGGGCATGGACTAGGGTTTTTGCAGATTCTTGGTTGAGGAATGTACGGATCCGTGAAATATTTTTGAGTTGAAGTCGGCAGGAAGCGGAAAGGGCTTGGATATGTGGTTTGGAGAGATCAGTGTCAAGGATAACCCCGAGGCAGCGAGCTTGTGGGACTGGAGAGAGTGGCCAGCCGTTTACTTTAATGGATAGGTCTGTTGGGGGGGTCACGTGAGATGGGCGAAAGATGACTAATTCTGTTTTGTCCATATTAAGTTTTAGAAATCTAGCGGAGAAGAAGGATGAAATAGCAGACAGACATTGAGTGATTCTGTTTAGTAGGGAGGTGATATCTGGTCCAGAGATGTAGATCTGTGTGTCATCAGCATAGAGATGATACTGAAAGCCATGAGATTCTATGAGCTGTCCGAGGCCGAAGGTGTAAACAGAGAAGAGCAGGGGCCCTTGGACTGAACCTTGCGGGACTCCGACGGATAGAGGGCGCGGTGAGGAGGTGGTGTGCGAATGGGAGAGGCTGAATGTCCGGTCTGCTAGGTATGACGCAATCCAAGATAGGGCCAAGTCTGTGATACCAACAGATGAGAGGGTTTCTAGTAATAGGGAATGGTCCACTGTGTCAAAGGCAGAGGACAGGTCCAGGAGGAGGAGGACAGAGTAGTGTCGCTTGGCCTTGGCGGCTAGTAGGTCATTGGTGACCTTAGTTAGGGCAGTTTCAGTGGAGTTGTGTGGCCGGAAGCCGGATTGCAAGTGGTCAAGGAGGGAGCAAGAAGAGAGGTGGGAGGATAGTTCAAGATGGAAGTGTTGTTCCAGTAGTTTTGAGGCATAGGGGAGAAGTGATATAGGGCGATAGCTAAATACAGAGGATGGGTCAAGAGAGGGCTTTTTGAGGATAGGTGTGATTGAGGCATGTTTACAGCTTGAGGGGAAAACACCAGTTGTTAGTGATAGGTTGAAGAGATGGGTTAGGCTTGGGATGAAGACTGTGGTGAGGTTTGGGATGAAGTGGGATGGGATCGGGTCAAGTGCACAGGTAGTGAGATGTGATCTTGAGAGTAGAGTGGAGAGTCGATCGTCTGTAATGGTGGAGAAGTTGGTTTTGGGGGAGGAAGACAGGGCAGGTAGGAGAAAGGGCACTGGGGGTTGTTGACCAAAACTGTCTCTGATGTTATCAATCTTCTCCTTGAAAAATGAGGCAAAGTCTTCAGCTGAGATGAGTGGAGAGGGAGGAGGTGCTGGGGGGCGGAGGAGAGAATTGAAGGTGTTGAATAACTGTTTAGGGTTGTGAGACAGGGAGGATATGAGAGATGAGAAGTAGGTTTGTTTTGCTGCAGCAAGTGTGGCCTTGAAAGTAGTGAGGGACTGTATGAATGTGATGAAGTCCTCATTGGAGTGGGATTTTTTCCATCTCTGCTCAGCAGCCCTGGAAGCCCGCCTTAGTTCTTTGGTCAGACTGGTGTGCCAGGGCTGTCTGTTGATTTTGCGAGTTTTGGTATGTTTGAGAGGGGCAACTGATTCCAAAGCTACAGCTATTGTGGTGTTATATAGAGCGGCAGTGGCATCAGCATTGTGTAGGGAACTTATGTCTGTAAGAGGGAGGAGTGTTGTGAGTTCATTCTCGGGTTCCCCTTCTGAACTCCCTCTGGTGGTGTCGGGAGGTGGAGCGGCTGGTTTGATCGGGGGAGATCTGCCACCTGAGGATGGGGATGATGATTGAATCTTGGGATTCTCAGATTGGATTTAAGACAGCCAACGCCCTATTCAGTTGCTGGTGATTCCTTCTGGCTTGTCAGCTCTTGGTTTTCAGCTCTGTTCCAGTCATCAAAAGCTAAGTTTTTCTGCTAATGTTCACACTTGATTTTGTTGGTCTATTCAGTTTTTTGTGTGGTCTGCCGGGGGCTGAGCTGAATTTCCACTCTTATTTATCAGTATTTTGCCAATTGGCTATTTGTCCCTTACTAGTTCAGTCTCTTTTTGCTCTGTCTCAGAATATTCCAGAGTGCTGATATAGTTGGAGAAGTCTAGTGACTTCAGGGTTAATTTTGCTATCAGAAGTGTTGGACATTATTTTTGTAGGGTTTTTTGCAGGTTGCAGACAGTGACTTGCCTTTCCTTTCCTGTCTAGTTAGTTTGGGCCCCATCATTTGCTCAGCCTATTTTCCTGCCTGTGTTTGTGCCTTCATCTTGTTTCACCGTCAATACATGTGTGGGGACTATCTATTCCTTTGGGGTCTGCTCTGGGGCAGTTAGTTTTCCCTTTTCTTGCATTAGGCTTATGTAGTCCTCCGGCCGTGACGAGGCGTCTAGGAACATCGTAGGCATGCTCCACGGCTACTGCTATACTGCTAGTTGTGTGGTAAGATCAGGGATCTGCAATCTGCCTAGTTACCAACTTCTCTGGTTTTCTATGGCTTAGCTTGTTTTGTTTTTTTTTCTCCTCGGTGACCCATTCATAACAGAGGAGGGATTCAGACAGTGAGTGTAGATCGAGGTGTTGAAGATTTCTGCGAGGGTGTGTGAGTTTTTGAGGTGGGGATTGTGGATCTGAGGAGGAGAGAGAAGAGAATGTAAGTAGGTTGTGGTCAGAGAGAGGAAGAAGTGAGTTAGAGAGGCTAGATAGGGAGCAGAGGCGGGTGAAGATGAGGTCTAGTGTGTGGCCATCTTTGTGAGTGGCTGCAGAAGACCATTGAGTGAGGCCGAAGGAGGAAGTGAGAGATAGAAGTTTAGTGGCAGCTGAGAGGGAAGTGTCAATGGGGATGTTGAAGTCGCCCAAGATGATAGTGGGGATATCAGTGGAAAGGAAATGGAGTAGCCAGGTGGTGAAGTAGTCAAAGAAGGTGGTGGCTGACCCTGGAGGGCGGTATATGACAGCTAGTTGGAGGTTGGAGGGGGAGTAGATGCACACAGAGTGCACCTCGAAGGAAGGGAGGGTAACAGAGGGCGGCAGTGGGATTGGGGTGAAGGAGCAGTTATCTGACAGGAGAAAACCAACTCCTCCACCATGCTTGCAGCTGGGGCAGACTCATTTATATAAAACTACAACCCCCCTTTAAGGTAATCTACTTGCTTAGAGGGAACCTGTCATTAGATTCATGCCGTCCGGACTTTGAGATGCATGACTCAGAGTTCAGCTGCACTCCCTTGAGGAGCCAGGAGAGAATATGTCTCGGGTGTCTAGTCTGATGCAGTCCATGGTCTGCTTCTCCCTGTTCTGCTCCTGTTAATTGAGAGGTCTCTATGTATGCTTCTCCCTGCCCATCTGTGCAGTGCCAGATGTGGACTACATCAGACTAGTCTTGTCTCTTCTATTTTCTGTTAGGAATCTGTGTCCTGCCATACTTATGCAGAGATCCAAATCCTCACATTGTCTCCAGAGGCTAAGTCCTTTCAGCCAGCTTCTGAGCATGCTCCTGGAATGAGCTCCCATTGGAGTTCAGGAGTCAGGTGCTCAGGTCCTGCTCCTGATTCCATTGGTTCAGCTCAGGGCTCTGGAGATTTCCGGAAGGTCCCGGTCACTATAAAAAGTGTGCATGGCTGTTCTGCCATGCGCTAGTATTTTTTATACTTGCTGCTGTGTGTTTGGTGATGGATGCTTGGACTGGTGACTGACTCATTAAATATCCCCCTCCTTGGTTATTACGATTGTGTGAGTGATTGGGCTGCCGCCAGTAGCAGCACTAGCGCCAACGCGCTCCAGCTATACCTTCTCAGCAGCCAGCGTCCTGCATCGCACCAGCGACATTGCGGTGTTTCCTCTGTGGCTCTGTTCACTCCGCGCTGCGATTGCAGTTCTCCCACGTCTGCAGTTGCGACGCCTCCTGTCTTATTGAACGGTAGGTCTAGAGGGAGTAGTCCTGCTGCCTAAGGCTACTTCTGTGACTCTAAATACCGTGACAGTTTCGCTGTTAGTCTGTGTCCCTGAACAGACTCAGCGTATTAGTTTATACTTTTGCCTGCAGCTCTGTGAGCATAACAGAGCTCGTTTCAGTGCACTTAGGGTGCAGTTAACCCCGTGCACATTACCGCCACAGTGCTCTGCCTCTCTAGCAGCGGTTATATCACCTGCCGCACGGTGGACCTCGAGTGGCGAAGGCACTTAATTTATTTTTTATTTAGTCCCTTCCGCCATTCGTAACATTTTCCTCCTCCAGTCTTTCAAAGTACGTTTACTCTAAAGGCCCCTTTACATTTAGCGATGTACCAGCGATCCCGACCAGCGATATGACGCGGTCAGGATCGCTGGTGCATCTCTAAATGGTCGCTAGTGAGCTATCACACTGGCAGATCTCACAGTGATGTAGCGACGCAGCAGTGGTCGTTACTTACCTTTCAGACGCGGCGATCCTGACGTCCTCCCGCCCGCGTCCACGCGTCGCTTGTCGGCGCCAGCAGGAAGCGCCCGACGAGAAATGGAGCTGCACGATCTCGCGCGATCAGCGACAGACAGCGGGGGAGTTGGTCGGAGTTAAGTATCACACTGCTGCGTTACAAAATCGGTGACGCTTTAGCGATATCACTATGTGTAAAGGCCCCTTAAGTCAGCACAGCTTTTCAGAGTGACACATACCTAGTTGTAAGTAGCTAGAGTATGATTCATGTTGCACGAGCCTTGGCCAGCATGAATCTAATGATAGGTTTCCTTTAATGATGTAAACACTGGAGCAATACATAGCATAGTAAATTCATGTATTTAAAACAACTAGATCTACAGTATGTAGTTATGCATTACATGCCAAGGATAACTACTTTAAAATCTGTAAATATTTCTTTACTTTTTCTCAGGTTTCCCAGTGGCCAGTTGCAGAACAAGGTCTCCTTTATGATCGAAACTGGATGATTGTGAACGAAAATGGAGTTTGTTTGAGTCAGAAGCAAGAGCCAAGACTGTGCTTTATACGTCCAACAATTGATATGATTAAAAATGCTATGATAATTCAGGCAAAAGGTAACAGTTGCTTTCCAATCATTATAAGACATTGATATTATGTTGTCATGTGCAAGTTAATATGCCACTCCAGGAAAAAGTGCAACTATATTGTGCATTATTGGCTATTATTATAGGGAACCTGTAAGTTGATTTCTGCTGTCCAAACCAATTGCACAATTGCAACCTACGATGTACAATACAAAATAATATTGTGGTACCGTGTTAGCCAGAAAAATAGATGTAAATACTTATGTCCCCCCCAAAAATTGAGAAAAGTATTTAAGCAGTGATACCTTTATTGGCTAACCAGAGAAATTATATTTGCAAGCAAGCTTTCAGGGCTCAAAAGGCCCCTTCATCAGGCTTGATTACAAGTGAATTACTGAGAAGAGATGGCAACATTTAAATAGAAATTACAACAGGACATGAGGTGATACAGGCCAAGGAAATTAAATTAAGGTTTTTGTTACACATGTAAATGAGGTGGCAGTGTTCTATTAGAGATCTGAAGACCTTCTTGTGGAGGTGTGAACTGTGTCCATGTGATGAGTCATGACATGGACACAGACATGGACATGGACACAGTTCACACCTCCACAAGAAGGTCTTCAGATCTCTAATAGAACACTGCCACCTCATTTAATTTAATTTCCTTGGCCTGTATCACCTCATGTCCTGTTGTAATTTCTATTTAAATGTTGCCATCTCTTCTCAGTAATTCACTTGTAACCTAGCCTGATGAAGGGGCCTTTTGAGCCCTGAAAGCTTGCTTGCAAATATAATTTCTCTGGTTAGCCAATAAAGGTATCACTGCTTAAATACTTTTCTCAATTTTTGGGGGGGACATAAGTATTTACATCTACAATTGCAACCTGCAATATTTTTCTCTAAAAAATCCCATAGGAGATCCATTGCAGCAAAATCTGAACTGCAATATGGCGCTCCTTCCCTTCTGAGCTTTGCACTGCGCCTCAAAAGTAATTTTCAATCACATATGGGTTATTGGTGTACTCAGGAGAAATTGTGTAACAAATGTGTCATTCATTTTCTCCTACTTGGGGCCAAAACAACATGTTAATGGAAAAAAGGTAATTTTCCATTTATTCAGCCTAATGTTATACAATTCTGTGAATCGCTTGAAGGTTAAAAATGGTCATTGCACCTCTAGATCAATTCCTAGAGAGGTGTAGTTTCCAAAATGGGGTCACGTGTGTGGTTTCTGCTGTTTTGGCAGGTCAAATGTAACATGGCATCTGCAATCAATTTCTGTCAAAATTAGCTCCACAATTCAGTTGGCACTCCTTCCCTTCTCAACCCTGCTGTGTGCCCATACAGTAGTTTCCACCACATATGGGGTATATGTGTACTCATGAAATATGCACAACAAATTGTATGGTACACTTTTTCCTGTTACCCTTGTGAAAATAAAAAATTTGGGGCAAAAACAACATAATAGTGGGAAAAATGTATTTTTCTTTTCACTTTCATAGCTCAGTGTTATATAATTCTGTGACGTACCTGTGGGTTCAATGTGCTCACCACAAGTTCCTTGAGGGGTGTTGTTATCAAAATTGTGTCACTTGTTCTTGGTTTCCACTGTTTCAGCACATCATTGGCTCTGCAAACCCGACATAGTGTCCGCTAATGATTACAGCCAATTTTGAGTTCAAAAGTCAAATGGTGCTCCTTCCCTTCCGAGCCCATCTTTGCCCCAAAACAGTTTTTTTCCACCATATATGGGGTAACGGCACACTCAGGTTAAGTTGCACAACAAATTACTTGGTCCATTTTCTCCTGTAACCCTTGTGGAAATGCAAAATTTGGAGTTAAATCAACATTTTTGTGGGAAAAAGTAAAATTTTAATTTTTTTCCTTCCACTTTGCTTTATTTCCTGTGAAGCATTTGAAGGGTTAATAAACTTATTGAATGTGATTTTGAGTACTTTGAGGGGTGCAGTCTTTAAAATGGTGTCACTTTTGGGTATTTTTTTGTCATGTAGGCCCCTCAAAGTCACTTCAAATGTGATATTGTCATCCCATTTGAGATATTGCTTTTAATCCTTGTGACTTCTTAACAAAACAATTATGTTAATGCTGATATAAATTATACATATGGTTAATATTATTTATTACCTATTTTGTGTGATGTAACTCTCTGGTTTGAGGATACAAAAATATAAAGTTTGAAAATTGCTAAATTTGTAAAAATTTTGTCAAAATTCAGATATTTTCACAAATAAACAAAAAAATATTGGCCTAAATTTATCACTAATATGAAGTACAATGTGTCTTGAAAAAAGATTCTCAGAATCACTTAGATATGTTGAAGCGTTCCAGAGTTATTGCAACATAAAGTGACACTGGTCAGAATTGTATTATTCTGTCTGGTCAGGAAGGGGAAAACAGGCTCGGGAGGTAAGGGTTTAATGTCTGTATGAGGCTTAATTCAGATGCCAGATTGTGTAACAACATTAGTTTAGATCTCAGACCAGACTCAAAATTTAATTTAGACATCAAACTGCACTTTAAAATTATTAAGACCTCTAAACAAGTTGAACCCCAGACCAGATCCTTAAATTATTGTCAATAACCAGACAACAGTGTCCAGTCAAAAAGTCAAAATCCAGATAAGGCTAGTTTCACACTAGAGTTTTTTAGCACTGCGATTCGTGCGCAATGGAATAGCATACAAAAAACGCATCATGCGTTTTGTATGCGTTTGCTTTTTATGCGCATGCGTTTTAACCAGTTTCTAGCCATGTTAACTCTTAAAACACATGCGATTTTAAATGCAGGCATGCACATGTCCATGCGCACGCCTGCATTCCCATAGACTGTAATGTGATTCTTTTGTGCATGCCGTGCGCAAGCGTGGGCATGCATTTTTTTGAGACAGGTCGGACGAATCGAAAATGCAACAGGTTGCGTCCAGCGCGCCTAGGCGCACACTACAAAAAAATGCATGCACACGAAAACGCATACGAACACGTGCATACGCTAGACCATGCGCCCCCATGTTAAACATAGGGGCGCAGGACGCATGTGCCTGGACGCGCACGAAGTGCAGCGCTAAAAAACTCTAGTGTGAAACCAGCCTAAGACCTTAAATTTAGACCCCTAGATAATACACCTAAATATAGACATTAGACTGGACATTCAAATTCAGTCTCCAGACCAGAATAATAATCTAAAAAAAAATTCAGATCCCAAAATAGAGGCCAAAAGAAATTCAGACCCTAGAAAGACAATCATATTAAAGCCTCCTTCACACGTCCGTATAAAACACATACGTGAAAAACTGCTGTCATCAGTGTTCTGGATCAGTGTGCCATCCGTGTTTCTCCGATATGGATAAAAAAAGAATAAAATTACAAAGCTTCTCCTATACTTTGCAATGTTAAACAAGTACAGCACATGGATGGCACACCGATGACATCCGTGTGCTGTATGTGTTTTTCACAGAAACATAGACTTATTTTGGCCGGTGTGCTGCTGGGAAAAAATGGACACCTCTCCATGTGGTTCACACAAACACATGACCTTATGTTCACCTTAGTCTGTATAAGAATAAGTATACATTTACTGTACTTTCTGAAAAATAATGTAATTCTGGGATTATTTAGAGCCTAGTCTGGGTCTGATTATTTTGGGATCTGGTTTAGGGTTCACATTTTTTAGGTGGCTGTTTTGAAAGTTTTAACATTTTTATTCTGGTCTAAGAACTTTATTTGCATGTTTGGTCTGTGATCTGAATTAAATTTAGACTAGGCATCAAAAATAATCAGACCTCAGACCAAACTGCTTGTTTAATTCAGACCTCAAGCTTAATCAAATTCAAAAAATGATCTTACCACATATTAAACCCCAAAACTGATCAGATCTTTAAATAATTCAGACACCAACAAACCTTAAATGTTTTCAAATTTCAGGTTAGGCCCCCTAAATAAATGCTTCCACATGGCCCTCTACTTCCTAGTACCTCTTGACACATAGGCAATCACTGGCCACATCGATGACCCACCTCAACTAGGAATTAGCAGCAACTGGTCACTTGTCCACGTGTCAATACGTCAACGCTGCAACAGGAAGCAGATACAAGCGAGGACCGATCAGTGCCAGAACACGATCAGCGAGCAGAGTGTCACTTCTGTCAATATTTTATGCCATTGTAGCCATTTCTTCACAAAAAAAGTGGGCAAACTCTATGTTTCCACTTCATTTTCACTGTTTATTTCTTTTATGCAGGGGATACACACAAATACGTATGGACACTTAGCTCGTGACCTCCTGACATCCTATAATACTTCTGCCACTTAGAATATTGCTTAATGCAGGATAATAAACACCTTTTCTATGAAGGAAGAGAAGCTAAGAATTGCATCATCCATTATTACTTTTATGGTTCATTAGGTTTACATGAAACATATGCTGCCTGCTCAGAAAAAAGGCATATTTCCTTAATTTCATAGATCACTTTGATAATGGGGTGAATGAAAATGATGTGGGGGTAAATACTTTTTCTTTTGTGCTTGTGGATGTCTTTAGTTGCTAATTCATCTTGCCAAACATATTCTCTGTATTAAAATTGATAATGTCTGTAAGGCATTTTATGTTTTCTTAAAAAAAAAAAAAAAGCATAAATAAAATCTGCCATAGACTGGTATGTTTGAAAAGAAACAGGTACACCCAAAACCTGAAGATATAGAAGATATATTCACAGGAGATTCCCTGTAGTGAAAATCTGCAGGGAGGCTTTGATTCCAAACGCTTTCTTCAGCAAAAGGAAACTTTACGCCTTCTGTTTCCATGTTTCCATTTAACATTTGGTGCCACCTGGTGGACACAACTATCTTTACAATAAATAAATAGCACACAACTGTAGTTTTCCTAAGAATAGAAGAAAGTGAGGGTGGTTACTTATCTAACTGGAAAAACACTACGACTGTCTGTCTTCTCTCTATTTTCTACAACATTTTTGTTTACGCAATGGTTACCGAGTATTTTTGGCTTGTCTTTTTGTTTTAGATATGTACCCCATTGAAATACCACTAAATGATGAGAGCAACCTGGCAGCTCAAATACGTCAAAACAAAGTTTGTGGAGATAGGTAAGATTGTACGACTCGGGGGTTTTGTGTAATATATCTTCCATATATCTTACATACATAAGTCATCACTTTGAGAATATATAGAATTTCTTTACTTAACACTAAATATTTTTATCTATGTATGAACAACATGGTGGCTCAGTGGTTAGTACTGCAGCCTTGCCGCACTTGGTCCTGTCTTCAATTCCCACCTAGGGAATTTAAGCAGATTTTTTTTATCTAGTGGAGAGTTTGTTATCAACTAGTATACCAAATGGGAAGTGCACAGTCACGAATAATGTAGGAGCTGCCTGGTGACATTTCTTTGCCAGATTCATGATATAGCTATGTAAGGAACTTAACCATTGAATCAGAAAAAGTGTCAGTTAGTTGAGTCAAATATAGAAATTGTTTAGTTACATAGGGCTCAATTTATTAACACTTCCATTAAGGCCAACCTATAATCTAACGTGTTGATCCAAAGGAAATCAAAAACTCCCTGCTGTAGAATATAGTTGTCCATATTAGGGGAAAAATTCCTTCCCAACTCCACATACGGGAATCAGACAGGTTCCCTGGATCACCGGCCCAGCACAGAATCTAGAACCTGATCCTGTAATGTAACAATAACGTGACAGTGTTCAGGGCTTGGTCGTGACTGGTCCATGCCTGGTGCAAAGAGGCCTGGCTTTACATGGCTGAGGAAGCCAGAGATGTAAGAGGGTGAGTATTAGTTTTTTGTTCATTGTTAACCTTTTGCAAACCTCTACTGTTCAGCAAAATGGCAATCAACTGGCCGCCAATCTGATGAATTGATGCGAGGTGCATTGCAAAAAATGTATTGTGGAAAATGCAGATTTTAAAAAAATTTGAGTGAAATTCAATTCCACTCTAATTCATTTTCAACCATCTAATTATGGTACTTAATTCCTCCAGTACTCCGGGTGTTTGGACCTGATGAGTTTACAGTTTTACAGTGCCATACTTTAATTGAAAATGTATGGCATCTGTCGTGTTCTTTTCTTGTGTAGATACTGTAGAGAAGAAGGCATTTAATTGATTGGCCTTCCCCATATGCTTCCACCATGTCACCCAGATTATTTTTGAAAGCGACAGAGCTATTGTTTTTGAGTCTTACTACTTATGTACTAGTAAGATTTTTTTTTTTCTCTTACTTTCTTTAACAACGAGGAAACTCATCAATGTTTAAAAACAAGTATGGTTTTTGAAATTTGAGGATACAAAACCAAAGGAATGTGTATGGTTGTTAGAATGGTGGTTGTCTGGTGTTACACTACACCTGTGCTGTCACTCTATGTGACTGCAGACTTGTGAATCCTCACATCACGTGCACTGGTGGCTGGTTCAAGCCATAGAGAGGGAGACAGAAGCTCCCCTATAACTTTGCAGCCATTCTTTATTGTTGGCAGCAGAGCGTCAGTAAGGCTCCTTGCCCAGGGATTAGCATCACCAATGGTGGCGTACAAAAGACTACAATGAGGGCAATTGGCCATTAGACCCCCTCCCACCAGGAACAATTTCCGCTCTGTCATTTTTTTTATGAGGATATTTCACATAGCAGTGATGCAGCTCGAATGACATACAGTCATATGTAAAAGTTTGGGCACCCCTATTAATGTTAACCTTTTTTCTTTATAACAATTTTGGTTTTTGCAACAGGTATTGCAGTTTCATATATCTAATAACTGATGGACTCAGTTCAAAGCTCAATGAGGTTACAAAACCAATTTAGTTCTTCAGGAAGTCAGTAAAAAGTAGTTAGGAGTGTTCAAATCAAGAAAATGATAAGGGTGCCCATACTTTTGCACCGGTCAAATTTTGTTTAAATGCAGATTGCACATTTTCTGTTAGTACAATAAACCTCATTTGAATCCAGAAATATAACTGAGTCCATCAGTTATTAGATATATGAAACTGAAATACCTGTTGCAGAAACCAAAATTGTTATAAAGAAAAAAGGTTAACATTAATAGGGGTGCCCAAATTTTTACATATGACTGTATATTCAATGTTTGCATATATCTCATCACTTACGGAGTGCTGCTGTATTCTTTTGTTTGTATAATTGGCACCCAACTGTCACGTTGAGGAGAACCAATGGACTTATGGAGCTTCCTCCATCTGATAACTTTAGGTTTTGCCGTTTATTAATATTACTGCAACTTGTGAAGTAAAGCCAGGAATTTTAAACAATGGTTTTATTCTTTAGGAAACATAGGCTAAAAGTGACTGTATTCACTAAGATATTTTCTGCTTAATGTGTTAAAAAGAAATTGCTAATTGTATTGAACGTGTTTCCCTTGTCAATAGGGTTCATACATACGACTGTGGGGAGGAAATCGGACGATGGTTGTCTAGTTTCCTTGGTCGCAAGTGTCGTTTAATAAGGCAGTCATCAAATTTTCATCGCTATGGAGGTGCAAAGAAAAAAGGTATGCCATCATCGTATAGTGAAGATTATAGCTATAATTCATGTAGAATACTGTAGTAGAATTGCTGATGATTTAATATTATGTTACCTATGATGTATGATAGAGTTTTCATAGCTCAATTTCTTCTCAGGACCTGTGGATGCTAGCTCACCTTCACTTTCTTTGGTGAACGAAGCCCAGTATCTTCTGGTAAATGCAGCAAGCATTTCTCAGCTAAGTCAGAAAATATCGCTCAGGTAAAATGACAATCTTCTAAAATTGTATGAACAGAGATTTGACAATTATGTGCCAATACATATAAGTTGTCTGAGATTCATCTTAAAGCAGCAAGTGCGGTAAATGACCACTTACGGTAATTATAACTCACCTTGAGGTCAAGTTCACACAATTGTATTTTCGGTCTGAATGATGTCCATGGAAAAACAGACCAATGTTATTCAATAGGGCTGTGTAAATATTCATCTTCTATCACAGACAAAACCTGTGCTTGGAAAGAAATTACAGCCTGCACTAGTCTCTTCTGTGTGTCGGATGAGACTCGCCTTTTAAAATTTGTGTACAGAATAAAAATTGTATCCTATATGGAGAAACCATATAGCATCCAATTATTACAGGTACATTGCAATTCTTTATCATACAAAACTGTATTTTGTCTCATAAATTTTAATAGTCGATGATGTATAAAAACAGATGTCATACAAATGCAATACGGATTGCATGAGGATAACATTGTCCCTATTTGTCTGTGTGAACATTGAACAATTTTTCAATTGAACCTCGTCTAACCATTACTCATATAAGCCTGACTGTTCCAGCATGGCGCCTTCCATGGCCTCCACCGGTCTCTGTATATTCCCATGTCCACTTGACCCCTGCAGCCAATTACTGGTGGCCAGTGATTGGCTGCAGTGGTCTCATGCATGGATAGCAGATCATCACTGCAGGATAAGTTGGCAGAGATTGCCGGAAACCACCATAGCACTGTTTAAAAAGGCGAGTCATAGTTATTATATCATTTTATTTCTCTTGCTTCTAATAAGGATGATTTTAGAAACCTTGGACAACCCTTTTAAAGCAAAAGTTTATTTTTACTTGAAGTCTCTTGATCAGGTGTATACCGCTGTATAACATCGCATGTAAAAGTGTGTAATGCAATCAGAAAACTCTTTTTCCAGTGCATTCATTTTATTGCCTTGCATTTACTAATACTAAGGATCCACGCTGCGATTATTGCAGGGAGGATGCAGACCATGCTGAAGAATTTCAAGATCAAATGACTCAACGCTTCCGAGCCAATTTAGTCATTGACAGCAACATACCTTTTCAAGAGGAAGAGTGGAATGAGGTTTTCATTAGCGGTTTACACTTCAAGGTACAATTGTTTAATTGAATATTAGCCATTCACTGAGCTCAATGTTCTTATATTTATACAAATGTATATACTTCTATTTACTAGTTGACTAATTGGTAATTTAACACTCACAACTAAAGGGATTTTATAATCATCGTAAATAGATAAAATTGTGAAAACAAGCAAATTTGAAAATATCTTGCTACTAAAAATCTTCTCCAATCTCAAGAATGGATGAGTTAAGAATACTATTGCTTACTGGTCTTTGCTTACTTTACTGGTCAGTTTTGCAGCTTAAAGGATTGAAGGTCAAATCTATCAATAACAACGGGTTCATCCAACAGTCTAATGTTCACGATGTTCACCAATAGAAAATATAAGTAGAAAAGAAGGTCAGGCATGTCTAATTTGCAGATCCTTTTGATCATTAACAGATTGGCAAAGTGAGCACTCCTGTGTATGGGAGATTAGGGCTAGATAGATGCAAGCCGAAGGATCTGATGAACTATCAATCAATTGACATCTATCCAAAGTGTATGGGGGCTTTGCAAAAATACCTGATTTCCTAGGCAAGGAAAGCAGTACTTACAAGCCCTACTGGAAAGATGGCCAGATCGCTGGATCCCACCAGCTTCAGTGCTACTGCACTACTCCAATGCTGCAGAATCAAAGATTCCATTGTTGCAGCATTGGAGGGTGCACAATGTGGGCCAGTGGCTCAACAATGATGCTGGTCCACATTGACCCTCAATCAAGAGCACACCTTCCCTTTCAAGCACAAAAGTCCAGAGGCTGGAAACAGTGCTCTCCCAAAGACAAGGTGAGACAGCCCTTTTATCTTTTCTTTTCAGTCACTTGTCTTTACATGAACTCTATAATGGAATAAAAACCAAAGTGGTACATTTTCCACAGTAGGTAGATACTACTTTACTAGACACTAGTGATGAGCGAGTATGCTCATTGCTCGGGTTTTCCCGAGCATGCTCGGCTGATCTCCGAGTATTTGGAGGTGCTCGGAGATTTAGTTTCTATTGCCGCAGCTGCATGATTTGCGGCTACTTGACAGCCTGAATACATATGGGAATTTCCTAACAAACAGGCAATCCCCACATGTATTCAGGCTGTCAAGTAGCCGCAAATCATGCAGCTGCGGCAACAGAAACTAAATATCTGAGCACTTGCAAATACTCAGAGACCACCCGAGCATGTGTAATAACGTGCAGGAGGGATATATGTCACCACGGAACAGGCAGACCAACAGTAAAAGGGGAGGTTTATTTACAGGGGTTAATACTGGTAAAACATACAGTATAACAGAGAATATAATGTGATCGGACTATATCAACAGCAAAGAGACATATATGGGGTTCAATCAGTAGAAAAGGTATTCTCCCATGAGACAAAACTTATCAGTCATGGGGGTCTTGATTGGAGGGAATCACTCTTGTCCAACGTTGGCACCGAGGCACAAGCAGTGCTTGATGTTCTCTGTCTCTGGGGTCCTTAGTATAGTCCAGCTAGAGTATGAGGGGTTAACGCAGGAGCTTTGGCAGAGGTGTTCTCCCACCAGCATCAGGGGTTCTATATTAACATATGAATCACAGCCCCTAGTACATGGCTCAGTCTCTCTAGACAGGTTTCAGCTCAGCTACTAAATGCAGCCTGTCTGCAGGGGAGTGTCTTGCTGTCATGTCGGACGCTGTTCACACCACAGCATCCGGCAGGCAGAGGTAGTTCCACCTCCAGCCACTATAGCCTCAGTGGCGCCGGCCTGATCTTCAGGCTCTCGGGGGTTAATCCTGCTGGAGACCAGGTTGGATGGTTAGTCACGCCCACGGTCTTTAAATAGTCATGCTGGCCTATGGGCGTCGCCGATTATAGCTTGTGTTTCATACCAAGTGGTTCCGGTCTGGAGTGGAGGTGTTCAAGAGAGAGAGATTCATATCTGGTGTCGTATGATCCGTCGTTATCCTTTCTCCTTCCCATATTTGTGTTTAGTTGTGCCCTGTTCACATTACTGTTTATTCCTGTGTGTGTGCGGCGCAGTGCAGTTTAAGTTCTCCCTGTCTGTCATTATTTGTGTGGGAGCTTTGGTGGTGACTTCTCACTGGGTGGAGGGTGG
The DNA here is from genome assembly GCF_039654945.1 of Dendrobates tinctorius. Taxonomy (NCBI): domain Eukaryota; kingdom Metazoa; phylum Chordata; class Amphibia; order Anura; family Dendrobatidae; genus Dendrobates; species Dendrobates tinctorius. Next base: position 12,923,592 of record NW_027361770.1, read on the forward strand.
AGGGTTAAGTGCAGGGCTGAGCAGGAGATAAGGAAAGGTCGGAGGCTCAGGCATTTGCACCTTCAGCAAAAACCCTGGGTTGAGGGTCAGACAGGGTTTCCCCTAGTAAAGGGACACCACAGGGGCCCCGGGTATTTCAGCCTTAGTTGAACTAAGCCCCCGTGACATTATAATCGGCCCACATTTTTTCAGGAGTCCATGGATCCATTAGATTCCATAACCCGCCAGTTGGCGGCGCTGTCCATACAGGTCTCCGAGTTGAATGGGGCAGTTCAGCAGCAGGGCCTGGTAGTAGCAAAGGTGCAAACGGCATCTGCAGGTATCGGTGCAGAGCCGAAGTTTCCGCTGCCAGAACGATTTTCAGGCGATCGCAGCAAATTTGTCGTATTTCGGGAGGCCTGCAAATTATACTTCCGCATGCGGCCAATATCCTCAGGTAATGAGGCCCAGCGAGTAGGGCTGGTGTTGTCATTACTGAGTGGAATGACCCAGCACTGCGGAGCCAGTTTATTCATGGGGTATCAGGGAGGGTGAAACAAGCCCTCCTGATGTATGAGACTCCGGCATCATTGGAGTCTGCCATGAGTTTGGTGATACGTATTGATCGCCGTTTTCGTCAGGGGGCACAGGAGACCCTACCTCTGGGGGAAAACAGAGGTGCAGGTGTGGTTGAAGTAGATGAGTCCCCTGAACCTATGCAGATTGCTGGCGTGGCACAGGTTCAGCCTCGCGCTCCGGGAGTCCGGAAGTCCGGAGCATGTTTCTACTGTGGTAAAGGAGGTCATTATGTTAACGTTTGCCCGGTACTACCTAAGAGGGTCACACCGGCGGAAAACTGTTAAGCTCAGAGGGTATGGAGGAGACCCAACTGAGCGTATGCATATCCTCCATGATGGTATCTCAATGTATGCTCCCTGCCAAGGTTATTGTCGCCGGCAGAGAGCTACCTATATCAGTGTTTGTGGATAGCGGTTCCGCCACCAATCTCATAGATGAGGAGTTTGCACACACCGCCGGGTTTAAGATTGAAAAACTTCCTCACCCCATACAGGTGGTGACCATTAATGCTGTTCCCCTCCCTCAAGGGGAGATTACTGAGTTTGTGGCAGAGGTGAAACTCCACATTGGGGTCCTACATTCTGAGTCGGTTACATGTAGGGTCCTCCGTAATCTCCCAGCTCAAATGGTCCTGGGTTTTCCATGGCTGTCCAGGCACAACCCGGTAATTGATTGGAAAACTCAGGACATAGTACAATGGAGTGGTTTCTGCCAAGACAATTGCTTGGCCACATGTGTGTCCGCCGTGACGCCCAGCCTGCCGGAGGCTTTGCAGGATTTCGCGGATGTTTTCTCTGAGAAGGGTTGCTCAGAACTGCCTCCACATAGAGCCTATGACTGTGCTATTAGGTTAAAACCCGGGGCCAAATTACCTAAGGCCAGGATGTTTAATATTTCTGGTCCTGAGAGACAAGCTCTGAAAGACTACATCGCGGAGAGTCTGAGCAAAGGTCACATCCGACCTTCGTCCTCGCCTGTAGCCGCGGGGTTTTTCTTCATTAAGAAGAAAGATGGGGGGTTACGCCCGTGTCTGGATTTCCGAGAGTTAAACCAGATTACTATCCGTGATCCCTACCCAATGCCGTTGATCCCGGATTTGTTCAACCAGGTAGCGGGGGCAAAATGGTTTTCCAAGCTGGACCTCAGGGGGGCGTATAACCTCATAAGGGTCCGTCAGGGGGATGAGTGGAAGACGGCGTTTAACACTCCTGAGGGTCATTTTGAGAGTCTGGTTATGCCGTTTGGGTTGACCACCGCGCCTGCCGTTTTCCAACATTTTATTAATGATGTCTTTGCTCATGTCCTGGGGAGATTTGTGATTGTATACCTGGATGATATCCTCATTTATTCTAGCGATCGGGACACTCATTTGCAGCATGTTAGGCAGGTGTTACAGTTGCTCCGGGAGAACCAGCTCTATGCTAAGCTGGAAAAATGTTTATTTTTTGTCCAGGAGTTGCCCTTTTTGGGATATATTGTGTCCGCAGCTGGTTTTAAAATGGACACCGCTAAGGTGCAAGCGGTGTTGCAATGGGAGAGGCCGGAGAGTCTGAAAGCACTCCAGCGGTTCCTTGGGTTTGCGAATTATTATAGGAAATTTATAAAACACTTTTCGACTGTCGCCAAACCGCTCACGGACATGACAAAAAAGGGTGCCGATCTGGCGAACTGGCCTGAGGTGGCTATACGTGCATTTGAGCGTCTGAAGAATAGTTTTGCTTCAGCCCCCATTCTGGTGCAACCAGACGTGTCTAAACCTTTTGTGGTAGAGGTTGATGCGTCGGAGGTGGGAGTGGGGGCAGTACTGTCTCAAGGCTCGTCCTTGAGCGAGATGCATCCATGCGCCTACTTCTCCAAGAAGTTGTCGCCGGCCGAACGGAATTATGATATCGGCAACAGGGAGTTGTTGGCCATCAAACTGGCTTTTGAGGAATGGCGACACTTCTTGGAGGGGGCGGCTCACCAGGTCACAGTTATCACCGACCATAAGAATCTGCTCTACCTGGAGTCGGCCAAGCGTCTGTCTCCTAGGCAGGCTCGCTGGGCATTGTTTTTTACTCGTTTCAATTTTCTTGTGACGTACCGTCCCGGGGCTAAAAACACCAAGGCGGATGCTTTGTCTAGGTGTTTTCCGGGGAGAGAACCTCGGGAAGAGCCGGTACCCATCCTCCAGAAAGGGGTAGTGGTCTCGGCTCTCACGACTGAGGTAGAGGCGGAGATTGCCGAGGCCCAAGAGGAGGTACCACCAGGACTTCCCGCCAACAAATCATTTGTACCCCTGCATCTTCGGCCTAAGGTGTTGAAGGAACACCACGATTCGGTACTGGCTGGTCACCCAGGGGTGAAGGGCACCTTAGAGCTGGTATCGCGTCGTTTCTGGTGGCCCAAAATCCGGCAGGACGTGGTCTCGTACGTGGCAGCTTGCATCACGTGCGCTAGGGCTAAGTCACCCCGAACCCGTCCTGCTGGCACGCTACAGCCTCTGGGGGTACCCAATAGGCCATGGACAGAAATCTCCATGGATTTTATCACTGACTTGCCAGCCTCGGCAGGGAACACGGTCATCCTGGTGGTGGTTGACCGTTTTTCAAAGATGGCGCATTTTGTGGCGTTGTCCTCTTTGCCCAATGCTAAGACGTTGGCTCAGGTATTTGTGAAGGAGGTGGTCAGACTCCACGGAGTACCGTCTGACATAGTATCTGATAGGGGTACGCAATTTGTGGCGAGGTTTTGGAAAGCTTTTTGCTCAAGGTTGGGGATCAAGTTGTCACATTCATCGGCGTTTCATCCACAGTCTAATGGACAAACTGAGTGCATGAACCAAAATCTAGAACAGTATTTACGATGCTTTGTGTCCGACAACCAGGAGGAGTGGTCTACTTTCCTTCCTCTGGCCGAATTCGCATTAAATAATCACCACCAAGAGTCATCAGGAGAGTCTCCATTATTTTGTGTGTACGGTCAACATCCTCAGTTTTGTACCTTACGTCAGGGTGACTCCGGGGGTGTCCCGGAGGAGGATCAGCTAGGAGCCCAATTGTCATCAGTCTGGAGGCGGGTGAAACAGCGTTTGTTGAGCATGAGTGCCAGGTACAAACGAGTGGCTGACAGTAGACGCGTGCCAGGTCCGGACCTGTGTGTGGGTGAATGGGTGTGGTTAGCTACGAAGAACATAAAACTCAAAATCCCTTCTTTAAAACTGGGTCCAAGGTTTATTGGGCCTTTTAGGATTTCTGCCATCATTAACCCAGTAGCTTATCGGTTGGAACTTCCCGCGGTGTACAAGATACACAACGTGTTTCACAGGGCTTTATTGAAAAAGGTGGTAGGCTTGGTGGACACGACGCCGATGCCACCTCCAGTCATGGTGGATGGCGAGTTAGAGTTCGAGGTCGCCAAGGTAGTGGACTCTCGAGTAGTACGCCGTACTCTTCAGTATTTGGTGCACTGGCGGGGGTATGGTCCAGAGGAGAGGTCTTGGGTTCCAGCCTCAGACATACATGCGGATCGGCTGGTCAGTTCTTTTCACCGTCGTCATCCGGACAAGCCGGGTCCTATGAGTCTTGAGGGCCCTGGGGTCCCTCGTAGAAGACGGGGTACTGTCATGTCGGACGCTGTTCACACCACAGCATCCGGCAGGCAGAGGTAGTTCCACCTCCAGCCACTATAGCCTCAGTGGCGCCGGCCTGATCTTCAGGCTCTCGGGGGTTAATCCTGCTGGAGACCAGGTTGGATGGTTAGTCACGCCCACGGTCTTTAAATAGTCATGCTGGCCTATGGGCGTCGCCGATTATAGCTTGTGTTTCATACCAAGTGGTTCCGGTCTGGAGTGGAGGTGTTCAAGAGAGAGAGATTCATATCTGGTGTCGTATGATCCGTCGTTATCCTTTCTCCTTCCCATATTTGTGTTTAGTTGTGCCCTGTTCACATTACTGTTTATTCCTGTGTGTGTGCGGCGCAGTGCAGTTTAAGTTCTCCCTGTCTGTCATTATTTGTGTGGGAGCTTTGGTGGTGACTTCTCACTGGGTGGAGGGTGGAGGGTTAAGTGCAGGGCTGAGCAGGAGATAAGGAAAGGTCGGAGGCTCAGGCATTTGCACCTTCAGCAAAAACCCTGGGTTGAGGGTCAGACAGGGTTTCCCCTAGTAAAGGGACACCACAGGGGCCCCGGGTATTTCAGCCTTAGTTGAACTAAGCCCCCGTGACACTTGCCACTTGTCACAGCCTCTCTAAGGAGGTTCACAGGGAAGACTCTAATCACAGCATACAGCCCTTTCTCTGGACAGACTTCACATGGGGATCAGGACACAACTTATCTGTCACTGCAGACTCCAACTGTTCGTAGTCACGGGCTACAATCTCTGCTTCTCTGCAGGTCTCAGTCTGTCCACGGGGTCAGGGCTCAGCTTCACGGTCTCCACAGTACACAGTCTCACGTACTCACGTTCTGCTGTCCCTATGCACGATACCCCGGACTTTCTCTATGACCGGGAGCTCTGTCTCTTCTGCAGTCTGTCAGCGTCCTCCCCCTTCAACTCTCCAGGCTGTACCGAGAGAAAGCCCGTGCAGATCTCCCACCCACTGCTCTCCTCTCCTGGCCCCCTGTGCTCAGCCCCTCCCCTATCCAATGATTCTGTGCATGGAGCAGAGGAGGCAGCCCTCCCCCAGCTGCTCTTGTACTTCACCTCCTTACACATGCTCGGAGAAACCCGAGCAACGAGTATACTCGCTCATCACTACTAGACACATATACTATATATAGTTGTCTAGTAATACATAATAGTGGTCTTTATATAGCAGTTAGGCCTGTTTCACACTTCCGTTTGTGATCATCAGTCAAGATCCGCCGATTTGGAAATAAAACGGATCCGCCATTTTTCTTGGCGGATCCGTTTTTTTCCTCATAGACTTGCATTATCGGCGGATCTTGACAGATGGTCGTCCGTTCGATCTGCTTTTGTACGGATCCGCCAGGATTTTGGCGTCCGCTCAGCGGCCCGGACGGAGCATGTAACGTTATTTTGTTCTCCGGATCCACTATTTACTAAATTAACCCGCATTTCTTTCTGGCTGCTGGATAAAATATTCTCTCTCTCCTCCACGACATACCCCTCCACATCGCCGCAGCTGTCCCGCGAGATCTCTCTCTCCTCCACGACATACTCCTCCACATCGCTGCTCCTTTACGGCACCTTCTCCACGACAGCGCACCTACTGATGCCATGACCACCGCTGCTGCTCCTGCTACTTCACCGCTGCTGATCCCGCCGTGCCCACAGCTCCCGCGTCACCATGCCCGCTCCCGGACAGCGCTACATCGCCGGTATTTTTACTTTTTTTTTTTTCACAGTCACGGTTCCTTTAATTTTTCAACTTCGGCGGATCCGTACATCCGCCGATCCGATGCCACCTGTTCCTGTCAGTCCGCCTGCGGATCCGTTTTCCGCTATTTTGGTGGATTCGGACTGACAGGAAAAACTGAAGTGTGAAACAGGCATTAGTGTTGAGCGATACCATCCGATATCGTGAAGTATCGGATCAGATTGGATCGGACCAATACCCAAAAAGTATCGGATATCGCCGATTCCGATACCGGAAACCAATGCAAGTCAATGGGACAGAAATATCGGAATTAAAAAAAAGCCTTTCTTTCCTTGTAGGTTAATTCTACATGAAGAAAAACAACTAAGAATAATGTAGAATGTATTGGGGGAGGTGGAGGAGACATTGAAGGCATAGAGGTTTAGCCCAATCAAATGGAATAGCAGGAATTAATTTTTTTTTAAGACGCTCGGAGTTACAAAGATTTTGACTATGTTAAGCTTTTTATATTTTGTCAGATATGTATGTTTCACTACTTCCATGCTCTTCACCTTTTTTTTTACTTCTCCCACACTTTCTCCTTCATGATCCTCAGCAGCAGCAGCATCTTTTTCATCAACTTCTTCACCTTATTCATCTTCTTCTTCACCTTCTTCCTATTATTCTTTTTTTTTTAACATTCTTCATATTCTTCTTATTCAACTATTATTCTTCTTCATATTCTACTTGTTCATCTTCTTCCTATTCTTCTTCTTCATCGTATTCTTATTTGTGACAGTCATTCCTGTAGTTGTTATCTATAAATGTTTGAAGATTACACCTTCCGTTCTGCCTGTCACAAAAGATTTACAACAGGATTTGTCCGCGTTCAGTTTGGCCTGCAGCAGCAGGTATTTTCCAGGGGCACCACGAGGAGGAACGGACTCACCCTCATACACTGCTTAGTCTTCTTCTGCTTATAATTTAGATAATATCTTTTGCTCTGATTTTTAGTCTTATGCTTAATGCTCATCTGCTTTTTGTTCTTCTGCTTCTTGGTCTTTCTGCTTCTTGGTCTTCTGCTTCTTGGTCTTCTGTCTCTTGTTGTTCTGTATCTTGGTGGTTGTCTTCATGTTCTTTGTCCTCTTGGTCATCTTCTTCAGGGTCATCTTTTTGGTCTTCTTCGGGGTGGTCTTCCGGGTCGTCGTCTTCAGGGTCATCGCTTTCTTGGTCGTCGTCTTCTTCGGGGTGGTCCTCAGGGTCGTCGTCAGGGAGATCCAGAGTGATAACGAAAAAACATTTCCAAAAGCTTGAACTTGGAAATGTAGCAGAACTGCCGAGAACCAGCTGACGGTACTGGAACCCGGATGGGTAGCAGAAGCTGCAAGAGCCAATGGAACTAGCGAGGACCAGCTGACGGTGCTGGAACCCGGAGGGGCAGCAGAAGGAACAAGAGCCAATGGCACTACAGAGGACCAGCTGACGGTGCTGGAACCCGGTTACTAAGCAGGAGGTACCTGTGCTAGAAAGCACTACCAAGGACCAGCAGACGTTGCTGGAACTCAGATACCGAGAAGAAGGCACCTCAGCCAAAGGCGCTGCCGAGAACCAGCTGACGGTGCTGGAACCCGGATGGGTAGCAGATGCTGCAAGAGCCAGTGGAACTAGCGAGGACCAGCTGACAGTGCTGGAACCCGGAGGGGCAGCAGAAGGAACAATAGCCATTGGCACTACAGATTACCAGCTGACGGTGCTGGAACCCGGTTACTAAGCAGGAGGTACCTGTGCTAGAAAGCACTACCAAGGACAAGCAGACGTTGCTGGAACTCGGATACCGAGAAGGAGGCACCTCAGCCAAAGGCACTGCCGAGAACCAGCTGACGGTGCTGGAACCCGGATGGGTAGCAGAAGGTACCCATGAAAAACAAAGTTGCAAGGCCGCGAGCCGGCCGCAGTTGCCGAAACCCACAGTCCTACAGGGGGTGCTTGTCCTCTTGGCACTACGGAACCAGCCTTTGCTGCCAGATCCTGTAGCCCACATAGGAAGCCCATAAACTGCAGGCACCATAGACTCGGCTAACCCGACCGCATCACGACAGGACAACGGATTGGTGGCAAAGTGACGTTGACACTACCCGGAAACAGCAGGCGTGCTGGAACCAGGCTGGCAGGAGGGAGTACCCGTGCCAAAGACACTGCCGAGAACCAGCTGACGGTGCTGAAACCTGGAGGAGCAGCAGAAGGAACAAGAGCCAATGGCACTACCGAGGACCAGCTGACGGTGCTGAAACCCGGTTACTAAGCAGGAGGTACCTGTGCTAGAAAGCACTACCAAGGACCAGCAGACGTTGCTGGAACTCGGATACCGAGAAGGAGGCACCTCAGCCAAAGGCCCTGCCGAGAACCAGCTGACTGTGCTGGGACCCGGATGGGTAGCAGAAGCTGCAAGAGCCAATGGGAATAGCGAGGACCAGCTGACGGTGCTGGCACCCGGATTGGCAGCAGAAGGAACAAGAGCCAATGGCACTACAGAGGACCAGCTGACGGTGCTGGAACCCGGTTACTAAGCAGGAGGTACCTGTGTTAGAAAGCACTACCAATGACAAGCAGACGTTGCTGGAACTCGGATACCGAGAAGGAGGCACCTCAGCCAAAGGCCCTGCCGAGAACCAGCTGACGGTGCTGGAACCCGGATGGGTAGCAGAAGCTGCAAGAGCCAATGGAACTAGTGAGGACCAGCTGACGGTGCTGGAACCCGGAGGGGCAGCAGAAGGAACAAGAGTCAATGGCACTATCGAGGACCAGCTGACGGTGCTGGAACCTGGTTACTAAGCAGGAGGTACCTGTGATAGAAAGCACTACCAAGGACCAGCAGACGTTGCTGGAACTCGGATACCGAGAAGGAGGCACCTCAGCCAAAGGCCCTGCTGAGAACCAGCTGACGGTGCTGGAACCCGGATGGGTAGCAGAAGCTGCAAGAGCCAATGGAACTAGCGAGGAACAGCTGACGGTGCTGGAACTCGGAGGGGCAGCAGAAGGAACAAGAGCCAATGGCACTACCGAGGACCAGCTGACGGTGCTGGAACCCGGTTACTAAGCAGGAGGTACCTGTGATAGAAAGCACTACCAAGGACCAGCAGACGTTGCTGGAACTCGGATACCGAGAAGGAGGTACCTCAGCCAAAGGCCCTGCCGAGAACCAGCTGACGGTGCTGGAACCCGGATGGGTAGCAGAAGGTACCCATGAAAAACAAATCCGCAAGGCCACGAGCCGGCCGCAGTTACCGAAACCCACAATCCTACAGGGGGTGCTTGTCCTATTGGCACTACGGAACCAGCCTTTGTTGCCAGATCCCGCAGCCCACATAGGAAGCCCATAAACTGCAGGCACAATAGACTCGGCTAACCCGACCGCATCACGACAGGACAACGTATTGGTGGCAAAGTGACGTTGACACTACCCGGAAACAGCAGGCGTGCTGGAAGCAGGCTGGCAGGAGGGAGTACCCGTGCCAAAGACACTGCCGAGAACCAGCTGACGGTGCTGGAACCCGGAGGAGCAGCAGAAGGAACAAGAGCCAATGGCACTATCGAGGACCAGCTGACGGTGCTGGAACCCAGTTACTAAGCAGGAGGTACCTGTGCTAGAAAGCACTACCAAGGACCAGCAGATGTTGCTGGAACTCGGATACCGAGAAGGTGGCACCTCAGCCAAAGGCACTGCTGAGAACCAGCTGATGGTGCTGGAACCCGGATGGGTAGCAGAAGTTACCCATTAAAACCAAAGTTGCAAGGCCGCGAGCCGGCCGCAGTTACCGAAACCCACAGTCCTACTCGGGGTACTTGTCCTATTGGCACTACGGAACCAGCCTTTGTTGCCAGATCCCGCAGCCCACATAGAAAGCCCATAAACTGCAGGCACCATAGACTCGGCTAACCCGACCGCAACCCGTCAGGACAACGTATTGGTGGCAAAGTGACATTGACACTACCCGGAAACAGCAGGCGTGCTGGAACCAGGCTGGCTGGAGGGAGTACCTGTGCCAAAGACAATGCCGGGAAACAGCTGGTGGTGCTGGAACCCAGGGAAAATACTACAAACAGAGTGGAGACAGAGGCCTTATTGGAGCAAGTTTAAAATCTGTAGTTGTGTGAGTGTGGACAGAGCAGTAGAAATTGCCGGACACACAGCTGGGGATCAGATGACATTTCTGAACCCCAATAACACTGGAGCATATGTTGACTGTGCAGACGGCACTTCTGAGCAGCAACTGGCGATGTTGGAGCCCAGGGTCAATCAGGGTGTAGGCTGAGCCCTATTTTCATCAAGTTTAATATCTGTTGTAGACTACTACTGATTTTAAACATGCTCCAATTAGGCCTCTGGCTCCACTCTGTCTTTAGTATTTACCCTGGCCTCCAACACCGCCAGTTGCTGCTCAGAAGTGCCGTCTGCACAATCAACACTTGTTCCTGTGTTACTGGGGTTCAGTAACGTCAGCTGATCCTCTGATGTGTGTCCGGCAATGTCTCCTGCTCTGTCCACATTCCCACTACTATCCAATCATGGAGTAGGCTGAGGCCTACTTGGAGCAAGTTTTATATCTGATGTAGTTTGAATGTGGAGGCAGCAGGAGACTTTGCCAGACACACAGCAGGGGAGCAGCTGGCGTTACTGAACCCCACTAACACAGGAGCATGTGTTTTTCTCTGTGCAGATGGCACTTCTGAGCAACAACTGGCGGTGTTGGAGCCCAGGGATTACAGTTCAGGTGGTAGAAACATGAACACAACAGGAGACCTGGATATTGTTGCCAAACAATTATTTATTCTGGAAGGGGACTGGTAAATTCCGGCGAGATCCAGGCCTTGTTCATTTTCAGAAAAGTAAGCCGGTCAACGTTATAGGAGGATAGTCGCGTGCGACGGTACACCACCTCCGGCACTAAAGATGCGTTCCGATAATACACTAGCAGCAGGGCAAGCCAGCACCTCCAATGCATACTGGCTAAGCTCTGGCCATGTATCCAGCTTAGAGACCCAAAACTTGAAGGGGGAAGAGCCGTCTGGGAGTACACTGACAGGGCAAGACATGTAGTCTGTCACCATCTGACGGAAACGTTGCCTCCTGCTGACTGGAGCCGTCTGTGATGGTGTAGACATTTGAGGCGGGCACACAAAACTTTGCCACATTTGGGCCATACTGGTCTTGCCTTGTGCTGAGGCACTGCCTCTGCTCCCTCTTTGTGCAGAGCTTCCTCCACTGCCTCGACGCACAGAGCTGCTTTGTAAAGCACTAGCAGCACTGCTCTCGGGTGGAATGGAGAACATGATGGAATGCACCAGTGTGTCTTGGTACTCCCGCATTTTACCTTCCCGGTTCAACGGTGTTATGAGGCTTTGTAAGTTGTCTCGGTAGCGAGGATCTAGGAGGGTGTACACCCAATAATCAGCCGTGTTGAGAAGGTGGGCGATGCGGCGGTCGTTTCTCAGGCACTGCAGCATGAAATCAACCATGTGCTGCAGACTCCCAACTGCCCAAGAAACGCTGTCCCCTGCTTGAGGCGTCATCTCTGTCTGCTCTGCATCACCCCACCCTCACTGTACATACTGACTACTAGAGCATTGTGTACCTCCCTCCTCTGGAGAGATGTCTTCCTTCTCCATTGACTCCTCCTCATCCTTCTCACAAAGTGTCCCCTGCCTAGGCCTTTGTGAGGAACCACGTTGCGCAGACTGTCCAGAAGCAGATGGCATTTGTGACTCCTCATCCTCCACCTCTTCCAAAACCTCCTTCCTTAGTGCTTGCAGTGTTTTTTGAAGCAGGTAGATAAGGGGGACAGTCATGCTGACTAGTGCATCATCTGCACTCACCATCCGCGTGGAATCATCGAAGGCACACAAAACGTGGCAGATGTCCTTCATAGAGGCCCACTCAGTGGTGCTGAAGTGTGACCGGCGCACAGTGCGACTTGTTTGCGCCTGATGCAGCTGGTACTCCATTACTGCTGCCTGCTGCTCACACAACCGCTCCAACATATGTAACGTTGAATTCCACCTGGTGGGTAGGTCACATATGATGCGATGTTCTGGAAGGCGGAATCGGCGCTGCAGAGCTGCAATGCGCGATCTTGCCATGCTGGAATGCCGCAAGTGAGCGCACTCTATGCAGACCTTGTGCAGCAGTGCATCAAGATCCGGATTGTCCCTCAGAAAGCTCTGCACGACCAAGTTGAGCACATGTGCCAGACATGGGATGTGAGTGAGGTTGCCTAGGCCCAGAGCTGCCACCAGATTTTGGCCATTGTCACACACTACCAAGCCTGGCTGGAGATTCGCTGGCACAAACCACATGTCGCTCTCCTGCTTGATGGCATTCCAGAGCTCCTGCGCTGTGTGGCTTTGATTCCCCAAAGAAATTAATTTCAGTACGACCTGTTGATGTTTGGCCACTGCTGTGCTCATATCGGTCGTAACAGGCTCCTGCAGCGCTGATTCTGAGGAACTGGAGTATGAGGAGGAGTCAATGTGTACAGACTGGACTCCTGCAATCCTTGGAGTTGGCAGAACACGTACAGCGCCACTCTCAAGATCTGTACCCGGCTCCACAACATTGACCCAATGGGCAGTGAGGGAAAGGTATCGTCCCTGTCCATGGTTACTGGTCCACGCATCGGTGGTCAGGTGGACCTTGATACTGACGGCGTTTAGTAGCGCATGTTTAATTTTTCCCTCCACATGCTCTTGCAGGGCAGGGACGGCTTGCCTGCTGAAATATAAGCGGCTGGGCACGTTGTATTGTGGGACTGCCAATGCCATGAAGTTACAGAAGGTGTCAGTCTCCACCAGCCTGAATGAGAGCATTTCAAGGGCCAGTAGTTTGGCAATGCCAGCATTCAGAGTCTGTGCTCGGGGATGGTTTGCCGAGTATGGCCGCCTTTTCTCCCATGCCTGTGCTACCGATGGCTGTAGAGTGGCCTGGGAGTGTGAGGATGACAGGGAACGTGGTGCTGTGGGTGGAATGTCACTGTGTCTCTGGACAACAGTGCCAGAGGTTCTTCCATGGCGATCCTGTGAGGAAGCCGAACCAGCTGTGTGTGAGCTGGAAGAAGAGGCTACAACACGAGCTGAAGAGGTGGTAGGTGGTGCTGTAGGTTGGCCTACGTCTTCAGTGTGTCTTTGTAACTCCACCACTTGCTTGGTCCACACATGTTTCCACATATTTGTGGTATTGAGGTTGTTGACACTTTTCCCTCTTTTGACTTTCTGATTACACAGCTTTCATTTGACAAAGCAAATGTCATCTGCAACTGTGTAAAAAAAGGACCACGCACTGCAAGTCCTGGGAGCGCCCGTTTTGGGTTTTGGAATAGGAATGCTCCTAACGGGTGCTGAAGTGGAGGCTACAAGCAAACAAGTCTGCCCCCTCCCTCTCCCTCCTGTTTTGGCCGTTCGGGGAATCTCTTCCTCATAGCTGCTCCCACCACCTTCCTGATCCTCACGCCATGATGGGTCAAGGACCTCATCATCTACACTCCCCTCTTCAAACACCTACTTCTCCTGGGTAGTCTCGCCAGCACCATACGCACCAGAAAGTGGCACCTGAGTCTCATCATCTGATGCGTACTAAGGTGTGCTGACCATAGGCACTGGCCCACCCGCCTCTTCAGATTCAGAGGGACAAAGCAGTTGCGCATCACTGCATACTCCCTCTTCTTCACATTCTAGAATGCTGCTTGGCTGGCCCTCTCTTTCCAAGCCAACAGATTCAGAGAACAGAAGTAGAGAATGAGATGCCTCCTGTCCAGGACTCTCTGACTGCCTGGGCAATTTGGCAGGTGGTGAAGAGACAGATGATTGCTCTTCAGTGCTCTGGCCCTGAGAGGATGTGGAAGTCATTGAAGTCGATGCGTTAGCTGCCATCCATCCGACAACGGCTTCAATTTGCTAGTCCCGCAGCAGTGGGGTACGGTGAGGTCCTACAAAGCTGCGCATAAAGGACTGTTGCCTGGTAAAACTGGGGGATGCTGAGTCACTGTTGCCCGCAGCAGGCACAGAATCCCCACGTCCTCTCCCTGCTGAAACTCCACACCCACGCCCATTCGATATGCAAAAAGTATCGGAACTCAGTATCGGAATTCCGATACCGCGAATATCGGCCGATACCCGATATTTGCGGTATCGGAATGCTCAACACTAATGGCAGTGCTTTATAAGCTACGGAACAAAAATTAATCAAACCTGCAAATAATCACAACACATGAACAAACAATGAAAGTAAGGAGAGAGATCCAGGAATAGAAGATCTTACAATCCAAGTGTAAGGCTGGTTTCACATTCGCGCTTTTTAAGCGCACGCACGGCCGGGGGTAGCTCCGCCCCCGAGCCGGCTCTCTGCCCGGCGTGCCCGCCCCTTCCTTGTAGCGCCGCCTCCTAGCGCACAGCGGCGCCTGCGATCGGCGCACCCTATCTTTAGCATAGGGTGCGCAGATCGTGCGCAGGCCGTGCGCTAGTTGCGCTTTGACCTGCGCTGCGCACTTTTGACGGAGCGCCGTGCGCGCCAAAATCCAAAAAGTTTGATTTTGGCGCGCACGGCGCACCGTCAAAAGTGCGCAGCGCAGGTCAAAGCGCAACTAGCTCACGGCCTGCGCACGATCTGCGCACCCTATGCTAAAGATAGGGTGCGCCGATCGCAGGCGCCGCTGTGCGCTAGGAGGCGGTGCTACAAGGAAGGGGCGGGCACGCCGGGCAGAGAGCCGGCTCGGGGGCGGAGCTACCCCCGGCCGTGCGTGCGCTTAAAGAGCGCGAATGTGAAACCAGCCTTAGAGACTGCGGAACACACCAAATATGAAAGGAGATATGAGGTGCGTTCGCAGCCCGGGGTCCACCGTGCAGAGATGGAACCTGCTGCTGAGTAATGGCAGAACAAGATGGTGGCTAAATGCTTACTTACACGTGGGTTGACTTCACCCAGTGTGAATAGAGGCGAACTCTATTGCTCCACAGAGCCGCTACAACAAACGCCGGAGCCTGTTGAACTCACAGAGCTCGGCTGAGTGAGTGTTAATTAGGGTCACAGAGCCCTGTCCTAGAGACACCGGACTAGAGCTCCTCTAGACCATCAGCGCTCGGCGCCGCGGCTGCGGTGCCAGCAAGAGGTAATAATGTAGCTAATTGCACCAAGTGCACACAGTGCCGCTTCGGCAGACGCCACTAACCACCCGGGATGGGGAGGAAAGCGCTAGAGATGCACACGGCGTCGCACGGCGGTCACAGCTACCTGGGGTGGTACGTCAGTGCCCGTAGCAGGAAGGCACAGTCGGACGTTAGTGTGCGTAGACTACTGGGAGCACAGTGGCTTGAGCATAGCCACCCATTGGCCCTGACTCTCACTCTGAATCCCTAACCAACAAGCGTATCAAAGGGAGGGGAGTCTTAACGAGTCAGTCACCAGATACATGCATCCATCCTCATACACACAAATAAGCATAATAGTCTATACTAGCCCACTGCCATGCGGCCATGCGGCTCTTTTATAGCTGCATCCTTCCGGGACCTTCCTGACCTTTCAGATGGTCCAATCCGAGCTGGAGAAGGACCTGAGCATGTGACCTCCGATCTCCAATGAGAGATCGTCCCACGGGCATGTTCAGTGGACCGAAAGGAGGACTTAGTCCCTGGAGTGGCTCGCTGCTGGCCAGCATGTGTTGCTATAGGTGGACCAGAGGTGGCAGCAGCAACCAAGCCCACAGAGCTGGTCTGAGCAGAGCGCCGGGATCGACGAGTCTGCTGAGCAGGCTCCTCTGCAGCTGGAGAGGAATGGGAGACTGCCAGAAGCAAGGCTCGGGATTCCTGCTTTGCTGCAACAGGAACCCGCCGCCTAACATTACCCCCCTCCTAGGGCCCCCGCCTCGCTACACTCGAAAGCCGCAATGAGAAAGCAAAGCGTGGATGTTCTCCACTGGCTCCCAGGTCTGAGCCTCTGGACCAAGACCCTTCCAGTCCACCAAATAAAACTTTTTACCACGCACCACCTTGCATCCCACGATGGCATTGACCTCAAACTCGTCCAAAGACAGGTCTGATGTCCAGGCAGATGACTCGGAGAACCGGGACATGTGAACAGGCTTAAGGAGGGACACGTGGAAGGTGTCAGTGATAGCCAAGTGTGGTGGAAGGGCTTGACGGTAGACCACAGGATTGACCTGCTGAAGAACATTGAATGGGCCAATATAGCGAGGAGCGAACTTAGTGGACTCAACCCGCAGCCTGATATTACGGGCGGAGAGCCACACTAAGTCTCCAGGAGCAAAGGTCGGAGAAGGGCGCTGATGCGTGTCAGCGGAAGCCCTCATTCTCTCCTTAGAGGCCCAGATGGCATCCTGAGTGTGGTCCCAAATGTCACGAGCCTCCACCGCCCAGTCTGCCACCCTGGAATCGGTGGACGACACAGGCATAGGGAGAGGGACGCGCGGATGCTGGCCGTAGTTAAGGAACGGCGTCTGACCAGTGGAGTCAGCCACAGCGTTGTTAAACGCAAACTCTGCCCATGATAGCAAGGATGCCCAGTCATTCTGTCTGGCCGAGACAAAATGTCGTAGGTATGTGACCAGGGTCTGATTGGCTCTCTCAACCAACCCTTTCGTCTCGGGGTTAGGCCGAGGAGAGATTTGGCTTAATACTGAGCAGACTACAGAGCTCTCTCCAGAACCGAGATACAAACTGGGGACCCCGGTCACTGACTATCTTGTCAGGCATACCATGCAGGCGAAAGACGTGTTTTATGAACAAGGCTGCCAGGCCTCGTGCAGAAGGCAGCCGCGAGAGTGGTACCAGGTGCACCATTTTAGAAAAATGATTGGTGACAACCCAGATGACCGTGCTGCCACTGGACTTAGGCAGGCCGACCACAAAGTCCATGCCGACCATCTCCCAAGGTCCGTCCGCCACCGGCAGGGGGTAAAGTAGCCCGGCAGACCTCTGACGAGAGGACCTGTTCTGGGCGCAGGAAACATGCCCGAATATAATCTCCCACGTCTCGTGCCATGTGCGGCCACCAATATGTCCTCGCCAAGAGTTCGGTGGTCCGCTTCGTCCCAAAGTGACCTCCCACCCTGGATGTGTGGGCCCAAGAGAGAACCTCTGGCCGCAGATGGGCAGGGACAAAGGTCTTGCCCAGGGGCACCGATTCAAAAGCGACCGGGGCCACAGTCCTCAAGCTCTCGGATGGGACGATCAGCCGAGGCTCAGTCTTTGTTATGAGTGGCGGAAGGCACTAAAAAAAAAAAAATAATTAAAGTGCCTTCGCCACTCGGGGTCCACCGTGCGGCAGATGGCAAAACCGCAGCTAAGGGAGGCAGTGCACTACAGCGGTAGTGTGCACAGGGTTCTAAATCACCCAAGTGCAAAAGAGGCAGTCTCTGTTATGGGACACAGAACTGCACAGAAAAATAATAAAGAAAAGATAACGCTGAGCCTGTTAAACGCACAGGGACACAGCGGCACACGTACGGTAGCCGAGCACAGGAGTAGTTAAAGTAGCACTACAACCAAATGGACTTACCGTGAATTAGCGTGTGCACGGCGTCGCAACTGCAAACGCCACAGAAGTCTGCAACCGCAATAACGCAAGCGCGATGCAGGACGCTTTGCTGCTGAGATGGCCGAAGCTTGAGCGCGCTGGCGCTAGCGCTGCTACTGGCTAACCCAATCACTCACACACTCGTAATAACCGAGGGAAGGGGTTTCATAATAAGTCATACACCAGACCAAGCATCCATCAACAAACATACAGCAGCAAGTATCAGAAAATACTAGCGCATGGCATAAGGGCCATGCGCACTTTTTATAGTGACCGGGACCTTCCGGAAATCTCCAGAGACCTGAGCTGAACCAATGGAATCAGGAGCAGGACCTGAGCACCTGACTCCTGAACTCCAATGGGAGCTCATTCCAGGAGCATGCTCACAAGCTGGCAGAAAGGACTTAGCCACTGGAGATGAATGTGAGGATCTGGATCTCTGCATTAGTATGGCAGGACACAGATTCCTAACAGTCTCCTCCTCCTTCAGTGACACCACGGAGCGAGAGAGAGTATCGGCCTGTTCATTCCTCTCACCGGACAGATAATGAAGGGTGAAACGGAATTGGGAGAAAAGCAGCGACCATCTGGCCTGGCTGGAATTCAGCCGCTGGGCCGTTTGTAGATATACAAGGTTTTTATGGTCTGTGCACACCTGGAAGGGGAACCGTGCACCCTCCAGGAGATGTCTCCACTCAGAAAAGGCCAACTTCATGGCCAACAACTCCCTGTCCCCGATGGAATAGTTCCTCTCCGCCGGTGAAAAGGTCTTAGAGAAGAAGAAGCAGGGATGCTTCCGACCTTAAGCATCCTTCTGATAAAGGACCGCTCCGGCACCGACGGACGAGGCATCTACCTCCAGGATAAACGGTTTATCCACATCGGGACGATGGAGGATGGGAGGGCCAGCGAAATGTGTCTTGATGGCGGAAAAGGCCTCGGAAGCCTGTTCAGACCATACTATAGGATTGGCTCCCTTTTTGGTGAGGGCGACCAAAGGAGCCACCAAGGTGGAGAAATGGGGGATGAACTGGCGATAAATTAACGAACCCCAAAAAGCGCTGCACCACCTTAAGGGAGTGGGGTTCTTGCCAGTCCATTACTGCCTGCAATTTGTCTGGATCCATAGCCAAACCCTGGGCCGAGATGATATAGCCCAGGAAAGGCAAGGACTCCTGCTCAAACTGGCACTTCTCCAACTTGGCATAGAGGGAGTGCACTCGAAGGCAGTTGAAGACCTTGCAGACGTCTCTCCGGTGGAAGCCAAATCTGGAGAGAAGATAAGAATGTCGTCCAGATAGACCACCACCGAGGTGGAGAGCATATCCTGGAAGATGTCATTTACAAAGTCTTGGAAGATGGCTGGGGCATTACAGAGGCCGAAGGGCGTGACCAGATACTCATAGTGGCCATCCCTGGTGTTAAAGGCCGTCTTCCATTCGTCCCCTGCACGAATACATATCAGATTATAGGCTCCCCGCAGATCAAGCTTAGTAAACACTATCGCTCTCCGTAGCCTATCAAACAGTTTCGATATCAGGGGCAGAGGATACTTGTTCTTAATGATTATAGCGTTAAGTCCCCTGTAATTGATGCAGGGGCGTAATTCTCCATTCTTCTTTTGGACAAAGAAGAATCCCGCTCCCGCCGGTGACACCAACTTCCTAATGAATCCTCTTGCCAGATTCTCCCTGATATACTGAGACATGGCCTCTGTCTCTGGGAGAGATAGGGGGTAGACTCGACCCCGAGGAGGCTCAGCACCGGGCAAGAGGTCAATAGGACAGTCGTAAGGGCGGTACGGCGGAAGGGTCTCCACCGCCTTCTTGGAGAAAACGTCTGCATACTGCTGATAGGGCTTGGGAAGCGAGGAGAGATCTGAGAGAACCTCAGAGGTAGCGACCTGTGCGCAGTCCCTCAGACACCCACCCTCGCAGGACTTGCTCCAACCGAGAATTTTTCCTGAGGACCACTCTATATGAGGAGAGTGAAATCGTAGCCAGGGAACCCCTGAGAGGACCTGGTCGATACCTTTGGGCATAACAAGGAGAGATAACATCTCCTGATGAGAAGGAGACAGTGAGAGCCTCAGTGGAGCCATCTGGTGGGTGATCTGGGATGGTAGTGTCGCACCATTCACCACTCTGATAGTGACTGGTTGAGGTAACAAGACCAGGGGGATTGCGTGTTGTTGGGCGAAGGCAGATGACATAAAATTGCCCTCCGCCCCAGAGTCCACACAAACCTCCACAATCAGAGTGGAAGAATTGAACTCCAGCACCCCTTTGAACAAGAGCTTGGAGGAGAAAGTCGCTGTGTCTAGCAGGCCCCCTCCGATAAAAACGAGATGCGAGCGTTTCCTGACCGCTGTGGGCACTGGTTAGCAAGGTGTCCAGTCTGCCGACAACAGAAACAGACCAGGGGTACCCGCGCGGACCGGAACTTGGAACCCGTGTGGGACACCTCCATGGCCTCTGGAGACTCGGGTGCCTGACCGGGAGGTTCCAGCGGTCTGGCAAAAAGTTGGGGCCAACCTATACCGTTGACTGGACTTGGAGCACTCCAGCCCTCGCTCTGTGAAACAAAGATTAATTCGGGTGGAGACCGTAATGAGCTCCTCCAGAGTGGTGGGCACCTCCCTGGTGGCCAGGGCATCTTTGACATGATCAGCCAGACCTCTCCAGAATATAGGTATGAGAACCTTATCTGGCCGCTCCAGCTCTGAGGCCAGAGTCCTGAAGAGGATAGCATACTGGCTGACCAGAGACGAACCCTGAGTTAGGGCCCCAGGAACACCTGCTTCAGAGTGACCAGAAAATGGGCAGCACTCTGTACCAGGGGATCCCCACGCTCCCACAGTGGGGTGGCCCACTCCAAGGCCCTGCCCGACAGGAGGGAGATGATGAATCCCACCTTAGCCCGCTCAGAGGGAAATCGTGTGGCCAGCAACTCTAGGTGAACGGAGCACTGACTCACGAAACCCCTGCATGATGCACTATCACCCGAGAACTTCTCGGGCAGCGGGAGGCGGGACAAAGTCGGAGCAAGGATGGCCATCGAGACATGGGAGACAGCCTCTGTGGTTGCTTGAACAGCAATCGAGGTAACATCCGCACCTGAGGTGGAACGCTCTAGCAGCGCCAACCTGCCCTCCAGCTGCTGGATGTACGTATGCAGTCGCTGCTCGTCCGCCAATACTAGCCAGATCCTGGTGCTAGTATAATGTTAGGGACTGCGGAATGCACCAAATAATATGAAAGGAGATATGAGGTGCGTTCGCTGCCCGGGGTCCACCGTGCAGAGATAGAACTTGCTGCTGAGTAGTGGAACAAGATGGTGGCTAAACGTTTACTTACACGTGGGTTGACTTCACCCAGTGTGGATAGAGGCAAACTCTGTTGCTCCACAGAGCCGCTACAACAAACGCCGGAGCCTGTTGAACTCACAGAGCTCGGCTGAGTGAGTGCTAATTAGGGTCACAGAGCCCTGTCCTAGAGACACCGAACTAGAGCTCCTCTAGACCATCAGTGCTCGGCACCACGGCTGCGGCGCCAGCAAGAGGTAATAATGTATTTAATTGCACCAAGTGCACACAGTGCCGCTTCGGCGGACGCCACTAACCACCCGGGACGGGGAGGAAAGCGCTAGAGGTGCGCACGGCAGTCACAGCTACCTGGTGTGGTACGACAGTGCCCGTAGCAGGAAGGCACAGTCGTATGCTGGTGTGTGTAGACTACTGGGAGCACAGTGGCTTGAGCATAGCCACCCATTGGCGTTGACTCTCACTCTGAATCCCTAATCAACAAGTGTATCAAAGGGAGGGGAGTCTTAATGAGTCAGTCACCAGATACATGCATCCATTCTCATATACACAAATAAGCATAATAGTCTATACTAGCGCATGTCCGTGCGGCCATGCGGCTGTTTTATAGCCACATCCTTCCGGGACCTTCCTGACCTTTCAGATGGTCCAATCCGAGCTGGAGACGGAGCTGAGCATGTGACCTCCGATCTCCAATGAGAGATCATCCCACGGGCATGCTCAGTGGACCGAAAGGAGGACTTAGTCCTTGGAGTGGCTCCCTGCTGGCTAGCATGTGTTGCTATAGGTGGACCAGAGGCAGTGGCAGATTAAGTGGACTATGGGCCCGGGGCTGTTCATAAAACCTGGGCCCCTGTACCCCCCTTCCCACCTGAGTGCTGCGGTCCCCGTGCGGGAATTGACAGCCGTACGGACCGCAGCACTTGGTTTGCTGCGGGTCCATACAGAAAACCCGCCACCATTCCACCACGTGTGGACATGGCCTAAAAAGACGTTGCACATAAGCTGTAGGCCTACGGCCAATACGCACAAAATCTCCCAACGTGATCCTGGCCATAGGGGATCCACTTTAATGTCCCCACTTTAATTTGAAGTCCCCTTACTTCATCCATTGCAGTCCCCTATCACCCACTCACTTCATCTGCAGTGCCGCTTCATCATTTGCAGCCCCTTATCCCCCTTCCATTTCATCATGTGCAGTCCCCTTCCCCCCCAACTTCATGTGCAGCCCCACTCCCCCATCATCATGTGCAGTTAATTTTACCCCCACATCATGTGCAGTCCCCCTTACCCCCACTTCATGTGCAGTGCCCCTTACCCCCAATTCATCATGTGCAGTCCCCCTTACCCCAATTCATCATGTTCAGTCCCTCTTACCCCCTAATTCATCATGTTCAGTCCCACTTACCCCTTAATTCATCATGTGCAGTTCCCCTTACCCCCAATTCATCATGTGCAGTCCCACTTACCCCTTAATTCATCATGTGCAGTCCCACTTACCCCTTAATTCATCATGTGCAGTCCCACTTACCCCTTAATTCATCATGTGCAGTCCCACTTACCCCTTAATTCATCATGTGCAGCCCCACTTATCCCCCACTTCATCATGTGCAGCCCCACTTATCCCCCACTTCATCAGCAAAGATTGAGACAGAGAGACTCATTGCCAGAGAAAGTAAAAATAATCCCAAAATATTCTTTAACTACATAAATAGTAAGAAGCTAAAAAATGATAGTGTTGGTCCCCTTAAAAATAGTCTGGGTGAAATGGTGGATGAGGATGAGGAAAAAGCCAATATGCTAAATAACTTTTTTTCAACAGTATTTACACAAGAAAATCCCATGACGGATAACATGATCAGGGATAAAAATTCTCCATTAAATGTCACCTGCTTAACCCAGCAGGAAGTACGGCGGCGTCTACAAATCACTAAAATTGACAAATCCCCGGGCCCGGATGGGATACACCCCCGAGTACTGCAGGAATTAAGCACAGTCATAGATAGACCACTATTTTTAATCTTTAAAGATTCCATAATAACAGGGTCTGTACCACAGGACTGGCGTATAGCAAATGTGGTGCCAATATTCAAAAAGGGGACAAAAACTGAACTTGGAAATTATAGGCCAGTAAGTTTAACCTCAACTGTGGGTAAAATCCTGGAGGGTTTTCTAAGAGATACTATACTGGAGTATCTGGAGAAGAATAACCTTATGACCCAATATCAACATGGGTTTACAAGAGACCGTTCCTGTCAGACTAATCTGATAAGCTTTTATGAAGAGGTAAGTTCCGGACTGGACCAAGGGAATGCAGTGGACGTGGTGTACATGGACTTTTCAAAAGCTTTTGATAAAGTGCCACACAAAAGGTTGATACATAAAATGAGAACAATGGGGATAGGGGAAAATATGTGTAGGTGGGTTAAGAGCTGGGTCAGGGATAGGAAACAAAGGGTGGTTATTAATGGAGCACACTCGGACTGGGTCATGGTTAGCAGTGGGGTACCACAGGGGTCAGTTTTGGGCCCGCTTCTTTTTAACATATTTATTAATGACCTTGTAGGGGGCATAGAGAGTAGAATTTCAATATTTGCAGATGACACTAAACTCTGCAGGGTAATTAATACAGAGGAGGACAATTTTATATTACAGGAGGATTTATGTAAACTAGAAGCTTGGGCTGATAAATGGCAAATGAGCTTTAATGGGGATAAATGTAAGGTCATGCACTTGGGTAGAACGAACAAGTTGTATAATTATGTGCTTAATTGTAAAACACTGGGCAAAACAGTCACTGAAAAAGACCTGGGTGTATGGGTGGACAACAAACTCACATTTAGTGGCCAGAGTCAAGCAGCTGCTGCAAAGGCAAATAAAATAATGGGATGCATTAAAAGAGGCATAGATGCTCATGAGGAGAACATAATTTTACCTCTATATAAGTCACTAGTGCGACCACACTTAGAATACTGTGTACAGTTCTGGTCTCCGGTGTATAAGAAAGACATAGCTGAACTGGAGCGGGTGCAGAGAAGAGCGACCAAGGTTATTAGGGAACTAGGGGGTCTGCAATACCAAGACAGGTTATTACACTTGGGGTTATTTAGTTTGGAGAATCGAAGGCTTAGGGGTGATCTTATTACAATGTATAAATATATGCGGGGACAATACAAAGACCTTTCTAATGATCTTTTTACTCTTAGACCTGTGACGGGGACAAGGGGGCATCCTCTACGTCTGGAGGAAAGAAGGTTTAAGCATACTCACAGACGCGGATTCTTTACTGTAAGAGCAGTGAGACTATGGAACTCTCTGCCATATGATGTTGTAATGAGTGATTCACTACTAAAACTTAAGAAGGGACTGGATGCCTTTCTTGAAAAGTATAATATTACAGGGTATATACACTAGTCTCCTTAATATTGCGTTGATCCAGGGAGCTAGTCTGATTGCCGTATGTGGAGTCGGGAAGGAATTTTTTTCCACAATGTGAAGCCTACTGTTGCCACATGGGGTTTTTTTGCCTTCCTTTGGATCAACATGTTAGGGCAAGTTAGGATAGGATATGGGTTGAACTAGATGGACTTAAAGTCTCCCTTCAACCTTAATAACTATGTTACTATGTTACTATGTGCAGCCCCACTTATCCTCCACTTCATCATGTGCAGCCCCACTTATCCCCCACTTCATCATGTGCAGCCCCACTCACCCCCCACTTCATCATGTGCAGCCCCACTCACCCCCCCTTCATCATGTGAAGCCCCCACTCATCCCCCCTTCATCCTGTGAAGCCCCCACTCACCCCCTTCATCCTGTACAACCCCAGTCACCCCCCTTCATCATATACAGCCCCCAGTCACCCCCCCGTCATCATATACAGCCCCCACTCACCCCCCGTCATCATATACAGCCCCCACTCACCCCCCTTCATCATATACAGGCCCCAGTCACCCCCCCTTCATCATATACAGGCCCCAGTCACCCCCCCTTCATTGTGTACAGCCCCCACTCACCCCCTCCCCCATTTAATTCATTTTATAAATAAAAAAAATAAAAAAAGTTCCCCATACTTACCTCACAGCCGGCTCGCTCCCCAGCAGCGCCTCTGCTTTCAGCATCCTCCGGGACATGTCGGCGCGTGCACGATGACGTCATCGCGCGTCGCCCGACATCTGACCCGGAAGTACAGCCGGAGCTGAGCAGCCGTCAAGGTGACGGCCGTGCACAGCTCCCGGCCCCTCATAGAATGTGACGCGGGCGGCTGTCTGCTGCCGGCGGCGTCACAGCACAGGGCACGGCCGGCCCTGTACAGGTGCTGGGGGAGCGGTCCGGGTGGCATTTGCCTCTCTGCCACCCGGCCCAGCCCGCCCCTGCCCCTGGGCCCCCAAAAAACCTTGGGCCCGGGGCGACCGCCCCATCTGCCCCTATTAAGATCCGCCATTGACCAGAGGTGGCAGCAGCAACCAAGCCCACAGAGCTGGTCTGAGCAGGCTCCTCTGCAGCTGGAGAGGAATGGGAGACCGCCGGAAGCAAGGCTCGGGATTCCCGCTGTGCAGCGACAAGAACCCGACGCCTAACACCAAGGCTGTGGACATTTTCTACCTGTACTTAAAGGAGTTTGATACAGTGCCATATAAAAGGATGGTACATGAAAAACAGAGGGACTTGTGAAAAAAATGTGTAAATAGGTTAATAACTGGCTTATTGGTGGGAACAAAAGGTGGGTGTTAGTGAAACAGAGTCTGATTGGGTCGCAGTTATCAGTGGGATGCCAAAAGGGTCTCTATTGGGTCCACTCATTTTTAATATATTTATTAATGACCTTGTAGAGGGCATACAGTATAGAATTTCAATATTTGCAGATAACGATGCTATCAGCCATCCCTATAGCCATCCGTGTGCTGGACTTGACCCATAAACTTTTATTCACCCTTGTCATCCATGTGGACGGGAAAAACGGACATGTCTCCACATATTTCAGACGAACACACAGTCCATGTGAAAACACAGAAAAGTAAAGACTGCCAAAGGTTTAATAGGTTTGTTTAGATACATGTCTCTAGTATGTGTGAAAACAGATGCCACACGTTTATAGGCATGTTGAAGTCTCCTAGGAAAAGGGTTTTCAATTCTGATGACATAAAGTGTGGCAACAAGGCAGAAGAGTGGTCAAGGAAGTGGGTGGGTGAGCCTGGGGATGGTATATGACTGCTTCTCTGAGGAAAAGGGGATGGTAGAGCCTGATGGTGTGGACCTCAAAAGATCAAAAGAAGAATCGTGTAAAATAGGACAGTATTTTTATTTTTTTTAAATAGGATTAGTGGGGGCAGAGAGTAGTGTGGGGTTATCGTCACGCTAGCTGTGATCAGACAGCGGTATGGTGTATTCACATATTCCATGCGTTGTAATCAAGAGGTGTAAATGCCTTATGCGCTCTGTTAGTTTTCCAATAACTAATTATTGGGAACAGCCTCCTCGGTGGATCATCGCCCAATCGTGTAATTGTCTAGATGATAGGGGCCAGCTGAGAGCTGTTCGCTCCATAGATCACAGCGGGTGGTCCTGCCTGACTCCCGGGCTGTGATCTCTGTGATAATGGGATGAAATCCTTGACAAATTGGTTGGCAAATCCAATCTATTGGCCAAGGAAATGCAGCCTTTCTGCCTGGTGGATACAGACCGTTTTTGAAAGCTGATGACCTTCGCTGTCCCCTAGTAGCAGTTGCGCAGTCACCATTACTCTCTAAGAAAGATGTGCCTGCACTACACCAGCATGTCGCAGAGAACATCACCTGTTCCTTGAAAAAAATCTGTCTGACAGAGTGTATTTCAACATTGACACCTGGACAAACAAGCATGGCCAGGGGGATTACATCTCGACAACTGGTCACTGGGTGACTGGTGGCTGTGGGATTAGGCGGGGAAGGGGTTGCTCCACAAGTCTTGGAATCCCCAAGGCTTGCAGGCATTTGGGGATGGAAAACTAAACTACTAGACAACAAGGGTTGGAGAAGTAAATTACTAAACACCTAGGTTAGCTAACTAAACCACTGCACACCATAAGATGAAGAACTAAACTGCTAGACAACAGGGGTTGGAGAAATAAACTATAAAGCACCTAGGGTTGAAGAACTAAACTACTACACCATGGGATGTTGAACTAAACCACTAAACAGCAGAGGATAGAGAACTACACTACTAAACAATAAGGATTGGAGAGCTAAACTACTAAACACCTAGGGTTGGAGAACTAAACCACAATGTAAGGGAGGGACAGGACTGTAGTTGTGACCTGGTTAACCGCAATATCTATGTCCAGTCCTTCCCCTACAGAAAACTGTACTCTCCTCTTCAGCATACCTACATCTCCAGATTCAGCTTCTTCTGGGCACATCACAGGCGACGACGGACCCTCTTTCAGATGACCCCCAGCAATGGAGACACAGTCCAAGTTAACTTTAACATTTTCTTTACTGAGTACTTCACACGTTACATCCACAGTTGGTACATGGAGACATTTACTGGTTTCCTCATGTTTCCCCTTCTGGCTGTCGCTTCTGTTCAGCACACTCCCAGACCGGACCATTCTAGACTGCTCCCCAGTTCCTTCCTGGCCTGACCTCGCCATGATGACAATTCCTTCTGACTGTTTTGCCCCAGACTCGAAATCATCAGTCACCAGGCTTGGTTGCCTCTGGTAAAGCATCCGGCCCGTCTGTACCGATCTCGTTCAGCTCCAACTTCTTTCATCTCATCTGCCTAACCGACTCATGCCCTAAAAGCATCTGCCCAGGCGATTAGTCGCCACATCTTTCCTTTCTTGTTCTGGCCCACTGCTATGACACACAGTGGCCGTGGGTAGTGTGGGCTGCAGCGCTTTAATGTTGCTTGGCTGCCAAGCTGTCTGGGTCTATATTCCATGTGGACACTAGGGCACCCTGGCCCCATCTGACTTAACTTCTGTGAGGTAACGCTGTCATTCAAGGTTGGGGGACACTCGCTTGGCAGCCACACAATCAGATCCAGCTCGGATTTTCATAAGCCATAACAGTCCGTGAGGTTTATTTGTCATCATAAACCACAGCAATATAACATCAAGTTCATCACAGCCTAGCGTCCATTACAGAGCTTCCCTCTGTTAAGCCTGTGATCATACAGGCTATGCTTAGGAGGCTTTCTAGCCTCATTTATCTCACCCACGTCAGGGTCTCCACATGGTTCCTTCATTCAGGCTGCAGACATCCATATACCTCCAGGGAACTCTCAAGCTCTGGCAGCCATTACACACACAGCCGCTCCACAGGCTGTTCGCCAGGAGACAATCCTGTGCACGGGACCTTCCGCTCTATACCAACCAGGTCCCTGCATTCACCTGCATGTGACCTAACCTGACCATATTATATGGTCCATAGCCACGCCCACCGGGTCACATGACTATGACCTCACCACAGGTCCTTCACACAGACATATACTTTACAATAGCGTTCATAAACATACATATGTCTCTATCTCAAGGTCACCCACCTTGAAATACATAATGGCTCTTCAACCACTCACACTCTTGGGACATCCACACAGCTACCCCTAGTGGACACAGTGGTCATTACACCACACTTCCTACAAGCTTCCCTCTTACTACCCGGCAGCCCCTCCTACAATTAACTCTCTATGAACATCCTGGCAATTATACCTAACAGTGCACACTAGTATGCCCCCATCTAATGGCCCACAAATGAACTACACTTACCCTTGTCTATAAGAACTATATACTAAATTTTGTTCATCTACATCATCTACATGCTGTAGCACACTTTCAATAGTCTGCGGGAGGAGGTGGTGGTCCCAGAGGCAGAAGAGGATTTGGAAGTGATAAGAATATCTCAAAGTTCTGGACTGTTGTCACACAGGCAGGTGCCATAGGAGCATGGATTACAGCTATCGAGGGGGGCTCTTGGTACCAGACAAATTTTTAATAAAGGTGCAGCAGCCAAGGAACAATTAGAAAAAAATGAGAGGAAGAGGTGATGGGCGCGCAACAATAAAGAGATAAAGAGAATAATGATCCCCTCCCTGTTGTCTGTGGTTGGCGGGAGGGTACAGAGAAAACAAGCTTGAGTGTTAGCCCGCCACTAACACAGCATGGGCTTGGACCTCATGGAAGTGCCCAACACATGAGCACCTTCTTGCTGCACTAGCTGCAACATGATTGTTGGCCATATTGTTAGGATTAGAAATAGTGCTGACTACTGGGCTGCTCCTCTGTTACATCCACAGTACAGGAGTAAATTTTGCCAGATGATGCACCCCATGAAAAGGAATGTGCGCATGCTGGAGTATCGAAACACGCTTGTAGACAATCTTAAGAGTGTTTTTTCCTAAGACAGCAGTAAGTCTGGTTTCACATTAGCGTTTATGTGTGCAGCATTTGATCTGCAAAGATCCGCATGCGTCATGCTTACATATATTTAACATGGTGTACGCAGGGACATGCGTTTGCATGCATTTGCGTACGCATGCGTCGTTTCGCGTTGTGCGGAGGTGTCTGGCAAACCCAAAATGTTGCATTTTTTGAGGTGTCAAAAATCTGTCAAATAAGCGCAGGCATGCTCATGTGGATGAGTGCATCAAAAAATGCATTACTGTCTATGGGAACGCATTCGCTCTTCAAAATGTAAATAGAAATCCCATGAGACACTCCCATTTTTGTCTGGTGTCATATCGAACGCATGTGCATAAACAACGCAAATGCATTCAAAAAAGGAATACAAACGCATGCACATGCAGCTTTTTTCCGCCATGCGTAAGATGATGCGCATAAAAAACGCTGCGTAAACATGCATTTTGGATACGTTTTTGCATGCATTTGCACATGCGGATGATACACTGCGGACTCAAACGCTAATGTGAACCAAGCCTATGACACACAGTGTGCATCGCAGTTATAAACTTCAAACTCAGGGATCGTCAAGCCATCAATGCAAAAAACATTAGCAGCAGAGGCAGCACGGTGGCTTAGTGGTTAGCATTACAGCACTGAGGTCTTGGGTTAAAACCCCACCAAGGACATCGGAAGGACTTTGAATGTTTTCCGTGTGTTTGTGTGGGTTTCCTCCTGGTATTTTGATTTCCTCCACACTCCAAAGACATACTGATAGGAAATTTAGATTGTGAGCCCCAATGGGGACAGTGTCAAGGATATTAGTGAAGCGCTGTTTAATTAATGGTGCTATATAAGTGAGTAAAATAAATTAAAAAAGAAAACAAAGCAATTTGTGTGAGTCGTTTTACACATTTTTTAGACCAGTCCTTGCACCAGTAGAACAGAGTACAAGTGTGACACGTAGTGAACAACTGGAGAAGATGGTGCACGAGCATTTTGAGCTCAATATCAGTGCCATCAGGTTGAATTTGGACCCTTTTGCATTTTGGTCTTTAAAAATGGAAAGTGGCCTGAGCACACCTGTCATGCTTTGGAGGTTTTGTCATGCCAAGCAGCCAGCTTTTTCTCAGAACTTGTCTTCAGGACTGCTGGTGATGTCCTGATGGATAAGCACATTCGGCTGTTCCCTGAAAGTGTAGACTGCCTAACTTTCATCAAGATGACAAAGTGATGAATCGTCAATGACTTTGCTTCCCAGTCACAGACTGGGTAGACTAGGCGATGGGGTAGTTTTTAGTGTGCTTCATTGATCTTTAAGTTTTGCAGTCTGTCACACCTTTTGTTGTGGCTTCTTTGCTACTGCTGCTGAGGTTATTAACAATTTTATGAAATGTGGAAACTCCAAGTTGGGTCTCCATCTGGGGGGCTGCCTGTAGTGGATGGGGTGTCAGAGCCACCATTATACTATTTCTACTCTGGGCAAATTGATGATGTCTGTAAAGCGCCGTGGAATTATTGGTGCTATATACTTGAGTAAAATAAATAACTAAAATAAATTGATGCCAATTTAGTGGTGTTTAACCCTAATTTATGGAAAAATTTGGACTCCAAATTTGGTCTCCTTCATGTATGTTGCTTGAAATTGGCAGGGCTTTAGACCACCTGGCCGACACCTGTCATTAATCCACCTGTCACTGATAAATGTTTAAGCTAGAAATGCTGGTCCAAGCCCTGTCGCAGGCCCTTTCCCTTGCTTAAATATGGACTGCTGACTGGACCACACAATTAGCACAAAGGATTTATACACACGTGATCAAAATTGTTGGTACCCCTCGTTTAATGACATAAAAACCCACAATGGTCAGAGAAATAACTTGAATGTGACAAAAGTAATAATAAATCAAAAATCTATGAAAATGAACAAATGAAAGTCAGACATTGCTTTTCAAGCATGCTTCCACAGAATTTAAAAAAATAAAACTCATGAAATAGGCCTGGACAGAAATGATGGTATCCCTGAAAATAATGTGACAAAAGGGACATGTTACATCAAGGTGTGTCCACTAATTAGCATCACAAGTGTCTACAATCTTGGAATCAGTGAGTGGGCCTGTATAGAGGGTTACAGATACTCACTGTGCTGTTTTGGTTACATGATATGTATCACACTCAACATTGACCACAGGAAGTGAAGGAAAGAGCTACATTAGGAGATTAGAAGGAAAATTATTGCAACAATTATGTGGGTACTATGGAATCTGATTGCGTGGGATGAAATGAATCTGAGACCAAAGATGAGGCGAACAAGTGTATTTAATAAAGTAAGATGTGGAAACAAAACTAACAGAGATCTTCCTGCAATTGTACCGAAGTGCACAGCGCAATATAGAAATGTTCAACTAACTGAATAGCTGGGTGCGATGGCTAATACTAACCAGTCCAGCAGTAATATGTTTTAAGTGCACATGGCACTTAAGCATGGAAGACCAGCAATAATATGAGTGTGAATGTACCCAGTACTTAAATGTGGAAGTCCAGCAATAATATGAGTGAGAATGCACATAGCACTTAA
The DNA here is from genome assembly GCF_039654945.1 of Dendrobates tinctorius. NCBI lineage: Eukaryota > Metazoa > Chordata > Amphibia > Anura > Dendrobatidae > Dendrobates > Dendrobates tinctorius. The sequence continues at coordinate 12,955,306 of NW_027361770.1, forward strand.
ACATGGAAGTCCAACAATACACAGGTGGAGCGTTAGCAGGAGAAGGTCTCTACCTTTGGGCTGAAAAGTCCCACTCAAGTCCAGCACCGCAACCCAACAAACAAAAGTCCAGGAAGAAATAATGGTGTCAAAATCTCTTACTGACCAGTAGTAGTTCCAGAGGCGAGTAGCTCCACACCAGAAGTCCAGACAATAGGTAATCCCGGTCACGATCAAGGAGCAGCACAGAGAACTGAAGGCAGCAGAAAGTGGAAAAGTAGAGCACCGAGCAACAAGCAGCAGCAGTAGCAAGGAATCAAGAAGAATCAGGCAGAAGCTCAGGAGCCAAAAGCAACAAAATACTCAGGCAAGGAGGATCTCCTGACGCAGACTAAAATAGCAGGACAGACAGGAGGTTCAAGGGCAGGGCGAAGTACCAGACTCCATCTTGGACAAGGGCAAAACAGGCTCCAAAGAACATCCAAAACCCTACTATTATAGACAAACATGTTAAAGCTAAAAGTTATAAGACCATCTCCAAGCAGCTTGATGTTCCTGTGACTACAGTTGCACATATTATTCAGAAACTTAAGCTCCATGGGACTGTAGCCAACCTCCCTGGATGTGGCTGCAGGAGGAAAATTGACGACAAATCAAAGAGACGGATAATACGAATGGTAACAAAAGAGCCCAGAAAAACTTCTAAACAGATTAAAGGTGAACTTCAAGCTCAAAGAACATCTGTGTCAGATCGCACCATCTGTCGTTGTAAGTGGACTTCATGGGAGACAACCAAGAAGGATACCATTGTTGAAAACAAATATAAGAAAGCCAGACTGGAATTTGCCAAACTACATGTTGAAAAGCCACAAAGCTTCTGGGAGAATGTCCTATGGACAGGTGAGACAAAAATGGAACTTTTTGGCAAGGCACATCAGCTCTATGTTCACAGACTGAAAAATGAAGCATATCAATAAAATAACACTGTCCCTACTGTGAAACATGGAGGAGTCTCTGTTTTTTTCTGGGGATGCTTTGCTGCATCTGGCATAGGGTGTCTAGAATCTGCGCAGGGTACAATGAAATCTCAAGACTATCAAGGGATTCTAGAGAGAAATGTGCTGCCCAGTGTCAGAAAGCTAGGTCTCAGTCGCAGGTCATGGGTCTTGCAACAGGATAATGACCCAAAACACACAGCTCAAAACACCCAAGAATGGCTAAGAGGAAAACATTGGACTATTCTGAAGTGGCCTTCTATGAGCCCTGACCTAAATCCTATTGCGCATCTTTGGAAAGAGCTGAAACATGCCGACTGGAAAAGACGACCTTCAAACATGAGACAACTGGAGCAGTTTGCTCTTGAGGAGTGGGCCAAAATACCTGTCGAGAGGTGCAGAAGTCTCAATGACAGTTACAGGAATCGTTTCATTGCAGTGATTGCCTCAAAAGGTTGTGCAACAAAATATTAAGTTAATGGTACCATCATTTCTGTCCAGGCCTATTTCATGAGTTTTATGTTTTTTAAAATTCTGTGGAAGCATGGTTGAAAAGCAATGTCTTTATTTGTTCATTTTCATAGATTTTTGATTTATTATTACTTTTGTCAGCATCAAGTTTTTCTGTTATTAAACGAGGGGTACCGACAATTTTGACAACATGTGCTATTAGCACAATTTAGATTCAGAAATGTGTACTCCTGGCTGGAGCCAAACTAGTAGAACTAAATATTTATATACTGAAATGTGGCCTTGTTTCTGGACCACACTATTAGCATAAACAGTTTATATTTTCAAATGTATACTACTGCCTGGCCAAACATTTTACCAGCAAAAAATATTTTTTCTGCAGAATTGCGGTCTTGTTTCAGGAACATGCTATTAGCACAAAAAAATTGTATTTTCAAATGTGTACTCTTGCCTGGCCATAATATTACCAGCACAAAATATTTTTCTGGAAAAATGTGGACTGGTTTCAGGAACATGCTATTAGCACAATTAATTTGTATTTTCAAATGTGTACTCCTGCCTAATGAAAAATATTACCAGCACAAAATATTTTTCTGCAGAAATGTGGCCTTCTTTCTGAAGCATGTTAATAAGACAAACAATTTAGATTCTCAAATGTGGACTTCTGCCTCAAGCACAATATTAGCAGCACAAAATAGTTATATGCTGAAGTGTGTCCTGGTGTCTCTCGACCACACAATTAGCAAAACTATTGATCTGCTGGAAGATTCTTTTTACAGCCACATAGGATCCTATGTATCTAAACTAGCTGACTGACAATCAACCGCCTACCTAACTGTCTGACTAACCAGTGGCAGTAGCAGGAGTGGCGTCTCAGCGCTGTTACACTGACAAAAAGGAGTCAAAACAACACGTCTGTTTTTTTATATGGAGAGAGACATGTCACTTCAGGAGCCAATGACAAAAGTCCTTGTGTCTGGATGTTCTGGATGGTTTCTGCACCCTAAATGGCTGCAGAAATCTTCACACATTAAGTTAAGAAAAAAAAATCAGTAAGCCACTCCTCTAACCTCACTCCACCCTCCTACTCATCAAATACATCCCCCTTCTCATCATACAGAACCACTATCCTAGACAAAGTCCTAACAAAAGCATTAGTGGAAAAGCGATCATGTAACAAACTTTGGCCGAATTTTGCCAATTTTTTGTAAAAATGCTCGGTTGTCTAAACACGAATCAGAATGTGCTATGTTGGTGCGTAATTTGAGATTGGCGAACTTTTTCCGAACAAGTTCACTCTTCTTTAATTTCAGGGGACCTCCACAACATTTCAGGGGACACTCTTCACCTGATACATACAGATATATAAAATGTTAACACAGTAACCATTAAAATATCGAATACAAAAACTGGAAGAATAATACCACTACTATGTATTGGTTGTTTCTGATGTATGCTCTGTAAGTTAGTACACATTTACTAATTGGCCACCAGGCACCACTTTACATATAAACACAAGCTTTATACCTCAAAAAAAGGAAACATCACAGAAAGACATTAAAAGTGTTAGTTTCATTCACACCTTTTGGATTCACATTATCTAACATAAACTGTAAATCCAGTGTGTTTCACAATGGAGTAATCAAATCACTACTTGTCAATCATCTTTCCCATCTATTTTCTTTACAATCAGCTAGCTAAGATTTTATATTCCATGACTGTTGTAATAAAAAAAAAGACGATGCTAGGCAATACTCAACTGAAAGAAATCTTTTTAAGTGTTCCAAGAGGTAAGCCACCTCCCCCATGTCCTCCCTGAGTGACGCTGAAGGACCACTGTCTGCAAAAAGAATTCACTGTCCATCAAAATACAGGAGTGTCAAAAGTAGAAATAAATATGTGTAGACACTAGAGAAGAGCCAACGTTCTTGGATAACATGTTATCCGAGCATGATCGAGTACTAACCGAGCATCTTGGCGTGCTCGTATATTATGTTCGAGTCACAGTGGCTGAATGATTTGCGGCTGCATGATTTCTCTAACAAACAGGCAGTCCCTACATGTGTTGAGGCTGCCTAACAGCTGCAAATCTTGCGGCCGCAGGGACTCTAACATTATACATGAGCACTCCCAGATGCTCGGATAACGCATAAGCATACTCCGATAACACGTTATCTGAGCATGGTCGCTCATCAGGCACCTTTAACAACTTCTTAAGGTATTGACAGCACATAAAATGAGTGCAATAGAAATCATAAGTATATAGCATATAGCACTGAATAAATAGCAATTTTCAAATAGATTAGCGGAGGTATCTACATTTTAATAGAATTTTAAGCATGAGGATTACATTTATTGTCAGTTACCTTTTGTGATACTGCATCCTATACGAGACGTGCACAGGCTTCCTTTGAGAAATTGTGTATTTTGATATGGTGTAAGAATGGTAACAAGAATTGAATGGAAAGAGAATATAAATGAAATAGCTATTTCATCCCTTCATGCTTTATCTGACAAAGCAAGTTGTACAGAACATATTTATTGCTCTTCAAAAATATATCAAGTGAAGATAACAGGCTAAGAAATGCAGAAGAGAGAGGAAAAATAGTTATTTGATGTGTCAAGAGGGAACAGAAAGTTTGAATTTCAAAACTCCTTGACAGAAACTTATTTACTTGCATGCTATAAGCATAAAGGATGAATTATATAACAGGAAACTGAAAAAAAAAGAAGATACTTGAGACTTTAGCGCTTGTTTTGCAGACATCCTACCGTCTCAGATTAGCAGAGTTACACAGATCTTTTAAGCAGCTTTATTTGTTCTGTATTTTGCTGATACTTCACCCCATAAGACAGAACACTGCTGACTGAATGGCATATCACAGTTCAAAAAATGTGCAGCGTGTGCTATTCTCTGCTCAGCTTATTGGAAATGGTTTAAAACCTGTAAGGGAATATTTTGTCAGGATACCTCATGCTATGATTTTCTGGGAAATCTGACTGGATTATTATAGTTTTCTAACTGGGGCATTTCAATATTTTGCTTTTCAGACAAGCATATTTTTTAAAAGCTATAGGCAGCTTAGTAATAGAGATTATGTATAAGATATGGGGTAAAAAATATACCCTTGAACCTTACCCTTGAAGGGACTCATTTAATGCATTTTAATATCTACTAGAAGCAAGTTGGTCACAATTTTGTTGTCTCCATTTGAGGGATGGAAAGGAATTAAAAAATATGCTTATTAGTGATGGTCGAGCACTAAAATGCTTGGGTGCTCGTTGCTCGGGTCGAACAAATTGGAATACTCGGGTACTCTGACAGAACAACGAGCCTAATGTAAGTCTATGGGAGACCTGAGCATTTTTGCAGCAATCCCCCCCCCCCCCGGAGGTCCTTAAAGGTCTAAAAACGTCTGAAAATGATGGAACACTGCTCAAATGACATGGGGACATCCTTGGGATCCCCCCTGGAAGCATTTCTGACTCCTAGTTCACAGCTTTAAACAATGTTGTCAGAGTTTCATGCCATTTTTACCGGTACACCAAAAAACATACCAAAACGAAACCAAAATGGATTTTGCTGGGAAATATGTTAAGGTACATCCTTTCCAGGTTAATGACTTGCATATAAGGCAAAATGATTAACCCCAGACCAAAATGTTCCTCCCCCACTTGGGCTATGTTCAGACGCAGCGTTTTTGAAGCGTTTTTCAACTTTAACATTGCTTTCAACCAATACAAATGCATTCACTGAGAAATGTCAATGTAACATTTAACAACCCTAGCTGGCCATGTGGTGTGTGACACATAAACAGACACATCTTGTTTCATTTAGGAAGGAGGTACTCTTAAAGTCACAAAGCCTATTTTTACAGGGGCATCAGGCAGCATCAATCTTCTTAAAGGACCATTATTAATCAGTGGGTCTCCAGAAGTGTTACTGCCTATGCAGTGAGAGGATGGGCTGCCAGGAATTACAACGCACCCCAATACCCCTTTCATGAGAGGTACAGGAGGGCTTCCTGAAAAAATGTTGCATTGAATGCAAGGCCTGGCCTGCCCCAAAGTTACATGCACCCCAATAAGCTTTTCAAGCCATGTACTGGATGTCCACCGGAAAATCCACCTCACATTATTCATTTCAAACTATTTTCTTATGCATTGTCTGCAAGGCCTGCCCTGCTGCCAAGTTATCTGCACCCCAATATGCCTTTGAAACCACATACTGGATGGGCACAAGAAAATCCACCCACCCTTGTTCGGAATTCAACCCTGGCTGTAGCAGCATGGAACACGTTAACACTGGTGATCTAGTGGCGGCGGATGATGAGACATGGAGGAAGGCCTGATTTAAAACTATGCCTAGTTTAAAGGAGCCAGACTCCTACACTTGGAATGCCCATACAATTAGTGGATGGGCTGGCAAACATTTCCCCTGTGGGGTACAACTCAACCTTTGGCAGAACAAGTATTTGACGCACAGCCTAAACACCCACCCTTGTTACAAATTCTACACTGGCTGTAGCTGCACAGAACACGTAAACCCTTTTGATCTAGTGGGGGTGGATGATGAGACTTGGAGGAAGGCCTGATTTAAAAATAGGCCAAATTTAAAGGAGCGGGTCTCCTACACTTGGAATGCAGCTGGCAAACATTTCCCCTGTGGGGTACACCTCAACGTTTGGCAATACAAGTATTTTACGCACAGCCTAAACACCCACCCTTGTTACAAATTCGACACTGGCTGTAGCTGCACGGAACACGTAGTATAAAGTGAATGGAGGGCACCACTAGTCAAGTGTCAGCAAGAGGGCTAACCATGGGTATGCAAAAGACATAATATTAAACAGAGAGAGAGATCATGCCCATATATGGGAGAACACCTCAATTGTATGGAACACGTAAACCCTTTGGATCTAGTGGGGGTGGATGATGAGACAATTTAAAGGAGCGGATCTCCTACACTTGGAATGCCCATACACTTAGTGTATGGGCTGGCAAACATTTCCCCTTGGGGGTGTAAACATTTTCTAAATTTTGGTGACGACCATCATAACACCCTTGAAAAAAGATAGAGTGGCCGGAGCATGATTGAATACATTCACCTTGGTGTTCAAGTGGTGATGGACGGTGAGGATGAGGAGAAGGAGGAAGAAGACACCAAATAGCAAAAAACACGAAGCGTTTATCCATTTTTGGTTGTGAAAAGGTCACATAAAAACACTACATTGGAGTTTATGCTTCACTGTCATCATTTGGTGGTGTCACAAAGTCAGGCCCAATCCATCCCTCATTCATTTTTATAAGAGTCAACCTGTTTGCATTTTCCGTATAAAGGCGAATGCGCTTATCTGTGATAATGCCACCAGCAGCACTAAAAACCCGCTCGGACAAAATGCTAGTGGCAGGGCAGGCCAGCACCTCCAAGGCGTAAAGAGCCAGCTCATGCCACAAGTCCAGCTTGGATACCCAATAATTAAAAGGCACAGAGGAATCACAGAGGAAGTTAGTACGGTCAGCAAGGTACTCCCTCAGCATGTTAGAAAACATTGCATTCCTTGTGAGATTACCCCATGCCTCAGTGCATGGGCGATGGGAGGGTCTTAAAAAACTGTCCCAGAACTTTGCCAGTGTTCCCCTGCCTCTGCTGGAGTGGACTTGTATCTGTGTCTCCTGTCCTGCTTGGTTGGCCAACGAAATGTTATCTCTGCCGCCTGCGTTTTGAGACGGGAATTTTTTTAATAACTCTGCAACGGTGGCCCTATGGTACTGCACCATTTTGGTACACCTGTCTGCCTCTGGAACAAGAGATACAAAGTTATCCTTGTAGCATGGGTCTAAAAGTGTCACTAGCCAGTAATGACTGTTACCAAATATTTTGACAATATGAGGGTCACGGGAAAGGCAGCACAACTTAAATTCAGCCATACGTGCCAGACTGGTAACAGGCAAGCCTTCCGTGTCTTCACCAACAGGACGAATGATCAAGGTGTCATCCTCCTCCTCCTCTTGCTCTTCTTCTCTGTCCTCAGGCCATCCACGCTGAGCAGACGGTATGACAGTTGTGGTTGTAGTCCCGTCTATAGCGCATGAAAGTAGCTCCTGGTCTTCCTTCTCCTCCTCTTCCTCATTGTCAACCAATCCACGCTGGGATGACATGAGGCAGTGCTGTGTGTAATCACCCTGTATGGTTCCTTGATCCATGTCCTCATGCTCCAACTGCAATGCATCCTCTTTCTTTGTTAGCAGAGAGCTTTTCAGAATGCAGATGAGCGGGATAGTGACGCTAAGTATGGCATCATCGCCGCTCACCATCTTGGTGGACTCCTCAAAGTTTTGGAGGATGCTACATATGTCTAACATCCATGCCCACTCCTGAGGTCTTATGTATGGTGTCAAACCTGAAACACGATGACCTTGTTGATGCTGGTATTCAACAACTGCCCGCTTCTGCTCACAAATCCTTTCCAACATATGCAGTATAGAGTTCCAACGTGTGGGGACATCACACACCAGTCAGTGAGCCGGAATCTGCAATCGTTGCTGAAGCACGGCAATGGCGGCTGAAGATGTAGCTGACTTTCTAAAATGTCCACACAGGCGGCGTACTTTAACCAGCAGATCCGGCAGATCCAGATAGCTTTTTAGAAAACACTGAACAATGAGGTTCAGCACATGGGCCAGGCATGGTACTTTGTCAGTTGACCTTGCCTCAGAGCTGCCACCAGGTTCCTGCCATTGTCACACACAACCATGCCTGGCTGGAGATTCAGCGGTGTCAGCCACACATCTGCCTGCTCTTTCAGAGCTGTCAACAACTCTTCAGCATTGTGCGGTTTGTCACCTAAGTAAATTAGCTTCAGCACAGCCTGTTGCCGCTTTGCTTTGGCAGTGCTGCAGAGCTTCCAGCTTGTGACTGATGTGCTCCTTTCGGACATGGAGGCTGAAGAGGAGGAGGAGGTGCAGGAGCTGTACACAATGGAGGCAACCCTGATTGACGTAGGGCCCGCAATCCTTGGCGTCCGGAGAACGTGTTCCATCCCAAGGTCTGACTGGGTCCCAGCTTCCACTATGTTAACCCAGTGTGCCGTCAGCGAGATGTTACGTCCTTGGCCAAAAGTACTTGTCTACGTGTCCATGGTTAGGTGTACTTTCCCAGTATCTGCATTGTTGAGGGCACGGGTGTCATGCCTGTCATACCTGCCATGCCACTTGTGCCGCAAGATTCCCGGAGCAGGGTCCTCGCGGCCGCTCTGGGAGCCTCCTCTAATGCGCACGCGCATCTCACCTTACGGCTACTTGCCGTTGCTGGTGCGCACTCGCGTTCCACCTTGCGGCTGTGCGCCGTTGCTGGTGTGCACGTGCATCTCCTGTGCTGGATCCTTTGGCTGCTGCCTGTACCTGGTGCGTGTGCGCGCACTCATCTCGATGCTGCCTGCAACAGGAGGACCCGATCCAGCGTTCCTCTCTATGGTCCTGGAGGACCTGTTCCAGCGACTCTCTCTATGGTCCTGGAGGACCTGACCCAGCGTTCCTCTCTATGGCCCTGGAGGACCTGTTCCAGCGACTCTCTCTATGGTTCTGGAGGACCAGACTCAATGTTCCTCTCTATGGTCCTGGAGGACCCGACCTGGCGATCCTCTCCAAGGTCCTGGAGGACCTGATCCAGCGATCCTCTCTATGGTTCTGGAGGACCTGATCCAGTGGTCCTCTCTATGGTCCTGGAGGACCTGATCCAGCGATCCTCTCTATGGTCCTGGAGGACCCAACCCAGAAGTCCTCTCTATGGTTCTTGAGGACCTGACCTGAAAGTCCTCTCTGTGATCCTGGAGGATCTGACCCGGAAGTCCAAGTATCCATGCCCTATATCAGGCCGCCTCTTCCTATGGGAGGGGTCTGATTATCATGTTGCATCCCTGCTAGACCAGCTTGGTCTCTGCTCGGTCACTTCCTGTATTCTATGCCCCTGCACTCTGCCCTGTAGTGCTTCTTCGCACACACTCTGTGCTTGTACTTCGTCTTGTGTCCTGTTCCTGTCTTGTGTCCTGTACTTTGCCTCGTGTCCTATACTTTGCCTCATCTCCTGTACCTTGCCTCGTGTTGCTTCCCTGCAAGAACTGCTTGGTCTCTGCTTGGTCGCTCTCTGTATTCTGTGCCTCTGCACTCTGCCCTCTTGTGCTTCTTCGCACACGCCCTGTGCATGTACTTTGTCTCGTGTCCTATACTTCGTCCGGTGTCTTGTTTTGGTCTCGTGTTTTGTACTTTGTCTCATGTCCTGTACTTTGTCTGGTGTCCTGTACTTTCTCTGGTGTCCTGTACTTTCTCTGGTGTCCTGTACCTTGCCTTGTGTGGCTTTCCTTTCCTCTGCTCAATTGTGCTTCTTTAGCACAAGCTCTGCTTCTTTCCTATACTCTGTCATATCGTGCTCTCTTGCACAACCCTGTTTCTGTACTATGCCTCACCGTGCTGTCTGTACGTGCTTTGGCCATATACTCTACCTTGAGCTATATCTTTGTATTCTGACCTATCGTGCTCCTTTAGCACAAGCTTTATCTCATACTCAGTGCTCCTCCTCGACCCGGCTCTGGGCTCCAGCATACACTCCGCTTCTTTTCTCCGACTCTGTGCTTCAGCCTACGTTCAGCTCCTAGCTCAGTATCTAGTTTCTTCCTTGACCTGACTCTCGGCTCTAGCATACACTCTGCTTCTCTTTCTTGTACCTAGCTCTGTGGTTCAGCCTACGTTCTGCTCTTTGCTCTGTACTCTGTCTCTACTTTGCCAACTTTGCCTTGCCTTGTTTCTCCGTGTGCCCTACGCACGCCTGGTCTTGCCTTGCCCGCCTGTTTGTGCCTTAGCCATGCACGCCTCAGTCGTGCCCGCCTGCTTGTGCCTCAGCCATGCTTGCCGGCCAGTGACTTAGCTGTGCCCGCCTGCTTGTGCCTCAGCCATGCCTGCCTTAGCCATGCCCGCCTGTCTGTGCCTCAGCCCGGCCAGCCTGCCAGTGTCGCAGTCTTTCTTGCACTCACGCTGTTGCTGCACTGTTCACCTCATGCCCCTTGTCACGTGCAGGCCCTTGCCTGCTTCCTGGCTTGCCTCCTCATGCTCCTTAAGCATGCGCAGGTCCTAGCCAGAACCCTGCCTAGTACTCAGGCCCTTGCCTGAACCCTGGCATGCCTCCAAGCATGCCCAGGCCCTAGCTTAAACCCTGGCATGTCTCCTACCACGCGCAGGCCCTGGCCTGAACCTTGGACCCTGGCGTGTTCCCTAAACATGCACCTTGCCTTGAACTTTGAACCTTGGCGTGTCTCCAAGCACACACCATGCCTTGGACCCTGGCGTGCCACCTAGCACGTACCATGCCTTGGACCTTGGCGTGCCCTCGCATGTGCCTTGCTATGTATCTCTGTGTCTTCGTTATTATGTCTTGTACGTGGTGAAACTCTGAAACCAAGCTTTACTGGAGAAAGCCTGTGACCACGCTTTGCCATGTCTTGTACCCTGCTTGTATCCTGCACGTTCCCTGATGCCAGACACTAACTGTCTTCCATGAGCCAGCCGTCTGGTTCCAGCAGTCGTGGTGCCTCACCCCTTTGGTCTTGCCCCTGACACTCCCTGTATAGGGGGTTGTCCTCACAAGGCCAGGGTGGTTGGGTGCCACGACCCAGAGGGTCCACTCTGGAAACCGACACAGCAGCATATGTCACAACGGGTAATGTTGTGGGATACGTGCTTGTGTAATGCCGGGACGGCACAGCGGGAGAAATAGTGGCGGCCAAGGACTGAGTACCTTGGGACTGCCACCGCCATCAGATTGCGGAAAGTTTCCGTCTCCACAATCCTAAAAGGCAACATTTCGACCGCAAGCAGACGAGAAATATGAGAATTCAGTACTGTGGCCTGTGGGGCATTGGCTGCGTATTTCCGCTTACGTTCCAATGACTGGGGTATGGACAACTAAAGGCTGCACTGGGATAAGGATGTGGACGTGTTTGATGATGCTGGTATTTGACTGTGGACAACAGCAGGTGCAGGGCAGGAGGCATCTTCGCAATTCCCTGTTGACAGGGAATTGGCTTGCATGCACAACAGTGGAAGAAGCAGTGGTGTCACCCGCAGACACTGTTCCTGGAGCCTGGGGTTGGGACCACAAAGTTGGATGCTTTGCTGCTATGTGCCTGATCATGCTGGTGGTGGTAAGGCTGGTAGTTTTTCTACCCCTGCTGATGCTGACATGACAGGTGTTACAAATGGCCTCTTTTGGGTTATCAGGAGAGTCTTTAAAAAATAACCAGACTTGGGAAGACCTAACAGTTGGACTGCCAACTTCCGGCAGGTTGGTGTTACGGGGAACGGTTGCATGCCTTCTGTCTGCAGCCACCAGACTGCTTCTTCCTGCCTGAGGTGATGCAACGCCTACCTCCCCCTATGTGCTGCTGTCCTCACTGTGCATGTCCTCCTGCCAGGTTGGGTCTGTTACAACATCATCCACCACCTCATCTTCCACTTCCCCACCCTGGGCCTCCTCCTTACTTTCCGTCAATTGTGTCTCATCATCATCCACCTCTTGTGACCGTGGCTGCTCATAGATTTGTGCATCGCTAAATGAAATATCATCTTGCCCCACTTCAAGTGGACCGGGCAAGAGGCACGAATCTCCTAATGGAAAACTGAACAGCTCTTCGGAGTGTCCGAGTGTGGGATCAGTTGTCTCAGGGCACTCAGCATGGTGGGAGGAAGGAGTATCAGGGTAAAGAATATGCCGTCCTGATTCACGGCAACTGTGACTTGACCGTGTTGAAGACAGGTTGCTGGTGGTGGTGGATTAGTAACTGGAAGTATTATCCGCTATCCAACTAACAACCTTTTCACACTGCTTGGGTTTCAATAGTGCTTTCTTGCCGCGGTCCCCTAGGACTTTGGACACTAAGGTCCAGTTAGAAGATGTGGGTGTTTTTGGTGGCCCAATTTCAGCTTGCCCACGGCCTCTGCCTCGGCCTGCACCATCATCATCACGTCCACTTCCCCGTCCCTTGTCATGCACCTTGCCCATTGTAAATGGACTAGAATATTAGACACGTTCAATACAAAAGAGTGATTTGGAGACATCTTGTATGTGATACGTGTGCTGGAAAACCTCACTTTTACCTATCTGTATTTTAGGTTAAAATGTGTTTTGCCTTATCAGATTTAATAAGTACTATAACAGACTGTAAATAAAATACAATGTATAGGCCTAAAATGGACAAATTTTTGGTAAGGATAAATGAGGCCTGTTAGGGAGATACCACAACCAAAAATTTCTGACCTGCATTTTTTTATAAATTTTTTTTGTGCTAAATACTGCTGTATGTAAGTCCAGAGATACCCAGGACCAAAAAATAAAACCGGCCTAAACTGGCCAAAATTTGAACACACACAGATATGAGCTGGCACACAGATACCACACCGAAAAATGTGTGGCCTACCACTACCACTTTTTCTGCTGTATATAAGTTTAGACCATTTTTAGATGAGCCTAAATGTTGACTATTGAATTGATTATTGTGCTGCTATCCTTGGAAGACAGCGAAGCTGGGTAACTGATGTTTGCTAATATGTTGATTACCCATATTACATGGCCATGCAATTTGTTGACCTGCAAACAAAGAAGGATAAACTATGCAATTAGATTGAATATTTGCACAATGAGATTTGACCTCAACAAGACATAAAAAAAAGTCTCCATGGGGACAGGTGACTGGATGATCCCAAACTGGCTACTCACACACACATATTCACATACACACACGTACTCACATACACACACACATACTCACATACACACACACATACTCACATACACACACACACACATGTACTCACATACACACACACACGTATTCACATACACACACGTATTCACATACACACGTATTCACATACACACACACGTATTCACATACACACACTCACGTACACGTATTCACATACACACACACACGTACTCACACACACACGTACTCACACACACACACATGTACTCACACACGTACACACACACACATACACACACACTTCCCTCCCATTACGATAGCATCGGCACACCTCTAGTGTCAAATATGTATTTATCTTGATGGAGCCATGGTATCCTGGCTGCTGTTCTGTAGAGTCTCTCTGCATAAGAATAAAGGTCCCTTTTTTATACCCACATCTGTCCTTCAGGTCATCATCCACAGGTCAGGGGGAAGGTGGGATGAGGTCAACTGTCATTGTTCAAGTATTCAATCAATTTGCAAAGTTTATCCTTCAATTTTTGCAGGTCAACAAATTGCATAGCCATGTAATATGGGTAATCAACATATTAGCAAACATGAATTGTTCAATTACACAGCTTCCCTGTTTTCCAAGGATAGCAGCACAATACTCAATTCAATAGTAAACATTTAGGCACATCTAAAAAATGTTCTATGTCTCTTGACCAAAGAAAAACACATTAATGCAAGAGTCAATGTTCAGGCTCATGAACAATGGCCTATGTCTCTTAACCCACTGAAGAAAAATGCGTCTGGCCTAGATAAGAATAAATGCTGTGTTGTCACAAATGTTATTTATTTAATTTTATTATTTAACTTCCTTTCGACTGCTGCATTATGGTGCTCTAATGTTTTTCTTTTTTTGTTTATTGCTATAACTACTTCACTCCAAGAGAAGCAACATCAACACAATGCAAGAATGCCTAATGATAGTTGAGAAAATTCAACATATATAATGTAGATTCAAAGGAGATTTGAACAAAGCAAAATTATGAAAATCTTTAACCCCTTAAGGACCGGGGTTATTTTAGTTTTTGCGTTTTTGTTTTTCGCTCCCTTTCTTCCCAGAGCCATAACTTTTTTATTTTTCCGTCAATATGGCCATGTGAGGGCTTATTTTTTGCGGGATGAGTTGTACTTTTGAACAACACCATTGATTTTACCATGTCATGTACTACAAAATGGGAAAAAAATTCCAAGTGCGGTGAAATTGCAAAAAAAAGTGCCATCCCACACTTGTTTTTTGCTTGGCCTTTTTGCTAGGTTCACTAAATGCTAAAGCTGACCTGCCATTATGATTCACCAGGTCATTACGAGTTCATAGACACCAAACATGTCTAGGTTCTTTTTTATCTAAGTGGTGAAAAAAAAATCCAAAAGTTTGCTAAAAAAAAACCCCCAAAAAAACACCATTTTCCGAGACCCGTAGCGTCTCCATTTTTCGTGATCTGGGGTCGGGTGAGGGCTTATTTTTTTGCGTGCCGAGTTGACGTTTTTAATGATACCAATTTTATGCAGACATGTTCTTTTAATCGCTCGTTATTGCATTTTAATTCATGGTCACAGAGATTAAAAAAAACGTAATTCTGGGGTTTTGACTTTTTTTCTCGCTACGCCGTTTAGCGATTGGGTTAATGCTTTTTTTAATTGATAGATCGGGCGATTCTGAAAGCGGTGATGCCTAATATGTGTATGTGGGATTTTTTTTACTGTTTTATTTTGATTGGGGCGAAAGGGGGGTGATTTGAACTTTTAGGTTTTTTTATATTTTTTTTATTTTTAAACATTTTTTTTTAATTTGGCTTGCTTCAATAGCCTCCATAGGAGGCTTGAAGCATGCACAACTCGATCGGCTCTGCTACATATGGGCGATGAGCAGATCGCCCATATGTAGCAGATTTACTCCTGTGCTTTCAGCCTGGACCTCTGGTTGTCCAGGCAACATGACGCCGACCCCCGATCACGTGATACGATGAGCTCACTTCCGGCCCGGCGGCCGGAAGTGCTCTTTAAATGCCCGCTGTCAGTTTTGACAGTGGGATTTAACTAGTTAATAGGAGCGGGAGGACGGCGATTCCACTCGCGCCTATTGTGGGCAGATGTCAGCTGTTCGAAACAGCTGACATGTCCCGGCTTTGATGCGGGCTCAGCGCCGGAGCCCTCATTAAAGCAGGGGAGATGTCTAATCATTGGACATTAAGGGGTTAAAGTAGATACTCATAAAGCGATTAAATAAGCAGCTTTGCTGTAATGTCTTGTAATTCTTCCATATAACATACAGCTGGGTTCAAAGTTATTTGGACATTTACACAGTTTAGCCTGTGCCAATCATCAGATTCAAAACAAAGCAACCAAGATGGAATTGAAATGTAGACTCACTAATGTAATGATCAAGCTTGTGTGGTTCTTAAAGCATCGTTAACATACAGAGGCTTTAGAGCAATGAAAAATAATTGATTTTTAAAGGTTTATGATGGAGCCAAATTATTTTTGCAGGCAAACAGATGTTTCTCCTCTGAAACTACATAGCCCATTGTAAACAAGCAATTTTAGTTATTCAACACTTTTAACTCTCACCTCTGTCCACTGTTGTCCCCTCTGACCTCTATCAATTCGGCAAAAAAAATTGTCGCACATTTCAAAAATAAGATCGACCAAATCAGTCAAGTGTTTACTGTTCAACCACAACAACTTCTTCATATAACAGACCTCTGCCCTTACCTATAATATTTCTTCCCACCATCACTAAAGGAAAGCTTACTTACCTTCTGTCCAAATCACACGTCACCAGTTGTTTTCTAAATTCTATCCTATCCCACCCACTCCCTAACCTCACCACTCAGCTTATCCCAGCACTAACCCTCCTCTTCAACCTATTATTAACCTATGGTGTCTTCCCTTCTGCTTTCAAACATTCAACAATCATGCCAATCCTGAAGAAACCATCCCTAGAACCAACCTTTACATCCAGTTATAGTCTCATATCACTTCTTTATTTTTCCGCCAAACTCATCGAACAGTATGTCCACATTAACCTTTCTTTCCACCTCTCAACCAACTCGCTCTTCAACATCCTAAAATCTGGCTTCCTTCCCCACCACTCTATTGAAACTGCCCTAATCAAATGATTTAATTACTGCTAAAGCTAACAGACTTTTTTTATACTCCTCCTTCTAAACCTGTCCTCTACCATTGACACAGTCGACCAGTCCCTTCTACTACAAATCTTCTCTTCCTTCTGCAACAAGACCTTGCCCTCTCCTGTATCTCCTCATACTACTTCATCCCAACCTTTCTGTCGGTGTCCCTCAAAGATCTGTCCTGAGACCCCTACTCTTCTCCTTCTACACCTTTGGTCTGGGAAAACTTATAAAGTCCCATGGGTGCCAGTATCATCTATATGCTGAATAATGCTGTCCAGAATCCCAGAATGTCTATCAGCTATATCCTCCTTTTTCTAATTACGCTTTCTAAAATGTAATGTCGACAAAACCAAACTATTCAACTTTCCTTCATCACTTAACTTCCTTACCAGATCTATCACTATAAACAACATCATGCTTTCCCCTGAATCAGAATTCTGCTGCCTTGGCGATACCATGGACTTTTCACTGTCTTTAAAATCACACATCCAAGCCCTCATCACTGCCTGCTGCCTCCATTTCAAAAATATTTGCAGAATTTGTTCCTTCCTCAACACTCAATCTACTGAAATATTAGTGCATGGCTTCATCAACTCCTGCCTTAACTACCACAAAATCCTCCTCTGTGGCCTCCTAACTAACACCAATGCACCTCTCCAGTCCATCCTTAACTTTGCAGCCTGATTAATTCACCACTCCTCTCATTACTACTCCGCCTCTCTGCTCTGTAAATTTTTTCATTGCTCCCCAATTCCCCATTGCATATAGTTTAAAGTACTAACCTTAGCTTGCAAGGCCATCCATAATCTATCTCCTCCATATATCTCCTAACTTATCTGTTATCTTCCCACATGTAATCTCTGGTCTTCATAAAACAGCCTTTTCCTGTGTATGTTCCTCATCCAATTAACTTCAAGACTTAAGCATCCCCATTCTGTTGGAATTCCGTGCCCCAACACTTTCCAGCACTCAGACATCAGTCAAAAACCCATCTCTTCAAGAAAGCTAACAGCTTGCAATGAACGCATTTTCGCCTCACCACCACCAAAGCTGCAGCAATCTCCTCACCTACTGCCTCCTTCCCCATTATCCTGTAGAAAGTAAGCCCATAAGGGCAGGGTCCTCTCATCTCTCTATCAGTCTGTCAATACTATTTTGATCATTGTAATTTTGTATTTTGTATTTAAACCTCTTTTCACAAGTACTGCATCATGGAATCAAAGGTGCTAAAAAAATAATATTAATAACAGCCATACAGCTATGCAAATGAAACAGTTGTGTTCATACAAACTTAATTGATTGAATCAGAAGCCATTGAAATACCACATCAGAACAATAATACATCACCAGAACCACCATGAGTACATGAATACAGAGCCATAATCATCGTCAGTACATGAATAAATCACCAGATCCACTATCAATCAGACCATGAATGTATCACCAGAATTATCATCAATACTTGAATATAGTACCAGAATCATCATCAGCACATACATATATCACCAGAACCATCACCAGTACATAAAAGCATCATCAGAACCATCATCAGTAGATAAATATGTAATCTGAACCAACATCAGTTCATGAATACATCATTAAACCTAGTACAGCAATAAATTGAATAAATTGCAGTGTCAGGTCAGCCCCATATACAATAGTATAGCATATGCCTACAACTTCCAGTAAGTCCTTAACAATGACACTGGAAGTTGCTGTTAATAGCCGTCATCAAATTGCTAACCATTCAGGAGCCACAATACTGATGAGAGATAGTCAGCATTGTGACAAACACGTGTGACAATGTGTGTGACCGAGCAGGCAGGGGCAGCAGGCTGGTGAACAATCCAAAAGACCTTTATTGGGACTGGGAGAATATAACACGATACATAGCTATGGGTCCTTAGAGTCGGAAATGTGGCCGCACAAAAGAGACAAATCCCGTGGCACCATCAGGTAATCCGATGCCAAGGAAAATGCAATAATAGACTAGTTCCTCAAATCCAACAGGGTGGGCAAGACATCAACCTGGTAACTGATCTCCAATCTGTAGCAGGACCTGGCTGCAGCAACACACCCTAGCCTTTCACAGGACACAGCACTCAACTACCAAATGAAACTGGTGAAACTGGCTAAGGCTAGGTTCACATTGCGTTAACCCAGCCCGTTCAACTCATAGCATTGATGGGCTGCGTTAACTGCATAGCACAACATGATGACGTTATGCTATACCCGCTAGTGTAGATGATTCATCTGCTCTAGCGGTGACGGAACCTCAGACACTGCAGCCAGCAAATCCGAGGCTCCATCACTGAATGACGGACCATCGCGAACGCATGCCGCTTTACGGCATGCGTCGCGATGCGCCCAACAATGGGGGGCAATGGCAGCGTTAACGGACTGTGTTAGGCTACTTTCACACTTGTGTTTTTTTGCACTGCGCCTCGTGCGCATACCAAACGCATGCAAAAATGCATCATGCGTTTTGCATGTGTTTGCTGTTTTTTTGCGCATGCGATTTAACCAGTTTGTTACCATGTTAACTGAAAAACGCATGCAATTTCAAACACATGCGTGCACATGTCCTAGCGCACGCGTGCGTTCCCATAGACTGTAAAGCTGTTTTTTGCGCATTCCGTGTGCTAACGCGCATGCGTTTTTCTGAGACAGGTCGGATGGACCAAAAATGCAACAGGTTGCGTCCGGCGCGCCTAGGCTCAAGCTACAAAAACCGCATGCGCACGAAAATGCATACAAACGCGTGCATGCGCTAGACCATGCGCACCCATGTTAAATATAGGGGAGAAATGTGCATGCGCACAATAGCGCACAAGGCACAGTGCTAAAAAACGCAAGTGTGAAACCAGCCTTACGTCGCATTATGCCGCGGTGTAACGCAGTCTGTCTAACGGACTGCCATAACGCAATGTGACCCCGGCCTTATTTTTCTACCTCTCTTGGAATCAGCTACCTGGATGGGATGAAGTGTTCAAGTATGTTCAAGCATCAAGTATAAGTAATTCCCCATTAACATTGAAGTCACTTGATAATGTCTTCAAATTGAGGAACATTTAACTGGCAACGAAGACAAGGCACGCACGTAGTCTGGTCTTTTCTGTTGTAACATATGGATGCGAAACCTGGACGATAAAGAAACAAGACATAAAAAAAATAATCAATGCTTTTGAATTGTGGTGCTGGAGAAGGATGCTATCAATAACATAGATGGCAAGAAGAACAAAAAAATCAATTTTGGAACAAATCAAGCCAGACAAGTGACTCAAAGCAAGGATCACAAAGCTACGACTTGCCTTCTTTATACACATCATATGAAGAGAACAATCACTGGAGAAGGACATCATGGACAGAAGAATAGAAGGAACAAGACAAAGAGGAAGACCACCAACCCAATGGCTTGATACAATCAAAATAATGGTGGATAAGATTCTGGTGGACCTATCTAGACTTGCACAAGATCGATCTTCCTACAGAGCATTCATCCATCAAGTCGCCATGGCTAGAGATGGAGCTGAAGGCTGTTATTAGTAATAATAATAATAATAATAATAAATAAATATTTAATTGAAAAAGGAAAGAAGCTCCCAAAAATCCAGTCTCCTGTCAATCTGAAAAGTTGTGTATTAACGAGGTCCCCTGCAGAGAGGAACTAAGTCACATGTGTGTCCCCCCCCCCACCAGATGCAGGACAGTAAATGCTAATGTATGCATCAGTAAATGCTAATGTAGGCATAATTACAGTATGGTCCATGAAAACATGCAGGGGGTGACACTCTGTTACAACATGCACATCCAGGTTCCCTATAGGTGACTTTTTCTCAGACTGGAGATAGCATTACCATTACAATGTCCCTGAATAAAGAGATCTGCTCTATACTATGCTGCTGAATAAATAATTGCACCTCATTGTACTCCCTGAAAAATTATCTTCTCTTAGTGGCATGGCCTCCACAGTGTCCTTTCCCATAAAATATTGCCTGTTGACTGGATAGGTTGGTAGTTTAAAAACATTTCCGTGAACAATCTAATCCCACTCCCGGAACATTCCCTCCACTAATACCATTGTATTAACACATGATTGCAAGATCAGACTCCATGCGCAAGGTTTGTTTCTAATGAAATATGCTGATAGAAAGAAGACACAAATACTAGCCAATACCAATCAATATCAGTACTTCACCTCACTAACAATGTTGTAGAAGAATTTAGGCAAGTCCCTTTAGCTACCAGCAGGAGGGCAAATTTGAACATCTGGGTTCAAGGTTGGTTAAGAATAATACAAGAACAGTATAGCTAAAAATAAGATATATTTTGCATTGCATTTGTGGTTGTTCTGATGGCCATATTTGTTGTTGTCTATTTCTAACATTAGTTACTGGTAGTTTCTCATAATTTATATCTTATTGTATAAAAATGTAATGGAGACTTTATATAGACCTTACCTGCACCTCTTCCTTTTATGGATGGGCAGACCAGTTG
Organism: Dendrobates tinctorius; assembly: GCF_039654945.1. Taxonomy (NCBI): domain Eukaryota; kingdom Metazoa; phylum Chordata; class Amphibia; order Anura; family Dendrobatidae; genus Dendrobates; species Dendrobates tinctorius. Next base: position 12,976,186 of record NW_027361770.1, read on the forward strand.
CAGCTGTTACTATGCTGTTTTCTTATTACCCAATACTTTGCACAGAAGTGTGATTCCAGATTACAGAATGGTCAATACAGTGAAAGCCCTTGTTGGAAAGGGCAATATTGTCAGTATCATGCACAGCAATAACCAAAACTATGGCCCTGTCTCAGTAAATTATAAAAAGGGAGCCTGCTGTAACATATTAATTCTGCCAAAGATGTGGGTGCTAAGAGTCGAACCCCTACTCATTAAATATTAATAGCCCATACTGTTTATAGCATATCAATATGTTTTTCATACAGAGCCTGAACTCCCTACATAGCTGTAGAGTGACATTCTGTTACTACTAGAGTTTCAAAATTAGCTAAAAAATACTGTGGTATGGTTGAGTTCATTCTAGTTTAGTTTGCTTTTAACTCATAATGTTTCTTTTGTAGGTTTCAGGAAAATGCACCCGATGCCAAGTGATTTGTATTAATCAGACAACTGGTGAAAAGAAGAGAGAGATACTTCAAACACTATCATCCAGCAGAGAAGGAAAAGTTAGTATAACCTGAATAGCAGCTCTACATAAATACTCTTGTATTACTCTTTTTGCTTATTAGTATTCTGTGTACTACTCTTGAAGGGTTAGTCCTGCTTCCCTCACTTCACTTTCACATCAAGAAGTGAGCAGGGCAGGTGACATCACATCTACTGATGCCTGCTGTGATACTGCAAAATCGGGAGTTGTCGTACACCTGTCCCATTAACATTAGAATGGGAAACGTGTGCAATACCTGACATAACAAATCTGTGATCAGCAGGTATCTATTCACGTGTCATTATATGCTCCAGATGCAGAAGTGAGAGTAAGAAATGGACTAATATTTTAAAGAGGACTTGTCATCATGTCAGAGGTGTCAAGGTTTTGCTCTCATTTTTTCCCACTGCTTCCCTTGATATTCTGTTTTGATTTTTTTGAGGATTTTTTTGAAATAACAGTTGGAGAGATATTGGTCATTTTATTCAGTGCTAATTGTTATAGTCTTTACCAAGAGGGTGTGGCTCACAGGATTCTCTAGGGCCACACCTTTAGGCTATTCAGAATAATTAGCTTTTAAGCAATGACCAATTGGTAAAGATCATAAAAAGTAACACTAAATAAAAAGTTGCATATTTGCTGGTATATGCTGACTTGTCCCCTTCCGATTCCCCCTTGCCTGATGCCCTGGAGTGACAGGTCTCTGCCTATACACACACAGGAGCAAATTGTGAACAAGCATCTTCTCCCTCATAGAGAATATCTTAAAGATCTTTGGGTCAGATAATTACTCTTATCTTTTGATTGGTCTGTTGGCCCTCCCCTTTCTTCTACCTTTGGACTGTAGGTAAGAACCCTGTTAGAACCAGTAAAGGTTGTTTGGATTTAAAGTAATTCACCTATCACTTTAAGATTTCCCTTTTGTTACTAGATGGAAAAGTGATTTGAGTTCTAAATTTACCAGCCACCATTGGTTATTTGTTTTTATCTTAAATCTTCTAGATGTGCCAATTATTACAAAGTCTCTATGAAACGTTTGTATATATGATCTCTAATCCCACGCCTTCTACAAGAACATATTAAACATTTATTGATGATGTAATAAATGCAATTAGGACCATGTTTCACATTTATGGGACGTGATATTATATTTACCTTATGAGATCCGTAACCTAAAGAAAGTATATTCGGCGAAGACCATGCTTAAGTTGTAGAACGATTTATTTTCTACCATATTTCAACTGCTAATTGATCACCCATGACCAAATACTGCAGAAATACAAAACTTGCTACAATTTCAGTAATAATTTATGCAATACAATAAAACTGCCGGTAACTGATGGGAAAGGTAATGTTACCAAATGTTATCAAGTATGGACTAAATAATATGTGTTTCATAAATCGGATTTGTGAGATTGTGATTGATATTATACTACTTTCTTTACAGTAAGTGGCAATTTTGTCCCTTCTGCTGCTTATATTGATTTTGTGTTTATAGATATTTAATCTCACCTCATTTTATGCATGAAAAATTCTTCAATGTACAGCTGAATTTAACATGAACATTTTAAAAAAATTCTATAAAAATATGTTAATAAAAATACATTTACCTGCACTGCTCTTTCTGTATGATATGTACACTTGTATAATCTGTTTCACTTTTATTTTTCAGACTACTTTTGGAATGTACCTTCTGAATGCATCATGTTCTTCATACCCATCTGTGCTCACAGTTGGATCAGAGTTATATTTCACCTGCTGAAGATTGCTCTAAACAATGAAGGAATATTGGAGTATTAATAATGTAAAGGTCAAAACAAAGACTGCAGAAGGATACAGATTTAGCTTTTAGATTTGTACTTTTGTGCATATTTCTTTAACAGGAAAATGGAAGTTAAGAAAAATGTGAAGAAATGATGAAGGAAGTAGAAATTAGTCACACACTGGATTTCATATTGGTTCAATATGTCATACTTTACTTTGTTTATACATGTTGTTGATTTTATTCCTTTTCATTCCACCTGTCTTTAACAAAACGGTACCTGCAGAGCATACCCTACCAAAGAAATAATAGGTGTTCAGCAAGAATAACACAAGATTTGTTAAGAATATTTATACTAGGACAAAAATAAAATAAGTGCAAAAAAAGTGAGTCATGTGACAAAGAGGTGACATCGGCAGAAGAAAGAGACATAAATTGTAAAAAAAAAATATTCATCAAAAAGACAGAGAGTGTATCAATGCATATGTATGGGAGTTCCAATTAAAGTATGAAGGCATCAACAAGTTCAGAAAACCATGGTTGTCATCGAAAAGATATGTGTTAAAAAATCAAGAATGCATAAAATATTAACCCAGAGAAAAGCTTTCTATGGGGTCTGAAAAATCAGCAAATGATGGGAATCAATCAGATCACAATTAGAGCAAAGTCAGACAGCCATATAAATCGGACCAAGATCCGTTCGCAATGCTTGTATTGGCCGGCGGCTCTCCTGACCTGAGCGTGACAGCTGTATAGAAATATATGACGCTGTCACACTCCTATAGGATGAGCCGCCTGCCAGTCCATGCGTTGCAATTGGATATTGGTCCAATTTATATGGCCGTCTGGATAAATAATTTAAGTATTCAGCCAGTTGATTATAATGAAAAATAGATATACAAAATATTTTATAAAAGGTTCAAATTCATAATAATCTGGAAAATACATCATGATTACCATGACAGACTTGCTGATAATAATGACAACCTGAAGCAAGAGTCAAATATAGTAAGAAAGAAAAGCCAAAGATCAAAGATACCCCCAAAATGTCTATTTCCTCTGGGATGGCACCCACCATGCTTGTTGTAAGACGTATTAGGGCTTGTTCAGATGGACATATTATTGATTTGTGTGCGCCACAGACCAAACACAACCGTTTATAGCCAGTGTGCCAGTGCATATGGCCGATTCTCCACATGGACTGATGGTCTGCACGGAAAAAATATTTCAGCAACATATTGTGCTGGTACATTTTACAGAGCAGAATAATTCATGCAATATGAAGGCTGCTCCAGTTCCTGTCCGCAATGTGACGAGCACACAGAACTTCACATGGAGTCAGCTACGAAATTAATGACACATGTACTAGAAATAAAATGTGCTGCACTGGTTCAGTAAAGTTACTTGTAGTAATGGTAGAATCTGCTCTAATATTAAAATACATTCAAATTAGTATTCAGTATGCAGCATGCATTGTCACGTAAGATTCACACATCTGTAAAGCACGCACTGTGCTCAGACCGTGATGCCAAGCCTGACAGCAGGGCCTCCTTACCTGACATAATGGGCTCATATATTCCTATAAGACCACTGGCTCAGGTCGGGAGACCCTGTCATGGGGCCGGGTATTACCAACAAGGCACAGTCCATCTTTCACCAGACATGTAAAACTGGTTTACTCCTCTGGAGAGGTGATATGTTATTTATGGCACAGATACTTTATGGGGCAAATCATATCTTAGCTACTTTTACGTAAAAATTATCCAAAATAACAGTTAACCTTATTAGAAAATAGAAAAACTAATATTGATATTGTATGTTTTTTTCATAATGTGAACATATTAGCATCATTAAATGCGATCCATACAATTGTAATCACTTGCACAGGTCCTGTTATTCCTGCTTTAGTAGTTACTTATATATTTTATATAATAACAATTTTGGAGCCTCTGATATCTGAGCTGTGTATAAAATATGATTTTTTTTTTTATTAATTCAGTTCAGTTTCATTCAAATATAAGGAACAAGCCAAGAATGTGCAGGACGCGTTTATTGTATAATGTATATCTCCACAATCATCTCGCTGTAAACAACTAATAATTGCATTCAGCAATACTAACAACAATCATGGAAAATAAATGCCGCTGCATGTTTACCTGAAATGGTGGCCAAGATATGACACATTCTACAAAAAACAAGGCAGAAAAATGGAAGAGGTAACTTTCTTTCGGTTCTTAAACCCTTAAGAGCTAACTATCACAACCTCATCATCTTATCTGTTTTTAGCCCTCCGAAAAAGAAATACTCCTCTAAATATCTCATTTAAAGGGAACCTGTGGCGTTCCAAACTATGTCAAACTGCAGGGTTAATCTGTAGCTTAATGCAGTCCAGTGCCTTAGGGAAAGCGCAGCTACTGGGAGAAAATACATTGTATTCCTCCTACGAGCCTCAGTCATAGAGGTGTGACTGGAGCGACTACAGTCACCACTCGGTACAGTGAGCAGCAGCTGCAGGTACACCCCAGCACTTTGATTGACAACTCATGTAGATTTGGTTTCCAGTACCATCTCTATGCTGATGACACCCAATTATACGCTTCTTCTCCTGACATCACGCCAGCCTTTCTAGAAAACACCGGCAATTGTCTAAACGCTGTGTCTAATATCATGTCCTCACTATATCTGAAACTGAACCTGTCAAAAACTGAACTCCTGGTGTTTCCTCCCTCTACTAATGTACCTATACCCGACATTGCCATTTCTGTGTGTGGTTCCACTATTACTCCCCAGCAACAGGCCCGCTGTCTTGGGGTCATACTTGATTCCGAGCTTTCCTTTGCCCACCACATTCGATCACTGGCTCGCTCTTGTCATCTGCACCTCAAAAACATTTCTAGAATTCGACCTTTTCTTACTTTTGACTCTGAAAAAACTCTTACTGTTTCTCTTATTCATTCTCGTCTCGACTATTGTAACTCTCTTCTAATCGGTCTCCCTCTTACCAAACTCTCCCCCCTCCAATCTGTCTTGAATGCTGCTGCCAGGATCATATTCCTCGCCAATCGTTACACTGATGCCTCTACCTTGTACCAGTCATTACACTGGCTACCCATCCACTCCAGAATTCAGTATAAACTTATTACCCTCACCCACAAAGCCCTCCATAGCTCAGCACCACCTTACATCTCCTCCCTTGTTTCAGTATACCACCCTACCCGCGCCCTCCGTTCTGCTGATGACCTGAGGTTAGCATCCTCAATAGTCAGAACCTACCACTCCCGTCTCCAAGAATTTACACGTGCCGCGCCAATTCTTTGGAATGCACTTCCCAGGTCAATACGATTAGTCCCCAATCCCCACAATTTTAAGCGTGCCCAGAAAACGCATTTATTCAGACTGGCCTATCGCCTCAACACATTAACCTAATCTATCCCTGTGTGGCACAGCCAAAAGTTTTACCATAACCAGATTTCCCGCATCATGTTCCCACATGCTTTATGCATCCATTAGCCCTCTGTGTTTGTACTGTTACACACTTAACATTATGGCTGGTCCATACAATCAGGGCAACTGTTACCACCCACCTTTCGTGTCTACCTCTATCCTCATAGACTGTAAGCTTGCGAGCAGGGCCCTCTTTCCTCTTGGTATTTGTTATAATCTACTGTATGTGATTATTGTTATGCTGTAATGTCTATTGTCTGTACAAATCCCCTCTGAAATGTAAAGTGCTGCGGAATATGTCGGCGCTATAAAAATAAAATTTATTATTATTATTATTATTATTATTATTATTATGTGTGTGCCAAGGCGTGCTTACAGCTGCCGCCCACTCATCTATAACTAAAAGCCAGAGGATCCTGGGAGGAATAAAGTTCATTTTCTCCAGGTAGCTGTGTTTTCAATAGAGCAATCGGAGAGCATTGTTAGGCTATGTGCACACATTAGGAATTTGATGCAGAAATTTCTGTACCACGTCTGCATCTCCTTTTCATACGTTTTTGGTGAAGAGTTTCCATTAGTATTCTTGAAATCTGCAGTAAAAGCGCTGAAACAATGAACATGCTGCAGATTTAAATCTTCTACAAATCCGCAAGTTAAAATTATGTAACGTGTGCATGAGTCTCCATGATTCTCATTCACTTTGCTGACATCAGGAAACCCTTCAGGTTTTGTGACAAATCTGCACAGAAAAAAAGCAAACATGTGACAAATCTGCAATGTGGGCACAGGTCCGAATGCTATTAACTTGCAAATTAACCCTATAGCTTGAGGGTAACAGCATTTGAGGACATGACAAGTTCCTTTTATACAAAACTGTAAAGAAAAGAGCTTTAATATGACCCGACCTGTTCCTGCTTTAGTGATCAGAGCGTGGAAAGAAAAGTAAGCGCATGTTCCTGAAAAGGAGATGACTAGCAAACTGTTATACTTCAAATTTTAATTTATGTTTTCTAATGTTGAAAATGCAGATTACCATAGAATCTGTTGTTCGCTTCTTGTTGGCTTTAGGGTTTTAGTCTATCAAAACTCGGATTATGAACATATAAACATGTTGGTGATTCTTAGTAGCTCAGACACTATAATATATACTTTTTGGAGTGATACAAAGTTTTTTTGGTCACAATGGTTTTGTATTATACCACAGAAAAGATGATTATCTATTACTGAGAAAAACTGCTTAACAGGTCTAAATATATTTTTGGACTTTTTTTTCATTTACATAGTTTTTACTATGGAAAAGGTGAAAGCCTTTAATAATGGTGTTCATTGTACTCTTCAGCCTCTGGCAGCATCCACCTGAGATTCTTTATTCTCTCCTGAATTTTAAATGTTGTAAAGAGCCCTGAATTTCACAAATATTGTGTACTCATGATTAATTTATAGTGCAAGGGAATACATTGGTATTTTACTATAATAATTTTCAGACTGGTGTAGAGTTTGGTAACAATCATCTTGCAAATGAAAAAATATTGAATTTAATACATTTTTGTTTATGTATTAAAAAATGTGAAGATAATGTAGGATTATTCTGTACAAGCACAATAAAAATATTAAAATAAATCAACTCAAATATTAAGAGCTTATGTCTTTCATATAAAATGTCTCCACTGTCTGCTCCACTCAGTTCTGCAATTATGGTAAGCTCGTTGGTTACCTTGTTGGTGTCGTGCCACTTTAAACAGATCATAAAATATAGTGAGCCTTTGTGGTAGGCCAGGATCACACTACCATGTGTGATGCGAGAAACTTGCACGAGTCTCTCGCATCAACACCCAGCACTGCCGCTGGCATTCAGGACCGGAGCTCCGGCTGCATGTATTTCTATGCAGCCGCAGTTCCGTTCCTGAGTGGCGGCGGTAGCGCCAGGTGTTGATGCGAGAGACTCGTGTGAGTTTCTCGCATCACACACAGTAGTGTGATGCTGGCCGTAGAGTGATCCCCCACTCTGGTATGATGAAAGGAATGCAGATATACAGGACCCAATCTTTTGACATTCAAATTCTCCATGATCACCTAAATGTTTCTTAAAAATTTGATTTGCTGCAAATAAATTTCTTTTAATAACACTGTGCACTGTCATACTTTTCATATTATTTTTAATTAAAAATGCAGAACACTCCCTCAAACTGGCAGTTGCATGACGTTCGCTTGCTGTTGTGACGGTCACGGTACGTTCACACGTTCAGGATTACAGAATGTCTGCACCATTTCCGCATCCATTATGCAAATTAACAGACCAGACACGCATTTAGGTTTTTTATACATGCGGACTTTTCTCATTAATGCAAGTCAAATTGATATGCTGAGGATCTGAAAGACGTGCCACATGTCATTTTCACCGGGTGAACCGCAGGTACACATAGATGCACAGTGGACATGGGTTTCTAGAAATCCTATCCACTATGCTGTAACATCTGACCGCATAAATATGCGGTGTTAAAACTGCAGCAACTGCTGGATGTGAGAACATACCCTTAGGGCTCGCTCAAACGAATAAAACGGACCAGTGCAATTCGATAAAAAAATCAGTTTACATTCAGACCAATGTTATTCAGTGATTCAGTGCTCATCTGCAATTTTTTATTTAACTCAGATCGGATTCCAATGTGTTTGCGATGCATGCTGTGAGTGGATGCGAATTTGGCAATCGCCAATGCAAGTCAACGGGTGCAAGAAAAATATCGCACCCATCTCATTGGAAACCATACATTTCATCATCTGAGTACAGTAAATTCATAGCACGAAACATCATAATAGAATAGATACAGTATGTAGATAGAATAAAAGTAAAAAAATGGAGTGGGGTCCCCCATATTTTTCTTAACCAGCTGAGGGAAAGCTGACAGTTGGAGTATGAAGTTTATAGCCTGGGAAGCATAAACATGGAGCTTCCCAGGCTATTAATATCAACTCATGGCTGTCTACTTAGCCTTTACTGGATATTAACAAGGAGTGACCCCCCAAAAATGATGTGGGGTCCCCCTGTTATTAATAACCAGCAAAGGCTATGCAGACAGCTGCAGGCTGATATTAATAGCCTAAGAATGGGCCATGGATATTGGCCCCCTCCCAGACTAAGAACATCAGCCATCAGCTGCCCGAGAAATGACACATCAATTAGATGTGCCAATTCTGGTGCTTATCCTCCGCTCTTCCCACTTGCCCTGTTGCAGTGGCAAGTGTGGTAATGGTATTGGTGTTGATACAACCTTTTGTAATGTCAGCTGATATCGAGCCCAGAGTTTATTAATGGAGAGTCGTCTATAACACACCCCCATTACTAACCCCATAGTCAAATGTAATAAAGACAAACACAGAGTAAAGTTCTTTATTTGCAATAAAAACTCCCCGACCCTCTTTTACCAATTTATTAATATCAAAAGAAAAATAAAAACACGAAGTACTCCTCACCTGTCTGCAGATAATCTCTATGTGATGCTGTCCCATGAAGAACTCCAGCTCTGCAACATCCGGAATATTGATGGGTGGCACGATGCTCAGCAAGCCAGCTGGAGCACACTGAGACAGCAGCATTAGAACGCTCCTGCAGTGTCTATCGCTGATGTGAGGAAGGTCACAGGAGTATATAGCCAATGAACCCATTCACCTTACAGACGTCACCACTTGCATCGTGAGAAAATGAAGTATTTCTCCCAGAAAATTATTGCAATTACACATGTTTCATTATGCAATTGTTTATTCCCTTTGTTTGTATTGGAACCACACAAAAAAACAGAGAAGGGAAGGCGAATTGCAAATTGCCCATACTTTAACACCAAACCCCAAAAATGGGCTGGAGAAAATTGTTGGAATAAATAGCTCTTCTTTGGCAAACTGCTCCAGGTCTCTCATATTTGAAGAGAGACATCTCTTTTTAGGTGGAGTTGTGCTCTGGTAAGGGCCACACTTTTGCATGTGCTGGTCTCTAGGAAGAGGTGTGGGGTAAGGTGTATCTATGGAGACTCCAAGAACTATCCCATGGCCCAGATCGACATGCTCCCACCAAGTGGGAATGGCCAAGGACTGGTTGCATGCTATTTTTATTGAATAAGATTTTCCATTATTATAGGACTTATGATCTAAAACTGTAGCACACAGTAGTCCGGCATGCCACTAAGAGTTGGCTATGGTAACAAGATCATGTGAGGTACAAGGTGAATTAACTTTCACTATGCTGGCTGGAAAGAAGGATGTAGTGTATTGAGCACAGACCAAAAGAGAAAATAGACCCCTAAAATGTAACCTTTAATAATAAAGTTAAAAACTCAAAGAAAATCTCAATCATTTTAGAGGGTGAATACTCATATATGCATTATCTAGCAAGGGAAAGATATACTGGTCAAAAAACACCTATATATAGACAAGAAATGTACAAGGCTGCAACACCCTGGTACTCCCTATCATAGTCTCTACCTGTCAGTGGAGGTTAGCACCCTAATTTGAAACAGTATGGTACCACGCTCGTCAGCGGCTATCTCTTATGACCCTATAATGCCTCTAATATAAAGTGCAGCACTAGTAGTGAAAGTCCTAGCTAGATATCAACATAATATTACTCCTATCATGATAATCAGTATAAGTTTCCATAATCATAGACTCATCCCTTACTCCCGTAACAAGGACACAAATAATATAGATCACTTAAGAATTAATGGGAAGATAGGGTAACACAAAAATTGAAGACACGTTCCTGGATAAGCCAAAAATATACTTAGCTTAGAGCCAGCTTCATCAGAATTCATATCCAAAAATCCTGACATGTTTCCCCTCATAGAGAAAAACTGGGGTTCTTTAGGGCAGTGGTCCCCAACCTTTTTTGCACCAGGGACCGGCTTCAAGCAAGACCATTCTTCCATGGCCTGGCAGGGTGGGGATGGAGGTGTGACAGGGGCAGGGCTTTGGTCATAAGGGGGCGGGGCTATGGACGCGGTTGTAGTTTAGCAGTGCATACTTATCATTTAATTATAACATTGATAATGTGACTCAACTCACCATAGGTTTTGAATGAGTGGGAGCACCTGGCTTGCTTCTCTGTTTCAGTGGGAGCACTGGGCTACTTCTACTGATAACCGTCACTGCTAATGATGAGTGGAACCTACAAGGAAATGGAGCATTGAGCACTTAAGAAAAATTGTACTGGAGTACTGTACATGCTGATTATTTTCTAATCACCAGAAAATATATGTGTGGTTCCCCCAGTCCTGTCCAGCTCTGTGTGGCTCCCCCTGTTGTATGCATGGCTCCCCTGTCCCATCCTTGTATACATGGCTCTGCTCCCATCCTTACATACATGGCTCCACTCCCAATCTCCCATCCTGTATGCATGACTCTGCTCCCAACTCTCCCATCCTGTATACATGGCTCCCCTGTCCCATCCTGTATACATGGCTCCCCACCCACTCTCCCTCCCTTGTATATATGGCTCTGCTCCCACTCTCCCTCCCTTGTATATATGGCTCCGCTCCCACTCTCCCTTCCCTGTATATATGGCTCCGCTCCCACTCTCCCTTCCCTGTATATATGGCTCCGCTCCCACTCTCCCTTCCCTGTATATATGGCTCCGCTCCCACTCTCCCTCCCTTGTATATATGGCTCCGCTCCCACTCTCCCTCCCTTGTATATGTGGCTCCGCTCCCACCCTCCCTCCCTTGTATATATGGCTCCGCTCCCACTCTACCTCCCTTGTGTATATATGGCTCCTCTCCCTCTCCTGTATATATGGCTCTGCTCCCACTCTCCCTCCCTTGTATATATGGCTCCGCTCCCACTCTCCCACCCTTGTATATATGGCTCCCCTGTCCCATCCTGCATGCATGGCTCCGCTCCCACTCTCCCTCCCTTGTATATATGGCTCTGCTCCCACTCTCCCTCCCTTGTATATATGGCTCCGCTCCCACTCTCCCTTCCCTGTATATATGGCTCCGCTCCCACTCTCCCTTCCCTGTATATATGGCTCCGCTCCCACTCTCCCTTCCCTGTATATATGGCTCCGCTCCCACTCTCCCTCCCTTGTATATATGGCTCCGCTCCCACTCTCCCTCCCTTGTATATGTGGCTCCGCTCCCACCCTCCCTCCCTTGTATATATGGCTCCGCTCCCACTCTACCTCCCTTGTGTATATATGGCTCCTCTCCCTCTCCTGTATATGTGGCTCTGCTCCCACTCTCCCTCCCTTGTATATATGGCTCCGCTCCCACTCTCCCTCCCTTGTATATATGGCTCCCCTGTCCCATCCTGCATGCATGGCTCCGCTCCCACTCTCCCTCCCTTGTATATATGGCTCTGCTCCCACTCTCCCTCCCTTGTATATATGGCTCTGCTCCCACTCTCCCTCCCTTGTATATATGGCTCCGCTCCCACTCTCCCTACCCTGTATATATGGCTCCGCTCCCATTCTCCCTCCCCTGTATATATGGCTCCGCTCCCACCCTCCCTCCCATGTATGCATGGCTCCGCTCCCACTCTCCCTCCCTTGTATATATGGCTCCGTTCCCACTCTCCCTCCCTTGTATGCATGGCTCCACTCCCACCCTCCCTCCCATGTATTTATGGCTCTGCTCCCACTCTCCCTTCCTTGTATATATGGCTCTGCTCTCACCCTCCCTCCCTTGTATATATGGCTCTGCTCCCACTCTCCCTCCCATGTATGCATGGCTCCGCTCCCACTCTCCCTCCCTTGTATATATGGCTCCGCTCCCACTCTCCCTCCCTTGTATATATGGCTCTGCTCCCACTCTCCCTCCCTTGTATATATAATGAAAACTGAAAGAAAAAGAGCGCAATAGGGTCTTACCCGAGCAAATGAGAAAATAGAACAATAAATTATACTCACCCTGTGTAGGAGAGTATTAGGCATAAAGGAACAAAGTCAGCTTGCTGCACATCCAAATGACCACGCCGTGGCCATAAATCATCAGATTCAAAGAAGGAATTTTTATGGATTAACCGTGCGCTGCCAGACCATCACTCCTCACAAGTTGTGTGCTTTAAAACATTTAATTCCCAACGCGTTTCAAAGTTAAAAACTTCTTCCTCAGGGGATGACATGTACATGTCATCCCCTGAGGAAGAAGTTTTTAACTTTGAAACGCGTTGGGAATTAAATGTTTTAAAGCACACAACTTGTGAGGAGTGATGGTCTGGCAGCGCACGGTTAATCCATAAAAATTCCTTCTTTGAATCCCTTGTATATATGGCTATGCTCCCACTCTCCCTCCCTTGTATATATGGCTCCGCTCCCACTCTCCCTCCCCTGTATATATGGCTCCGCTCCCATTCTCCCTCCCCTGTATATATGGCTCCGCTCCCACTCTCCCTCCCCTGTATATATGGCTCTGCTTCCATTCTCCCTCCCCTGTATATATGGCTCCGCTCTCACCCTCCCTCCCTTGTATATATGGCTCTGCTCCCACTCTCCCTCCCATGTATTTATGGCTCTGCTCCCACTCTCCCTCCCTTGTATATATGGCTCTGCTCTCACCCTCCCTCCCTTGTATATATGGCTTCGCTCCCACCCTCCCTCCCATGTATGCATGGCTCCGCTCCCACTCTCCCTCCCTTGTATATATGGCTCCGCTCCCACTCTCCCTCCCTTGTATATATGGCTCTGCTCCCACTCTCCCTCCCATGTATGCATGGCTTCGCTCCCACTCTCCCTCCCTTATACATATACGGCTCCGCTCCCACTCTCCCTCCCTTATATATGGCTCTGCTCCCACTCTCCCTCCCTTATATATATGGCTCCGCTCCCACTTTCCCTCCATTGTATATATGGCTCCGCTCGGCTCCCCCCATCCTCCCCCATCATTCTTACCCTCACATCGCTGACCTTCCTTCCCGTCGCTGAACTTCACTCCCTGCATCTCGCGGCACTTCAGCTCCTGTGCGGAGCGGTCACATGCTACCGCTCATTAAGGTCTATGAATATGGACGCCACGCCTATGGGAGATGAGTGGCGTCCATATTCATGACCTTAAATGAGCAGTACACTTGACCGCTCATCGCTGGATGAAGCCGCCGACAGGGACCGGTGAGTATCAGCTGCTGCACCGCCGCCGGCTCCCCTTGTGTCCACGGACCGGCAAAGGCACTGCAACGGCCCGGTGCTGGGCCACAGACCGGTGGTTGGGGACCACTGCTTTAGGGGATATAGTGGCATCGTCCTCTGGCCACAATAATACGTGCAGTTCCTGATAATGGGCACTGCTGTTTTAAACCGGTGTCTCACCTCACTTCCAGTATCACAACGTCACTTCCTGTTCCACAGAGAGGTGCAGGACCCATTTTGCGATCCATGGCAACCACAGGCTAGTATCCAAACCAGAAGTGATCACACATGGAACACAAGTTCGTTCCTGCCAGGTCCGCACACGGGTATGTCCTGCAGATGGCACAACATATAGGTACAATGGGATAATAAAGGGAGAGGAAGGCCCTAACTGTAGGGAGTGAGGGGTGGGACACCTCCTGACACCAATCTATGTCTGTCCCTTAGCTCCCCTTAATGCCCTATGTTGGTCCTTCCCACCAGCCGCCATCACGTGCCTAGTTCCTTGCTGTCACCTCTGCTAACCCTTGCTAGTCTCTTTGACACTTTTCATTCTCTACTCTACCCAAGAGTATAGGCCCCAACCACGGACCTCGGAGCTGACGATCTGGCCAATTACTTCAAAGAAAAAATTGACCAGATTCGACAGGAAATTATCTCCCAATCACCTCATACCATGCACTGTCTTCCCTCCCCCACTGCATCTAGCTCACGCTCTGATTTTGAACCAGTCACAGAAGAAGAAGTAAGCAGGCTCCTTGCATCTTCTCGCCCAACCACTTGCACCAGTGACCCATTTCCGTCACATCTCCTCCAGTCCCTTTCCCCTGCTGTCACCCCTCACCTAACTAAAATATTTAACCTCTCTCTCTCTTCTGGTATCTTTCCCTCCTCATTTAAGCATGCCATCATACATCCACTACTTAAAAACCCTTCCCTCGACCAAAACTGTGCCGCTAACTATAGACTGGTCTCTGATCTTCACTTCATTTCTAAACTCCTGGAACGCCTGGTCCACTCCCGTCTTATCCACTATCTCTTTGAGAACTCTCTTCTCGACCCTTTCCAATCCGGATTCCGCTCTTTACACTCTACTGAAACTGCCCTCACTAAAGTCTCTAATGATCTACTAACAGCTAAATCAAATGGTCATTACTCCATGCTAATTCTCTTGGATCTCTCTGCACATTCGACACTGTGGATCATCAGCTCCTCCTCACTATGCTCCGCTCCATTGGCCTCAAGGACACCGTTCTCTCCTGGTTCTCCTCCTATCTCTCTGACCGCTCCTTTACTGTATCTTTTGCCGGTTCCTCCTCCTCTCACCTTCCCCTTACTGTTGGGGTTCCTCAAGGATCGTTCTAGGACCCCTCCTCTTCTCCATGTACACTGTGTCTAACATCATGTCCTCACTATATCTGAAACTGAACCTGTCAAAGACTGAACTCCTTGTGTTTCCTCCTCTACTAATGTACCTATACCCGACATTGCCATTTCCGTGTGTGGTTCCACTATTACTCCCCAGCAACATGCCCGCTGTCTTGGGGTCATACTTGACTCCAAGCTTTCCTTTGCCCCCCACATTCGATCACTGGCTCGCTCTTGTCATCTGCACCTCAAAAACATTTCTAGAATTCGACCGACCTTTTCTTACTTTTGACTCTGCAAAAACTCTTTCTGTTTGTCTTATTCATTCTCGTCTCGACTATTGTAACTCTCTTCTAATCGGTCTCCCTCTTACCAAACTCTCCCCTCTCCAATCTTTCTTGAATGCTGCAGCCAGGATCATATTCCTCACCAATCGTTACACCGATGCCTCTACCTTGTGCCAGTCATTACACTGGCTACCCGTCCACTCCAGAATTCAGTATAAACTTATTACCCTCACCCACAAAGCCCTCCATGGCTCAGCACCACGCTACATCTCCTCCCTTGTTTCAGTATACCACCCTACCCGCGCCCTCCGTTCTGCTGTTGACCTGAGGTTAGCATCCTCAATAATCAGAACCTCCCACTACCGTCTCCAAGACTTTACACGTGCTGCGCCAATTCTTTGGAATGCACTGTTACACACTTAACATTATGACTGGTCCATACAATCAGGGCAACTGTTACCACCCACCTTTCGTGTCTACCTCTTTCCTCATAGACTATAAGCTTGCGAGCTTCGCCCTCATTCCTCTTGGTATTTGTTATAATCTATGTGAATACTGTTATGCTGTAATGTCTATTGTCTGTACAAATCCCCTCTGAAATGTAAAATGCTGCAGAATATGTCGGCGCTATAGAAATAAAATTTATTATTATTTATTATTATTATTATTATTATAGTGAACTGGCCAGCAAAGGACGCTAGCATTGGCACTGCAGTTAATATAAGAGAAAGAGACAAGGAAGGGTCTGACAGAAAGGATACAACTCAGCTTAGATTCTGCTGCTATGCTCCACAGTATCAGAGTAAATGGCACCAGGTAAACAGGACTTCAACAGCGGCAATACCAGAGTCACAGAAGAGCGCCACACACCTAGCTGGTCTGCACACAAGTGAACTCTATAACCGACGATCAGCTGATGAGTCATGTGACTATTTAAAGATAAGTAGGCGTGGTTACTAATCAACATCAGCTGACTAGCCTAAAACAAGCTGCCAGCAAGAGACTCATATTAATTCTTGCTGGACCAAAGGAAAATCTACATTTAAATTCCAGTAGACTCAAAGCTTCCATGAATCCCCTAATTATTCATGACATTTCCACCCTGACAACATTACATCCCATAGACACATCATTTTATAATAGAAAAGGAAACAACTTCAGGGGGAATGCAAATGTGCTCCACAATCTTAACAGGGTAGTATATCCAGATAATGTACCCCTCTATTAAGGGACCGAACCTCACCCAATGCCGCCATCATGTATCAAGATTATATCAGGACCCCATATAAAAAACACATATTTTTTCATTAAGCTGTCATTATCCCAATAATAATCAGGTAAGTATAACGTATATCCCACCCAACTGCTCATTTAATGACTAAAACATTAAGGACACATAAACAAGGTAAGTATAAACATTGTCTTATGTGCATAGTGGAAAACCAACATTTACACATCTATATCTAAAGAATTACAAAAAATAGAATTAGACCTACCGGTAATTCTGTTTCTAGGAGCCTTCCACGACAGCATAGGAGGTCGTCTCCAAACCCTAATGAGGGACAGGAAGCACAAAGAGGTTAAAAGCTCCTCCCACCTCCAACTCACCAGTCACTTACAACTAACACCATAGCATCGGTTACCTTTTAGATTCCCAGGAATTATCCAAGGAACATAGGGAGGGAATTAGTGCTGTCGTGGAAGGTTCTTAGAAACCGAATTATCGGTAGGTCTAATTCTATTTTCTTTAGTCACTTTCCATGACAGCATAGGAGGAATACCAACCAATTTTCCACTCGGGGGGGACAACGGCCTGAAGTACTTTTCAGCCGAAGGCTAAATCCCTATTGGACAATAAGTCCCATCTATAGTATCTGGTGAAAGTATGAAGTGAAGACCATGTAGCGTCCCTGCAAATCTGCTCGATGGATGCGCCTGCTCTTTTAGCCCAGGAGACTGAGGTAGACCTTGTAGAATGAGCCTTGACCCCGGAGGAGGATGTCATACTCTGAGCTAGATATGCTTCAAATTTGGCCCTCTTGACCCAATTCACGATAGTACTCTTCGCCACCTTTATTCCTTTATTTCGACCCGAAGGATGAGCAAATAAATTCTGGTTAACTCTCCATGGTTTGTTTTGCTTTAAGTAGTGCAAAATCATACGCTAAACATCGAGAGCATGGAATTCCTCCTTCTTTGCATTTGTTGGATTCTGACAAAAGGAGGGGATGACAATGTCTTCTGCATGGTGGAAATAGGACACCACCTTGGGCAGAAAAGATGGATCAAAACAAAGAACTATACAATGGTTTCTGATTATTAGATAAGATTCTCTTATAGATAATGCCTGTAATTCCCCCATACAGTGGGTACGGAAAGTATTCAGACCCCTTTAAATTTTTCACTCTTTGTTTCTTTGCATCCATTTGGTAAATTCAAACAAGTTCATTTTTTTTTCATTAATGTATATTCTGCACCCCATCTTGATTGAGAAAAACAGAAATATCCAAATTTTTGCAAATTTATTAAAAAAGAAAAACTGAAATATCATATGGTCATAAGTATTCAGACCCTTTGATCAGACACTCTTATTTAAGTCACATGCTGTCCATTTTCTTGTGATCCTCCTTGAGATGGTTCTACTCCTTCATTTGAGTCCAGCTGAGTTTAATTAAACTGATAGGACTTGATTTGGAAAGGCACACAACTGTCTATATAAGACCTAACAGCTCACAGTGCATGTCAGACCAAATGAGAATGATGAGGTCAAAGGAACTGGCCAAGGAGCTCAGAGATTGTGGCAAGGCACACATCTGATCAAGGTTACAAAAGAGTTTCTGCAGTATTCAAAGTTCCTAAGAGCACAGTGGCCTCCATAATCCTTAAATGGAAGAAGTTTGGGACCACCAGAATTCTTCCTAAACCTGGCCGTCCAGCCAAACTGAGAAATGGTGGCAGAAGAGCCTTTGTGAGAGAGATGTAAAGAAGAACCCCAAGATCACTGTCACTGAGCTCCACAGATGCAGTAGGGAGATGGGAGAAAGTTCTACAAAATCAACTATCAGTACAGCCCTCAACCAGTTGGGTCTTTATGGCAGAGTGGCCCAAAGGAGGCCCCTCCTTGATGCAAGACATATGAAAGCCCAAGTCTAAGTGGTATGTGTGGAGAAAATCAGGCACTGCTCATCACCTGCCCAATACAATCCCAACAGTGAAACATGGTGGTGGCAGCATCATGCTATGGGGGGTTTTTTCAGCTGCAGGGACAGGACAACTGGTTGCAATTGAAGGAAACATGAATGTACAGAGATATCCTGGATGAAAACCTCTTCCAGAGTGTTAGCGTGGGTGGTCAGGAGCCAGAATCTCCAGGAGTTGACCCTCTGGGCCGTGGCACTGAGGGGCCCCGGGCGAGCTGCCAGGTGGAACCGACCCCTATACAGGGACCGTTAGGAGCAGGCCCAAGTACCACGGTAGCCGGTACCAAGAGGGGTGGCTCACAATGGACTGGAGTAGGAGTGCGGGACTGGAGCGTAGACTGTAAGGCTGGTATATGGAGAGATGGCTGGAGCGGAACCAAGGAGACAGGACTGAAGTAGGACTGTAGGAGTATGGATAACTGGATGGAGCAGGAACACCGGAGGCAGGACTGGAGTAGGATGGAACAGGAATGTTGGTGAAGGACTAAAGTAGGATGGAACTGGAACACATGGACAGGACTGGAGTCGGATGGAACAGGAACACGGGAACAGGACTGGAGTAGGATGGAACAGGAACACAGGAACAGGACTGGAGGCTGTTGCAGGAAACACCACGGACGGAACCGAGAGGCTGCAGAGAGCACAGGAGGAAGCAGGGCCCAGTGTGCAAGGTAACACAACGATCAGGCGCCTCCCTCCGGGGGAAGCGGCCTGATATGGCCCCATCTGGTCTGCCATTGGTCCGAAGGTGCTTCCGGGTCAGGGCACTGCCGGAGCACAAGAAGCAGAAGGGAGGCGCGGCCTATGGCGCATGCGCATTGCATGCAGGGATGGCGTCGGCCGCGAGCCCGTCAGAGGTGACCACCGTGGCCGTCGGGTGGAGAGAGGCTGCGGCGTGGGAGCAGAGGCCGGCTGCGGCGTGGGAGTGGAGGCTGGGTGAGTATGACGGAGCGGTGTAACAGTACCCCCTCCCCTAAGCCGCCCTCCCCAGAGATTAGCAAGAAATCTCTTGAGGATCCGAGGAGCATTGATATTCTCCCGATGCTCCCAGGATCTCTAATCAGGACCAAAGCCCTTCCAATCAACAAGAAAGAATGTCCTACCTCTAACCCTCTTCATAGCGAGAATGTCCTGCACTTCAAAGACATCATTGGCACCCACCGGCTGAGGAACAGGATCAGGCAAGGAATGGAAGTGATTCAGCACCACAGGTTTCAGGAGGGAGACGTGGAAGGTGTTCGGGACCCAGAGCGAAGCAGGAAACCTCAATTTGTAGGCGACTTCGTCGTTCCGTCCAAGAATTTCAAACGGACCGATGTAGCGTGGTCCCAACTTGTAGGAGGGCAGTTTCAACCGGATGAATTTGGAGGAGAGCCAGACTTTGCCCCCAACACGATACGGTGGAGGATCCAATCTCCTTTTGTCGGCATAATTCTTCATCTGATCAGCGGACCTCTTGAGTGACGTATTGGTCTTGGCCCAAATCTTGGAAAATTCAGAGGACAAGGCGTTGGCCGCTGGTACCTCGGAGGCAGGGGTTATCAGAAGGGGAACACCAGGATGTCTGCCAAAAACAATGAAGAATGGAGACTTGGCCGAGGACTCGCCAGCATGGTTGTTATAAGCGAACTCTGCCCAGGGGAGAAAGTTGACCCAATCGTTCTGGTGGGCGTTGGAGAAATGACGTAGGTACCCGTCAACGTCTGGTTGGTACGCTCCATTGGACTGTGAATGGTAGGCCGAGGAGAAGTCGAGAGAAACGTTCATGAGTTTACAAAGTGAACGCCAGAACTTGGAGGTAAACTGAACCCCTCGGTCAGACACAATGCGTTGAGGTAGTCCATGGAGTCTGAAGATTTGGTGAATGAAAACTTTGGCCAGCTCTGGTGCTGAGGGAAGACCGGGCAGAGGGACGAAGTGGACCATCTTGGAAAAATGATGCACCACCACCAGAATGAATGTGCAGCCCGAAGAGTGGGGTAGGTCGGTGATGAAATCCATGGCGATGTTTTCCCAAGGAACTGCAGGGACGGGCAACGGAAGCAACAAGCCAGACGGAGGTCTTCGTGGCACTTTGTTTTTAGCACAGGATGGACAAGAAGCCACAAAGTCGAGTACATCTTGGCGAAGCGTGGGCCACCAGTAGTGACGCGTGATAAGGTCAAGGGTCTTCTTAGTTCCGGCATGGACGGCCAGTTTGGAGGAGTGCCCCCATAGGAGGACCTTTCGCTTGAGGTTCTCAGGCACAAGCGTCTTGCCTGGAGGAGGAGTAAGCCAGTTCACTGGAGCCACTGTGATGATCCTAGTGGGATCAATGATATGCGAAGGTTCCTCTGCATTTTCGTGTGGCTGGAAGACCCTGGACAGGGCGTCGGCTTTGGTATTCTTGTTGCCAGGACGGAAACAGAGCTCGAAGTCAAATCGGGCGAAAAATAAGGACAATCTGGCCTAACGAGGGTTGAGTCTCTGGGCATACTGGAGATAGGCCAGATTCTTGTGGTCCGAGAAGATGATAAAGGGATGGACAGTTCCTTCCAGGAGGTGACGCCATTCCTCCAAGGCCAACTTGATGGCCAGGAGTTCCCGGTCGCTGATCGAGTAGTTACACTCGGATGGAGAAAAGGCCTTCGAGAAGAAGCCACAAGGGTGCAGGCGACTGGAGCTGGTTCTCTGGGACAATACTGCCCCGGCACCTGTCGAGGAAGCGTCCACCTCGAATACAAAAGGTCGATTGCTCTCAAGGCGATGCAGGACCGGAGCCGTGGAGAAAGCCCGTTTTAGGGTCAGAAAAGCCTCTTCCGCCTCAGAAGTCACATCTTTGGGGGTAGTCCCTTTACGGGTGAGAGCAGAAATTGGTCTTGTGATCGTGGAGAAGTGAGAGACAAATTGCCGATAATAATTGGCGAATCCGAGAAATCTTTGTATCGCCTTTACTCCGACGGGGCGAGGCCATTTGAGAATAGCAGACAACTTCTCGGGGTCCATCCTTAGACCAGCATCGGAGATAATATATCCCAGAAATGGCAGAGAGGTCTGTTTGAAGAGAAATTTCTCGATCTTTGCATACAGGTGGTTCTCCCGAAGATGCTGTAGCACCAGGCGGACACTCTTTCTGTGGGACGAGAGGTCCGGCGAGAAGACGAGGATGTCGTCTAAGTACACGACCACACAGGAATACAAGAGATCCCGGAAGATCTCATTGACGACCTCTTGAAACACCGCAGGAGCATTGCAGAGACCAAAGGGCATGACCAGGTACTCGTAATGACCGTCTCGAGTGTTGAAAGCGGTCTTCAACTCGTCACCTGCATGGATACGGACCAGATTATAGGCTCCTCTGAGGTCCAGCTTGGAGAAGACCTGAGCCCCTCTGAGACGGTCAAACAGCTCCAGAATGAGTGGAAGAGGGTTCCTGTTCTTGATGGTATTTTCATTCAAGCCGCTATAGTCAATGCACGGCCGTAGAGTTCCGTCCTTCTTTTTGACGAAGAAGAACCCGGCTCCCGCTGGCAAAGAAGATTTCCATATAAAGCCTTTGGCGAGGTTGTCTCGGATGTACTCGGACATGGCGGTGGTCTCTGCGGGAGACAGAGGGTAGATTCTGCCCCTTGGAGGGGTTGAACCAGGAGCAAGTTCAATTGGGCAGCCAAATGGCCGGTGTAGAGGAAGGACCTCTGCTTCCTTTTCATCAAAAACATCGGCTTAGGAGCTGTAGGCTGGAGGAAGTCCCAGAAGGTCTGGGGGCGACCGAGGAGCGGCCGCCAGGCGGACAGGAGTCAGACAGCGAGCTTGGCATGGGTGACCCCAGCGGAGTATCTCCACAGAAGACCAGTCGAGAACAGGCTGATGAATCCTTAACCATGGAAGACCGAGTAGAATGGCCTGAGAGAGCTTAGGCAAAATGTAAAGGGCTATCTTCTCTCGATGTAAGGCTCCGACTTGCAACTCCAGTTCTTCAATGACCAAGGTGACGGTCACCTGTAGCGGTTTGCCATCCACTGCAGCAATCTGGATAGGGTTAGATAGAGTAACCACGGGAATTTGGTATTTGTCCACCTCTTCAGGTCGAATAAAGTTACCTGCTGAGCCCGAAACCACGTAGGCCACCTCAGAACCACGTCTCTCCCCTGAAACCAAAAGCACAGAAATCGTAAGAGGTTGAGAGGGATCATCATCACATAGGGAGGCCTCTCTTACCTGACCTAGGTGGAGTAGTTTTCCTGTCTCTTAGGACAGGTGCGGACATAGTGTTACGAATCACTGCAATAGAGGCACAGACCTTGTGCCCGTCTCTCTCTCTGACGCAACTCGGCCAACTTGAGGTGATCTATCTGCATGGATTTGACTGAGGAGGGAGAAGAGGACCCGGCCGAACGAGGACTGGCAGAACGCATGAAAAGGGAGGCTGACCTGGTGGACATCCTGTCTCTTGCTGACTCCGGAGCGCGCTCCTGGAAGCGTAGGTCAATGTGGGTAGCCAGCGAGATAAGGTCCTCTAAGGTGGATGGGGAATCTCGACCTGCGAGTTCATCTTTTATCCTGCCTAAAAGACTGCGCCAGAATGCCCCTACCAAAGCCGCATTATTCCAGCCGAGCTCGGAGGAGATAGTGCGAAAGCGAATAGCTTACTGTCCGACTGTGATAGAATCCTTATGTAAGTTAAAGAGTGACTCAGTGAGAGAGGCTAACCGGCCCGGCACATGGAAGACTCTGCGAAAAGTATCCAGGAAAACCGGGAGATTTGAGACTACAGGGTCGTCACATTCCCAGAGGGGATTCAACCAAGACAGGGCCTCCCCCTCCAGATGGGACATGATGAAGACCACCTTTGCCCAGTCAGAGGGATATTGCTGCGGCAACCATTCAAAGTGGAGGCTACACTGATTTTAGAACCCCCTACAGAGCTTGGAATCCCCGGTGAAGCGAGGCGGTTTGGCGAGGAGGGGTATCGGGGAAGCTGTAGCCGCGGGGGGAGGAGTCGAGGCTGCAGTGGCAGCCTGGAGGGCAGACAAGCAACTGTCAAAGCAGGCCATGTAAGACAAAATGTGGGCTTGAGTATCTTGTTGCTGACCCAGCTCCTGTTGGAGACTGGCCAGTTGAGTGGCATTTCCAGGATCGGCCACCTGCAGGGCCGACAAACCGGTGTCCATAGACTTCATGACCGACATAATGCGTCCATGATTCTCCCGCAGGAAGAGCAACTCTTTCTGGGTAGCAGCAGTAGTACCGGCGGAGTCCATGGCCTGATCGTACTGTTAGCGTGGGTGGTCAGGAGCCGGAATCTCTAGGAGTGGACCTGCTGGGCCGTGGCACCGAGGGGCCCCGGGCGAGCTGCCAGGTGGAACCGACTCCTATACAGGGACCGTTAAGAGCAGGCCCAGGGGTTCAATTACCACAGTAGCCGGTACAGAGAGGGGCAGCTCACAATGGACTGGAGTAGGAGTGCGGGACTGAAGCGTAGACTGTAAGGCTGGTATATGTAGAGATGGCTGGAGCAGAACCCAGGAGACAGGACTGAAGTAGGACTGTAGGAGTATGGATAACTGGATGGAGCAGGAACACCGGAGGCAGGACTGGAGTAAGATGGAACAGGAACGCTGGTGCAGGACTGGAGTAGGATGGAACTGGAGCACAGGAGCAGGACTGGAGTAGGATGGAACAGGAACACGGGAACAGTACTGGAGTAGGATGGAACAGGAACACAGGAACAGGACTGGAGGCTGCTGCAGAAAACACCTCGGACGGAACCAAGAGGCTGCAGAGAGCACAGGAGGAAGCAGGGCCCAGTGTGCAAGGTAACACAATGATCAGATGCCTCCCTCAGGGGGAAGCGGCCTGATATGGCCCCATCTGGTCTGCCATTGGTCCGAAGGTGCTTCCAGGTCAGGGCACAGCCGGAGCACAAGAAGCAGAAGGGAGGCCTGGCCGCGGCCTATGGCGCATGCGCATTGCATGCAGGGATGGCTTCGGCTGCGAGCCCATCAGAGGTGGCTGTCGGGTGGAGAGAGGCTGCGGTGTGGGAGCGGAGGCCGGCTGCGGCGTGGGAACGGAGGCCGGGTGAGTAAGACAGAGCGGTGTAACACAGAGTGCTCTGGACCTCAGACATGGCAGAAGGTTTACCTTCCATCAAGGGAATGACCCTAAGCACACAGCTAAAATAACAAAGGAGTGGCTCCAAAACAACTCTGTGTCCATCCTTGACTGGCCCACCCAGCGCCCTGACCTAAACCCAATTGTGCATCTCTGGAGAGACCTGAATATGGCTGTTCATTAATGTTCACCATCCAGCCTGATGGAACTGGAGAGGATCTGAAAGGAAGAATGACAGATTATCCTCAAATCCAGGTGTGAAAAACTTGTTGCATCATTCCAAGAAGACTCATGGCTGTACTAGCTCAAAAGGGTGTTTCTCCTCAATACTGAGCAAAGGGTCAGAATACTTATGACCAGGTGATATTTCAGTTTTTCTTTTTTAATACATTTGCAAAAATTTCTACATTTCTGGGTTTTTTCAGTCAAGATGGGGTGCAGAGTGTACATTAATGAGAAAAAATGAACTTTTTTGAATTTACCAAATGCGTGCAATGAAACAAAGAGTGAAAAATTTAAAGTGGTCTTTCCGTACCAACTGTACGTCTTGCTGTAGTTATAGCAACTAGGAAGGCTGCCTTGAACGAAAGGAGCTGAGGGGTACAGGAAGATAGAGCCTCAAAAGGTGGCAGTGTGAGACCTTTGAGGACTAAAGTTAGATCCCAAGAGGGGACAACAGTTTGAATCCTGGGACGTAGTCTAAGGGTTGACATCATGAACCTTTTAATCCAACCATGGTTGGCTAAGTCCTGATCAAATATAGAGATCAGGGCAGAGACTTGAACAATTAAGGTAGTAGACTTGAGGTCTAACTCTAACCCTTTCTGTAGAAAGTCCAATATTAGAAATGTTGGGAGGGAATGGGTCTGGTACATTAGGAATACACTAGGATGAAAACCTCTTCCATACTTTCTTATAAATGGCATTGGTGACTGGTTTCCTGGACTTTTGTAAGGTAGAAATTACTTTGTCCGAAAGCCCTCATGCATGCAACACCTGGGCCTCATTAACCAAGCAGCTAAATTCAGTTTTTGAATGATGCAGAGGTCCCTGCGGGAGAAGGTCGGTGTCTAGTGGCAAGTGAACTGGACCATCTACATGGAGATCGATGATAAGGTTGAACCAGCTGGTTGGTGTCTGATCCTCCCAGATCTTCCGAAGGGTCCTCGACAGCTTCGGAATAGGAGGAAATGCATAGGCCAACTGGAATTTCAAATCCTGAGCGAAAGCATCTACTCCCTTGGACCTGTCTCTGGGGTTCAGGGAAAAATAGGCTTTGACCTGCACATTCTGGCCTGAGGCAAATAATTCGATCTCTGGCAGACCCCATTTTGCTACCAGCATCTGGAAGACTCTTCTGTTCGGGCTACATTCTTCCGGCTGCATGTCCTACCGACTCAGGAAATCTGCCTGGAGGAAGCCTGTGCAGTGCCTGTGACAGATCGCTGATCTGTCACAGTGATCTGTGATGTGACAGATCAGCGATCTGTCACAGGACAGTGATGTCCCCCATGGGACATTGTAATAAAGTAAAAAAAAAATTAAAAAAAAGTGTAAAAATAATTGAAAAAAAATCGGCAAATAAATTAAAAAAAAAAAAAAATATTCCCCAATAAATTCATTTTTTGGAAATTAAAAAAAAAAAACAATAAAAGTACACATATTTGGTATCGCCGCGTCCGTAACGACCCGCCCTATAAAACTGTCCCAATAGTTAACCCCTTAAGCGAACCCCTTAAAAAATAAAAATAAAAAACGAAGCAAAAAATAATGATTTATCATACCGCCGAACAAAAAGTGCAATAACGCGCGATCAAAAAGACGCATATAAATATCCATGGTACCGCTGAAAACGTCATCTTGTCCCGCAAAAAATGAGCCACCATACAGCATCATCAGCGAAAAAATAAAAAAGTTATAGCTCGCAGAATAAAGTGATGCAAAAATAATTATTTTTTATATAAAATTGTTTTCATTGCATAAAAGCGCCAAAACATAACATAAAAAAACGACCTAAATGAGGTATCGCTGTAACCGTACTGACCCGAAGAATAAAACCACCTTATAAATTTTACCGCACCCGGAACGGCGTAAACGCACCACCCAAAAGAAATTCATGAAACGCTGGTTTTTGTAAATTCTGCGTCCCAAAAAACGAAATGAAAAGCGATCAAAAAATGTCACATGCCCGAACATGATGCCAATAAAAGCGTCAACTCGTCCTGCAAAAAATAAGACCTCACATGACTCGGTGGGTCAAAATATGGAAAAATTATAGCTCTCAATATGTGGTGATGCAAAAACTATTTTTACAATAAAAAGCGTCTTTTAGCGTGCGACAGCTGTCAAACATAAAAACCGCCATAAATAGTAAATCAAACCCCCCGTTATCACCCCCTTAGTTAGGGAAAAATAATAAAATTAAAAAAATGTGTTTATTTCCATTTTCCCATTAGGGTTAGGGCTAGGGTTAGGGTTAGGGCTAGGGTTAGGGCTAGGGCTAGGGCTAGGGCTAGGGTTAGGGTTAGGGCTAGGGATAGGGTTAGGGTTAGGGTTAGGGCTAGGGCTAGAATTGGGGGTTTCCACTATTTGCGCACATCAGGTGCTCTCCAAACGCAACATGGCATCTGATCTCAATTCCAGCCAATTCTGCGTTGAAAAAGTCAAATGGTGCTCCTTCCCTTCCAAGCCCTGCCATGCACCCAAACAGTGTTTTACCCCCTCATATGGGGTATCAGCCTAATCAGGACAATTTGCAAAACAACTTTTGGGGTCCTATTTCTCCTGTTGCCCTTAGGAAAATAAAAATTTTGGGGCAAAAATATCATTTTTGTGGAAAAAAAAATTTTTGTTATTTTCACGCCTGGGCGTTATAAACTTCTGTGAAGCACTTGGGGGTTCAAAGTTCTCACCACACATCTAGATAAGTTCCTTGGGGGGTCTAGTTTCCAAAATGGGGTCATTTGTGGGGGGTTTCCACTGTTTTGGTACATCAGGGGCTTTCCAAACGCGACATGGTGTCTGATCTCAATTCCAGCCAAAAAAGTCAAATGGCGCTGCTTGCCTTCCGAGCTCTGCCATGTGCCCAAATCGTCATTTACACCCACATATGGGGTATCAGTGTACTCAGGATAAATTGCACAATAACTTTTAGGGTCCTGTTACCCTTGGGAAAATAAAAATTGGGGGTGAAAAGATCATTTTGTGGAAAAAATATGATTTTTTAATTGTACCGCTGTGCATTATAAACTTCTGTGAAGCCCTTGTGGGTTCAAAGTTCTCACCACATATCTAGATAAGTTCCTTAGGGGGTCTAGTTTCAAAAATGGGATCACTTGTGGGGGGTTTCCACTGTTTAGGTACATCAGGGGCTCTCCAAACGCGACATGGCGTCCGATCAGAATTCCAGCCAATTTTGCATTGAAAAAGTCAAACGGCGCTCCTTCCCTTCTGAGCTCTGCCATGCGCCGAAACAGTGGTTCCCCCCCACATATCAGGTATCAGCGTGCTCAGGACAAATTGCACAATAATTTTTGCAGTCCAATTTCTCCTGTTACACTTGGTAAAATAAAAAAAATTGAACCTGAATTAATTTTTTTTGTGAAAAAAAGTTAAATGTTAATTTCTTTTAAATATTCAAAAAATTCCTGTGACGCACCTGAAGGGTTAATAAACTCCTTGAATGTGGTTTTAAGCACCTTAAGGGGTGCAGTTTTTAGAATGGTGTCACTTTTGGGTATTTTCTATCATATAGACCCCTCAAAGTGGCTTCAAATGTGATGTGGTCCGTAAAAATAAAATGGTGTTGCAAAAATGAGAGATCGCTGGTCAACTTTTAACCCTTATATCTTGCTAACAAATAAAAATTTTGGTTCCAAAATTGTGCTGATGTAAAGTAAACATGTGGCAAATGTTACTTATTAGCTTTTTTGTGTGCCATATCTCTGTGATTTAAGGGCATAAAAATTCAAAGTTGGAAAATTGCGGAATTTTCAAAATTTTCGCCAAATTTCCGTTTTTCTCATAAATAAACGCAAGTTATATGAATGAAATTTTACCACTATCATGAAGTACAATATGTCACGAGAAAACAATGTCAGAATCACCGGGATCCACGGAAGCGTTTCAGAGTTATGACCTCATAAAGGGACAGTGGTCAGAATTGTAAAAATTGGCCCGGTAGTTAACGTGCAAACCACCCTTGGTAGTGAAGGGGTTAAATGGCCTGGGGTCTGAATTCTCCTGTTTACTGAGTTGGGATTCCTGTTCCAGCTCTCAAGAATATGAGCCTGTAGGACCCTGGAGTGGGCCAGAGACCAAGACACTGACTTTATGCAAGAGATCATGGAGCCTAGGACAGACATGGCTGCCCGAAGGGTAGGTGACTCTGTTTCCTGAATTCTGAGATTTTGGTTATCACAGTCAGGCTATGGTCTTCTGGTAGGAGGGACATCTGTCTTCCCAAATCCAGTAGAACTCCCAGGAACCTTCTCCTCGTGGAGGGTTGGAGTTGAGATTCTTCCAGATTTGGAAGCCACATTAGAGATTATAAAATGTCCACAGACTTTGCTACATGACTTCTGAGAGTTTAAGCAGATGGGCCTATGATTAGGAGACTGTCCAGACAAGGCACAATGCAGATGCCTTGCCCCCGGATGCAGGACACTGCCTCCGACATTATCCTGGAGAACACCCTTGGTGCTGAGGAGATGCCAAAGGGGAAAATGTTGTATTGATAGTGCCTCATCTGCTGGTTCTGTAGGACTGTAAATCTTAAATACTTCCTGTGGCAGGGATGGATTGGCACATGAAAGTAAGCATCCTTCAGGTCAATGGTTGCCATGAAGTAATGAGGTCCTATTAGGGCAATCGCTGATCTCACCGATTCCATCTTGACTCTCCGATATGTAATATGACGGTTGAGACCCTTCAAATTTATGACGATGCATACCTCCCCTGAAGGTTTTTTCACCAGGAAGAGTCGGGAGTAATGACATTTTCCCCACTCGCCCACTGGAACAGGGGAAATTGCATTTGATTTTAGCAGATCCTGTAGACCTGATATCAGTAAGTCTTGGGCTCCCTGAGATGGTAGGGCGGTGATGTCAGAAACACTGCACTGCACTTGCTCACTGAGCCAGTGTGCATGTCCTGAGTACAAACCTGTGCCCAAAGATACCTGTGGAGCGGGGCAGCAGTGGTGATGATGCGTGCTCCAGGCTCACAGGACCTGTGTCACTGAAGGTAGAAAGCAGTGAAGGACCTACAATCATGTGACTGCAGAGGGCGGGGCTTTGCATCCTGCTGCTGGAGATAAGTGCAGGATTCTACTACAGGGATCCTCAAATCAGACAAACGGGGGTCATACACAGAGAGGGCAGTGCGGTACCAGAGGGATAAGCAGAGAGTAGTCAGAACGTAATCAATGAGTCATACACGAAGACAGCAGCAAAGTACAAGAGGGGCAGTCAGAGACTAGTCAGGATATAGGCAATGAGTCAGAAACCAGAGAAGCAGATAAACAGTACAGAATCAAGAGACAAACTCACAACAGGGTACAGAATCGGGTCAGAACCATATAAGCAAGCTAGAAGACAATCAGAAGGCACAGGCTCACAGGGGTCACCACACTTGGCCAAAGGCAAAAGTATAACTGACAGGGATTGGAGTCTCCCAGGGCTATAAGAAGCCCTCCTTGAGCCAAAGAGAGGCTACAATAATTAACCCCCCAGCGTGCAGGTCAAGCCTGCACTGACCCCAAGACATTAACCCCTGACGTGCAGGTCAAAACCTGCACTGGGTTCATGGCAGTACCCCCTCTCAACGGGGGGGCCTCTGGACCCCCAGGCTTCCCCGGGTATTTGGCACGGAAAGCCCGAACCAGGTGATCTGCATGTACTGAGCGAGCAGGAATCCACGAGCGATCCTCCGGTCCATATCCCTTCCAGTGGACCAGGTACTGCAAGGAGCGGCGCACCCGCTGAGAGTCCACAATATGTCCAACCTCATAACCTCATACTCCAAGTGACCCTCCACCAACACTGGAGGAACAACAAGCTCGGAGTCCTCCTTGACAGACCCCATGGGTTTCAACAGCGATTTATGAAACACATTGGATATTTTTAAGGAGGCGGGTAGACGCAGCCTATATGCCACTGGGTTGACTATTTCCACAATCTCATACAGACCAATGAACTTTGGTCCCAATTTAGCTGATGGTACCTTCAAGTTGATGTTACGTGTGGAAAGCCAAACCTTCTCCCTTACCTGAAACATGTGTCCCGGGGCTCTCTTTTTGTAAGCAAAATATTTATACCTCCCCTGGGCCCAAGAGATATTATGCCGAACTTCAGCCCAGAGGTTTTTTAACCGTTGAACGGATCCCTCCGCCCCTGGACAACCAGAATACACCCGTGAAAACTCCCCAAAATGAGGATTAAACCCATAATTGACCAGGAATGGGGACATGTTGATGGATTGATTCACCCGGTTGTTAAAAGCAAACTCCGCCAACGGTAACGCCTCACACCAATCCTCCTGTCTGGTGGAGGTCAGACACCTGAGAATCTGTTCAAGGGATTGATTGGTGCGTTCCGTCTGACCATTACTCTCTGGGTGCTATGCCGAGGAGAAGGAGAGTGAGATGCCCAATTTCTTACAGAATGCCCTCCAAAATTTGGCCACAAACTGCACACCTCTGTCAGATACAACATTCAGGGGTACCCCATGCAATCGGACCACATGCAGCACAAATAACCTTGACAATGTTGCTGCTGAGGGTAATGCTGCCAAGGGAATGAAATGATCTTGTTTAGAAAACCTGTCCACCACCACCCAGATCACGGTATTGCCCCTGGATGGTGGAAGACCGATAATAAAGTCCACAGAAAGATGAGTCCATGGCTGTCACGATGACCCGTCTTGTGTGACGCGACCCGCAGGCCAGTAACTAAAACAACAAGAACCGACATGTGATACTGTCCTGTGTGACACGGCCCGCAGGCCGGTAACTAAAACAACAAGACAAGGGGAAAGGGGAAACAGTTACAATGGTGGGCCCTGCGATAGGGAAAGGGGACATGGAGACCTCCTGCACTCCCCTGAGTCAGTGTCCCTAACGCTCCTAACGTTCCCTATGCCGGTTCCGCACCAGGCGCCGATCAGGAACCTGTCGCCCTAGCACACCCTACACCTATCCCTTGCTAGGGAGCTGGGTGGCGCAGGCACTGGCTCCACCGCTGTACTAATACACACTAAGGAAAAACACAAACCGGGAAACACCACTTAGCTTTACTCTGTTGCACTTGCTCCTGGCAACAGAGTCCACCACCAGAATGCAGCTCTCCTCCTGAATCACTACCACCAAGCTCTGTCAGAGCTACAAGGAAATCCTCTATGACTCCTTCCACACCAGGGCTAAGACAGTGCTGCAAGGAACGCTCTCCAGCTCCTTCCTCCACCAAGGATGGTTGAAATGAACACTATCACCCACCCTGATTGCAATACTGTGACTCTTTTATAGCAGAGACAGAGCAATGTGCACCTAACTAAAGAAACTAGAGTGCAATAATCCTAATGGCCATCGAGGGCAAAAACCAAACTTAAGCACAGCTTAAGAAAAAAAAAGGTTACCTGTGCTTTTTATCAGTCCTGATCCAGCATGGATCATGACAGTACCCTCCCCTTAATGAGGTGCCTCTGGACCCTCAAGACCGCTTCTCATCAGGGAACCACCTACAGCGGGGATGCCCAGACCCAGAGTTCACCCCAGCCACTACCTGCACGTCAGGTTGATGACAAACGAGCCCGCTGGTATTGGCAACGTTTCTGGAGGCACCACACATCTCCGAAGCGCTGACCTGGGGAACGAGTTGTTTATGTGTATGTTTGGTATGAGCTGGTAACACTCCACAACACACTTCCACTGGATGTTTTTTGGTGGCCACCCATACACGCTCGTTCACACACAGGTCCGGACCTGAACGTTTTTTGCCACTCGTTCGTTTGACACCATTTGGAGAACTCTTTCTGGGATTGACAACAGAGGCGTCCCCCTGTGTCACCACACTCACACTCCCGCACTTCACCAAGGGGTACACCACCCTCCAACCCCTTCCACCACGAGGTCTGCGCCTCCCAGGGTTGGCCAATGACGAGGGTTGAGACTTGCCCCTACTCTCCTGCAGCACATCTGCTGCTCTCACCGGAGAGGAAGGGGTCCGTTGAAGAGAGATGGCAGAGACACTAGTTCCTAGGCAGCAGCCCTCACACGAGTGCCCCCAGCTGACCACTTCCCTCACCCGCCAGTCTATTACCGGGTTGTGTCTTTTCAGCCAAGGGAGGCCTAAACAATAGGTACTGGGATTCCCTCCAAGACATAGCATGACAAGGACTCCTCATGATGTCCTATACGCAGATGGATATTCTCTACAACTTGGGTCAAGCTCCCCTGGCTCAGTGGATCAGAGTTTATGGCCTGGACGCTTATAGGCTGGGCTAGCGTCCTACACCTCAGACCATGAGTCTGGACAAAGCGAGCATCCACCAGACTGACTCCTGCTCCGCTGTCCACAAGCACCGGTATAACCTCCGGTACCCCGCCAGCCAAGACCTCTGATGACATGGTACCTTGGGAGGGCAAAATGAAGGAAATGTATACTCCCTGGTCCCTCCCTCCAAGCGACCAGGGGAATGCGGCTTCTCAGATGGCACAGATAATTTGGCGCGCAATGGGCAAGCCTTCAGGACATGACCAGTCTGCCCACAGTACAAACATGCCGACACCACTCCCTGAACTGTAGGCAGCTCCGAATACAAACTAGCTCCTCCTACTTGCATAGGTTCGTCTTGAGACTTGGCATGAACTGACCAGGCTCTCTTAAAATGGCCAGGCTTCCCACAGGAAAAGCATACCCCCCACCACAACGAGCCACAGACACCCTCTTTTTTGTATCAACAACACCAGGCTGTCTGGGTTCCTCCTTTCGCACTGGT
The DNA here is from genome assembly GCF_039654945.1 of Dendrobates tinctorius. Lineage (NCBI taxonomy): Eukaryota > Metazoa > Chordata > Amphibia > Anura > Dendrobatidae > Dendrobates > Dendrobates tinctorius. The sequence continues at coordinate 13,009,946 of NW_027361770.1, forward strand.
GGGTTCTCCTCCCTAGCGAGGACATCAGGGGGCACTTTTTGTATATGTCTTTCCCTAAGGCGTCTATCCACCCTGATGGCAAGGGACATGGCGGCCACCAGCAACCTGGGGGTGGAGTACTGCACCAGAGTATCCTGCAACTTTGGAGACAAACCCTGTACAAATTGACTCATAAGTGCAGGGTCATTCCACTGAGTGTTAGTGGCCCATCTCCTAAACTCTGAGCAGTACTCCTCAGCAACCCGGGCTCCCTGTTTACACCTACGGATTCAGGATTCTGCCAGGGAGACGTCATCAGGATCCCCATACACAAGCGCCAAAGCCGCAAAAAACTCGTCCACGGACTCTAATGATGGAGAATTGTCTGGTAGGGAGAAGGCCCAGGATTGGGGATCCCCTTTAAGAAGGGACAAAATGATTCCCACCCGTTGCTCTTCACTCCCTGATGAATGAGGGCGCAGTCTGAAATATAATTTGCAGGCTTGTTGAAACACCAAGAATTGATCTCTCCCTCCAGAAAATCTGTCAGGGAGGGATATCTTGGGTTCTGGCTGAGCCTGTCTCTGAACCAAGCCCCCAAAGCCAACCAACTGCTGCAGTTGCTGCACCAACTCACCGTGCAGCCCCCTAATCTCCTCGGTAAGGGTCTGCAGCATTTGGGTAAAGGTCTGAACAGGGTTCATGGCTCCGCAGAAAAAAAAGTTATGGGTTGGTGATAATGTCACGATGACCCGTCCTGTGTGACGCGACCCGCAGGCCAGTATGTTATGAATGAGACACCGGAGGAGGAGAAAACAAAAATACAAGCTAAGTCCAGAAAGCCGGAGAGGTTGGTAGCTATCGGATTGCAGACCCCTGATCCTATACACCACAACTAACAGTAGCCGTGGGGGGTTCCTACGGTGCCCTAGACCCCTCGTTACAGCCAGAGAACTACATAAGCCTAAAGAAGGAAAGGGGAAATCCAAACTGCCCCAGAGCAGACCCCAAAGCAATAGACAGCCCCCAACATGTATTGTCAGTAAAAAACAGATGAAAACACAAACACAGACAGAAAGACAGGCTGAGCAAATGATGGGGCCCAACTAACTAGATAGGACAGGACAGAAAAGATGCTGGCTGCAATCCGCAAAAAACCCCACCAAAAATGTCCCAACCGTCTGATAGGGAAAAAGGCCCTGAAGTCGCTAGACTTCAAAATCACTATATCAGCACTCAGGTATATTCTGAAAACAGAGCAAAGAGATCAACTGATCAGAGACAAAAATGGAATTCAGCCAGTCCCAACCAGGACTGGCTGAACACAAACACTAAGCAAACCAGACAAAATCTCATGGAACAACAGCAGGGCAAAAACTTAGCTTTTAGTAGACAGGAACCAAGCTGGATGCAAGAGCTCAGAGCAGAAAGGATCACCAGCAGCCCTGCAGGGCGTCGGCTGCCTTATATCCACTCAGAAATTCCAGATGTCCAATCGCACTCCGCCTGTTCAGATGACAGGTTCTTCCCATCCCAATCAATTTCACTACCTCTCTTCACCAGCAGAGGGAGTTCATCAGACATCAAAGGTGAAGGGGAGAATGAACTCACAACAGTACCTCCCTCTTGAGGAGGGGTCACCGAACCCTCATCCACGCCACCAGGGCGATCAGGATGGGCCCGATGAAAAGCATGAACCAATCTTTTGGCATGAATATCGGATGCAGGGACCCAAGAATTATCCTCCTGGCCATAACCCTTCCATTTAACCAAATACTGGAGTCTCCGTCTAGCCAGACGAGAATCCAGTATCTTCTCAACCTCATATTCCACATTACCTTCAACGAATACAGGGTCAGGAGGTGTCACCACAGGAACTACTGGCTCAACAAACCTCTTTAACAGAGACTTATGAAACACGTTATGGATCTTGAATGTAACAGGAAGAGCCAATCGAAAAGAGACCGGATTAAGAATCTCCAAAATCTTGTAAGGTCCAATAAATCTAGGTTTAAACTTTGGAGAAGCCACCTTCATAGAGATATTCTTTGATGACAACCAAACCATATCACCCACCTTAAACCAGGGACCAATGGTCCTATGCCGGTTGGAAAACCGCTGGGCCTTTTCCTGGGAGAGAGACAACTTATCCACCACTTGGTCCCAAATCTGGTGCATTCTCTCCACCACAGTGCCAACACCTGGGCAGGCAGAAGATTCCACCTGCCCTGAAGAGAATCGAGGATGAAACACAAAGTTACAAAAAAAAGGTGACATCAAAGTGGCAGAACTAGCTCTATTATTTAAAGCAAATTCGGCCAAGGGCAAAAATGAAACCCAATCATCCTGATCAGCAGAAATAAAACATCTCAAATACGACTCCAAAGTCTGGTTTGTTCTCTCCGTCTACCGATTGGTCTGAGGGTGAAACGCAGAGGAGAAGGACAACTGAATTCCCAACTTGGAACAGAAAGTCCTCCAAAATCTAGAAATAAACTGAACTCCTCTGTCAGATACAATGTTCTCAGGAATCCCGTGCAAGCGAACCACCTGTTGCAAAAACGAGGGCACCAACTCTGACGAAGATGGCAACTTAGGGAGTGGTACAAGATGGACCATCTTAGAGAATCTATCACAAATCACCCAAATAACAGTCATTCTCTGAGAGACAGGCATATCAGAGATAAAATCCATTGAAATATGGGTCCATGGCCTCCTGGGGACCGGCAAAGGCATCAACAACACACTAGAGCGAGAACAAGGTTTAGACCGGGAGCAAGTCCCACAGGACTGCACAAAATTCCTGACATCACGAGACAAGGCGGGCCACCAAAAAGACTGACTCACCAAATCTCTAGTACCAAAAATACCTGGATGACCAGCCAATGCGGAGCAATGAACCTCAGACATCACTCTCTTCCTCCACTGGTCAGGAGCATACAATTTTCCAATGGGACAACGCTCAGGTTTGTCCTCTGAAACTCTTCCAGAGCACGTCTCAAATTGGGCGAGATGGCAGAAAGAACTACCCCCTCACCTAAGATGGTAGCAGGCTTGGTCACAATAGGAGAATCAGCAAAGAAACTCCTAGAGAGGGCGTCTGCCTTGACATTCTTAGTGCCCGGAAGAAAAGAGACCACAAAATCAAAACGTGTGAAAAACAAGGCCCATCTAGCCTGTCTAGGATTCAAGCGTTTGGCTGACTCCAGGTAAATCAAATTCTTGTGGTCAGTAAGGACCAAGACTTGATGTTTAGCTCCCTCCAACCAATGCCTCCACTCCTCAAATGCCCATTTCATGGCTAACAGTTCCCGATTCCCCACATCATAGTTATGTTCGGATGGGGAGAACTTTCGGGAAAAGAAAGCACAGGGATTCATTTTAGATGTTAAAGGATCTTTTTGGGACAAAACAGCTCCTGCACCAATCTCAGAAGCGTCCACCTCTACCTGAAACGGGAGTGAGACATCAGGTTGCCGCAAAACCGGAGCAGAAGTGAACCTTCGCTTCAGCTCCTGAAAAGAAGAAACAGCCTCCGGAGACCAATTCAGCACATCAGCCCCCTTCTTAGTCAAATCAGTCAATGGTTTGGCAATACCAGAAAAATTAGCTATAAATTTACGATAAAAATTAGCAAAACCCAAAAACTTCTGGAGGGCCTTCAAAGAAGTGGGCTGAACCCAATCAAAAATGGCCTGTACCTTGGCCGGGTCCATTTCAATAGTTGACGGAGACAAAATAAATCCCAAAAATGAAATCCTCTGTACACCAAAAAGGCATTTCGATCCCTTGACATACAGGGAATTCTCCGTCAAAATCCTGAACACAGTCCGAACATGTTCCACATGAGAGTCCCAATCCTTGGAAAAGATCAAAATATCATCCAGATAGATGATCAAAAATGTATCCACAAAGTCTCGGAAAATATCATTCATGAAGCACTGGAAGACAGAAGGGGCATTAGTGAGCCCAAAAGGCATCACCAGGTACTCAAAATGTCCCTCCGGAGTATTAAACGCTGTCTTCCATTCATCCCCATGCTTAATGCGAATAAGATTATACGCCCCCCTGAGGTCAAGCTTGGTAAACCAGCAAGCACCTTTAACTCTGGAGAATAGATCAGAAATCAGGGGTAACGGATTCTGATATTTAACAGTAATTTTGTTGAGGGAACGATAGTCAATGCAAGGCCTTAATGAACCATCTTTCTTGGCCACAAAAAAAAACCAGCACCTAAGGGTGAAGAGGATGGTCTAATATGACCCTTCTCCAACGACTCCTTAATATAGGATCGCATAGCCTCATGCTCGGGTACAGATAAATTGAAAAGTCGACCCTTGGGAAATTTACACCCAGGGCTCAGCTCAATTGCACAGTCATAACTCCTATGAGAAGGCAAAGACGCAGACTCATTCTCACTAAATACTAGAGTTGAGCGACTTTTGGTTTTTTAGGGTCGCGTTTCGTTTCGTGAAACCCAACTTTTCCAAAAGTCGGGTCGAGCAAGATCGTCCGATTATAGGGAAAAGTCGGGGTCGTCCCGAAACACGAAACCCAATGTAAGTCAATGGGGAATAAAAGTCGGCAGTGAGAGGAGGACAGGAAACACACCTACAGTGCCCATTTGAATGCCAAAAGCATCAATTCTTCTTACTTAAGCTTGTCAACCTTAATTAACTTCATAATACAAGTTACGCACTGAAAAATGGGGGTTATTTGGCTAAAGTTGTGGGGGGGAGGGCTGGCTGCAGGTTTTCATGTGCCCTGGGCGAAAGAGCGCCCCTTTAACACATACCACAACTCATCATGCTCCGATACGGCAGAGAAATAGCGGTATAGTACAATGAAAAATACCTCACTTTTTACATCTCATGACGAGGCCCATCTATTTCTCCATACAGAATCATTGGTCCCATATAATGTTTGAAACAGTATATGATGAGCTCCACATAATGCTACAGTATATGTTGGTCCCCATGGATGAAGCTCCACTGTCTTATGGGCCCAAATAATGCTCCAAACATAATGGGCCCCATTTCTAATGCTCTAGTGTATAATGGGCCCTGTAAATGCTGCTCCAGTGTCTGATGTCCACCTTTGGAATGTTCCAGTGTATGGTGGGCCCCATCTATCATTCTCCAGAGTATAGTGCTCCCCAAAAATTGCTGTCCCAACATTGAAAACAATCAAATAAGTCTCCTTGCTAGGGAATCCCTGTACGTGTCTGGATTCCTCGTCGTCCCCATCTTCCATCTCACTGCACAGTATTTCAACTTTGCAAGTGCTGTGATCCTGGGCAAGCAGGGGGGCCCACTCGTTGGCGACGGCACTGGCACAGGGCCCCTGATAGTACGGTGGTGTGTCTGATGGCGGGTGGGCCGAATCTGCACTTTCATCTGCAGCTTCCTCTTTGTCACCGTGTAAGATGGAACTGTATATGGGAAGGGTAACCTGAGTTTCATCAGGGTCAGATTCAGGTCGTGTAGCGTGCGAGGGGAATGTAGTGGTCTGGGTCAATGTACCAGCAGATTCATCGAGCAGTGGCTGGGCATCAGTGCACTTGTGTCGCCCCCAGGAGTACGGTCGCCACAGTGGCATTACCTTCTTCCTAGGGAGTGTGACGTCATGCTTGGGAGCAACGAAGGATCTCTCTAGCAGGTTAACTGATTGGGCGGCATTATTCCCACGAGTCATGACCCTCCAAACAGCGTTCATGAAGGCAAAGTGTTTGTTTTACGTAGGCAGTATGGTTGCAAAGCTGAACCTTAAAGGAATGTCCAGAAGGGCACCACCAGGAGTGGAGCCTACGGTTAAATTCGACTCCACCTGGGAAACCTCAACCATGCCAGCTACAGAACAGATGCACACATTGCAAGCTTAATTCCGTTAACGAACGAGACTCCGTCATGCCCCGCGGTCCGAGTCCGGCTTACTAGAGGGACACGTGAGGCTCTGGCACATGAGATTGGCCAATAACTGGTGTGTCATGCCCTTACATGTCCGTGGCTGCATGTGTGCTACACTGAAAAGGCCAGAGTTTGTCGCTTACAGGTGCAGATAACCCGCTGAACAACGTTAGTGATGGGGATCACTGATTACAATTATTACCCGCGAACAATGATTTCCCAGTAAGTGCAGGTCAACCGCAGTTCCGGAATTAGGCCTAACCATCATTCCTGAAAAAATGAAAAACTTACGTGTGCAAACCACAGGTGCTGTAGCTTGCTTAACAGCTCGCCAGCCGTTCTCACGCCCAGTATGGATTACACGTGATTGCACAAAGGTGAGAAAGGGTACCGTATCCCCAGATAACATGTATGGATAGCGTACACATTCAAAATATATGTCTATACATCAGGAGGCAGGCTCAGACGGTGTTAGGCCCAGTATGGATTGCACGTGATTGCACAAAGGTTAGAAAGGGTACCGTTTCCCTGGATAACATGTATGGATAGCGTACACATTCAAAATATATGTCTCAGGAGGCAGGCTCAGACGGTGTTAGGCCCAGTATGGATTGCATGTGATTGCACAAAGGTTAGAAAGGGTACCGTATCCCCAGATAACATGTATGGATAGCGTACACATTCAAAATATATGTCTCAGGAGGCAGGCTCAGACGGTGTTAGGCCCAGTATGGATTGCACGTGATTGCACAAAGGTTAGAAAGGGTACCGTATACCCGGATAACATGTATGGATAGCGTACACATTCAAAATATATGTCTCAGGAGGCAGGCTCAGACGGTGTTAGGCCCAGTATGGATTGCACGTGATTGCACAAAGGTTAGAAAGGGTACCGTTTCCCCGGATAACATGTATGGATAGCGTACACATTCAAAATATATGTCTCAGGAGGCAGGCTCAGACGGTGTTAGGCCCAGTATGGATTGCACGTGATTGCACAAAGGTTAGAAAGGGTACCGTTTCCCCGGATAACATGTATGGATAGCGTACACATTCAAAATATATGTCTCAGGAGGCAGGCTCAGACGGTGTTAGGCCCAGTATGGATTGCACGTGATTGCACAAAGGTTAGAAAGGGTACCGTTTCCCCGGATAACATGTATGGATAGCGTACACATTCAAAATATATGTCTCAGGAGGCAGGCTCAGATGGTGTTAGGCCCAGTATGGATTGCACGTGATTGCACAAAGGTTAGAAAGGGTACCGTATCCCCGGATAACATGTATGGATAGCGTACACATTCAAAATATATGTCTCAGGAGGCAGGCTCAGACGGTGTTAGGCCCAGTATGGATTGCATGTGATTGCACAAAGGTTAGAAAGGGTACCGTATCCCCAGATAACATGTATGGATAGCGTACACATTCAAAATATATGTCTCAGGAGGCAGGCTCAGACTTTGTTAGGCCCAGTATGGATTGCACGTGATTGCACAAAGGTTAGAAAGGGTACCGTTTCCCCGGATAACATGTATGGATAGCGTACACATTCAAAATATATGTCTATACATCAGGAGGCAGGCTCAGACGGTGTCAGGCACAGTATGGATTTGACGGCCCAGACTACACAGCGGAGGAGCAGGGAGAGGTAAAGATTGCAAATGCTGGGGCCCTGCCCAAGCAAGGGGGGCTCACTCGTGGGCGTCGGTACTGGCACTGGGCCCCTCATAGTACGGCGGTGTGTCTGACGGCGGGTGTGCACCACCACCGTCAGAGACACTTGATTGCACTATGAAGGACCCTGTACCAGTGCCCGCGCCCAAGAGTCGGCCTACCCACCTGTCCAGGGCAACGGCACTCGCACGGTGTAGTGCGCTAGGTGGTGACCCCGGCCATGGGGGGGGGGAGGCAGCACAGTTAGGGAGTTTTAGAAAGTGGCATATGTTGATGTTGGACATTCAGCTGATGCAAAAGGTGAAATAGGTCAAGTCCCAGGAAGAGGTTGACCAAAGCAAGCCATTTTTCTGTCACCCTATGTGTCATCAGAGGAAGGTGGGACAAAATCCTTGGAAACCCATGCGTGGTTCATTTTAATGAAGGTTAGATCATCCACATTTTGGGTTGACAGACGGGTCCTTTTTTCTGTAAGGATTGATCCAGCTGCACTGAAGACTCTTTCCGATAGCACACTTGCAGCTGGGCAAGCGAGCTCCCGTAAGGCATATTGTGCCAATTCAGGCCAGGTGTCCAGTTTAGCGGCCCAATAGTCAAAGGGGAATGACCTGTGTGGGAGAACATCGATATGGGAGGAAAAGTAATTTGTAACCATAGTTGACAACTGCTGTCTCCTGTCACTTTCGATCGATGCAGTATTACCAGTTGTGTGAGCGGTACTTGAAAAATCAGTCCACAACATTGTCATGAAACCCCTGTCTCCAACGCCACTTCTGCTGTGTGCACCACGAACACCTCTGCCAAGCTGCCCCCGGCCCGTACGGCTCGTGTGAGAACCATCACCACTGCTGTGTGCCGGGAATGCCTCAAGCAACCGATTTACCAGAGTTGCTTGTTTATTAGCCAATATTAGGTCAAGGTTCTCCTGTGGCATGATGTTTTGTAATTTGCCTTTATAGCGTGGATCCAGGATGCTGGCCAACCAGTAGTCGTCATCGTTCATCATTTTGGCAATGCGTGGGTCCCTTTTTAGGATCTGCAAGGCATAATCTGACATGTGGGCCAATGTTCCCGGTGTCAATGATGCACTGCGAGTGCTGGTTGGAGGAGCACTTTCTGGCAAATCCACATCCCTCCAGTCACGCACAAACCCTGTACCAGACCTTGCCACGCCAACATTTTCACTTGCCCCACGAGATGCATCCTCCTCCCCTAAGTAATCATCCCCATCATCCTCCTCCTCCTCTTCTTCCTCCACCTCGTCCAGGAGAGGTCCCTGAGCAGACAATGGCTGAATGTCATCAAGGATTCCCTCCTCCTCTTCCTCCTCATCAACATTGGCTGCAGACGCCTGCTCCTTAAGGTGCGTCAAAGTTTGCATGAGCAGACGCATAAGTGGGATGCTCATGCTTAGGATGGCGTTGTCTGCGCTTACCAGCCGTGTGCATTCCTCAAAACACTGAAGGACTTTACAGAGGTCTTTCAGCTTCGACCACTGCACACCTGTCAACTCCATGTCTGCTCTCAAAGTGCCTGGCCGTGTATCCTCCCACAAATGCATTATGGCCTGCCTCTACTCGCACAGCCGCTCCACCATGTGCAGGGTGGAGTTCCACCTTGTTGCAATGTCGATAATGAGGCGGTGGTTGGGAAGGTGGAGCAATCGCTGCAGCTTCTGCATACGAACGGAGTGTACAGGCGACCGGCGGATGTGCGCGCACAGTCTTCGCACCTTCTGGAGCAGGGCTGTTAACTCCGGATAATTTTTGAGGAAGCACTGCACCACCAGGTTCAAGGTGTGAGCCAAGCAAGGTATATGGCTGAGTTTTGAAAGGGCTATGGCTGCCACAAAATTACGGCCGTTATCACTAACTACCTTGCCTGCCTCAAGATGTACACTGCCCAGCCATGACTCAGTTTGTCGCTTCAAGTACTCGGCCAGCACCTCGGCGGTGTGTCTGTTGCCCAAACACATCATCTGCAACACAGCCTGCTGACGCTTTCCACTAGCTGTTCGATAGGGGGACACATCGTGTGCAACAGTGGCAGCTGCAGATGGAGTGCTCGTACGACTGCGCTCTGTGGACGAGCTTTCGCTTCTGGAGGAGGAGGAGGAGGGTCGAACGCCTACAGCCAACTGTTTCCTATACCGTGGGCTAGGCAGCACTGTCCCACCACCACTGTCCCCAGTGGACCCTGCATCCACCACATTAACCCAGTGCGCAGTGATGGACATGTAACGGCCCTGGCCATGCCGACTGGACCATGCATCAGTTGTGAGGTGCACCTTTCCGCTCACTGACTGCTTGAGTGCATGGACAATGCGGTCTTTCACATGATGGTGGAGGGCTGGGATGGCTTTGCGAGAGAAGAAGTGGCGACTGGGTAGGTCATAGCGTGGTACTGCATAGGCCATGAGTTCGCGGAAAGCTGTGCTTTCCACCAACCGAAAGGGCATCATCTCAAACGAGATTAGTTTGGCAATGTGGGCGTTCAAACCCAGTGTACACGGATGAGAGACTGAGTACTTTCTTGACCTACTCATAGTGTCTGGGAGGGTGAGCTGGACTTGAGAGCTGCATATGGTGGAAGTAGCGGTGGACAGGGCGGACTGAGAGAGGGTTGATGATGGTGATGGAGTTGGTGTTCTTTCTGATGGCCTAGAATCAGTCTTTCGTTGATATAACAGTGGGATTCCCTGACTGCTGTGGCCTTGCAACGACACCTCAACATTTGCTGCTGTGCTAACCGGTGGGCTTACAGTGGGGGAAACAATGTAGCGTTGCTGACTACCTTCGTTGTGATCAGTTGCACATGAGGTTTGGTGTTGTGTCCACGCTTGCAAGTGCATGCTGGTTAAATGTCTAAGCATGCAACTGGTATTCAAATTTTTCAGATTTTTCTCTTGGCTAAAGGTCTTTGCGCACTTCTTACAGATAACCTTGGCCTGATCATGAGGATTTTGTTCAATAAAGTGCCACACTGCAATCTTCCTACTTTGGCAGACATTTTGCGGCCTAGCACGCTGTGATCTTTTGACCCTCTGGACAAGCTGTCCAGCAACTCTTTTGATGTTTGGAACCTGTCTTTGGAGTGCTCCGGGCCTGCCAGATAACAGCTGTTGCGATGTCGATGTCTGCTGTGGATGCTCCTCATCTGAGCTATTGGAAGCAGCACCCTCTTCCCCCAATGGATGCCAATCTGGGTCAACAACTGGGTCATCCATCACCTCCTCTTCTATGTCATGTGCACCTTCCTCTGTGTCACCGTGTATGGTGGTATAGTGTGCGGGAAGGGGCACCTGAGTCTCATCAGGGTCAGAATCTGGCTCTGTACACTGCGAGGACAATGTAGTGCTCTGAGTGAATGAACCAGCAGAATCATCCATCAGCGGCTGTGCATCAGTGCACTCCATGTCAGATTCATCTTGGCCTGGGTAATTCACCATTTCACTTGATAATCCAGGCATGGTATGTGAAAACAGCTCCATGGAGTAATCAGTAGTATGGCCTGCGTCATCCTTCAATCTTGGTTGGGGTGAAGGACACAAGGAAAGGTGTGGTTCATGAACATGAGCCTCCAATGACGACTCAGTGCTTTTACTTTTTACAACTGAAGAAGAGGAGGCGATAGAGCTGGAGGCTGAGTCAGCAATGTAAGACAAAACTTTTTCCTGATGCTCTGGCTTTAAAAGCGGTTTGCCAACTCCTAGAAAACTAAGCGTTCGAGGCCTTATGTAGCCAGACGATGACGCAGGCTCAACACCTCCTGCATTCGGTCCTATTTTGCTCTTGCCACTACCATCAGATCCACCACCAACACCATCATTACCAGCTGCCAACCCCCGCCCAATTCCACGGCCTCTTCCACCAGCCTTCCTTATTTTTGGTAGAAATGTAGACAAAATCCAACAAACTATATAGTAATGTTACAAGTTACAAGGTGTCTATAGGACAGGGGAGATTTTGAATTTCTGCAGACACTTGTGGACACTGGACACTTTTGGATTGTGTGAGGCCCACTGATATCTGAGCGCTATGTGACAGGCTCGATGGCACAGCTGTGACCAAAGTGACTAGAGGATAAGGGAGATTTTGAATCTCTGCACACACTTTTGGACACTGGACACTTTTGGATTGTGTGAGGCCCAATGAATATCTGAGCGCTATGTGACAGGCTCGATGGCACAGCTGTGACCAAAGTGACTAGAGGATAAGGGAGATTTTGAATCTCTGCACACACTTTTGGACACTGGACACTTTTGGATTGTGTGAGGCCCAATGAATATCTGAGCGCTATGTGACAGGCTCGATGGCACAGCTGTGACCAGAGTGACTAGAGGATAAGGGAGATTTTGAATCTCTGCACACACTTTTGGACACTGGACACTATTGGATTGTGTGAGGCCCAATGAATATCTGAGCGCTATGTGACAGGCTCGATGGCACAGCTGTGACCAAAGTGACTAGAGGATAAGGGAGATTTTGAATCTCTGCACACACTTTTGGACACTGGACACTTTTGGATTGTGTGAGGCCCAATGAATATCTGAGCGCTATGTGACAGGCTCGATGGCACAGCTGTGACCAAAGTGACTAGAGGATAAGGGAGATTTTGAATCTCTGCACACACTTTTGGACACTGGACACTTTTGGATTGTGTGAGGCCCAATGAATATCTGAGCGCTATGTGACAGGCTCGATGGCACAGCTGTGACCAAAGTGACTAGAGGATAAGGGAGATTTTGAATCTCTGCACACACTTTTGGACACTGGACACTTTTGGATTGTGTGAGGCCCAATGAATATCTGAGCGCTATGTGACAGGCTCGATGGCACAGCTGTGACCAAAGTGACTAGAGGATAAGGGAGATTTTGAATCTCTGCACACACTTTTGGACACTGGACACTTTTGGATTGTTTGAGGCCCAATGAATATCTGAGCGCTATGTGACAGGCTCGATGGCACAGCTGTGACCAAAGTGACTAGAGGATAAGGGAGATTTTGAATCTCTGCACACACTTTTGGACACTGGACACTTTTGGATTGTGTGAGGCCCACTGATATCTGAGCGCTATGTCACAGGCTCGATGGCACAGCTGTGACAAAAGTGACTAGAGGATAAGGGAGATTGGATTGCTTTTAAAAAAGCAGTTTGCAGAGCAGTGGGTAAACAGCAATGCCAGCCTGTCAGGAAGCCTTAAAAGGCAGCCCAACAACCAACACCACTGATACACCACAATATAGCCTCCCCTTGCACTGCACACACAGTGACTGGTGTGTTGTGCAGGCTAAATTGCTAGCAGCAGAAGCAGTTTTTTTTTTCTTCTCAGCAGGACAAAAAAAAAAAATTGGGATTGCTTTTAAAAAAGCAGTTTGCGGAGCAGTGGGTAAACAGCAATGCAAGAATGTCAGGAAGCCTTAGAAGGCAGCCCAACAACCAACACCACTGATACACCACTATATAGCCTCCCCTTGCACTGCACACACAGTGACTGGTGTGTTGTGCAGGCCAAATCGCTAGCAGCAGAAGCAGTTTTTTTGTCTTCTTCCCTGCCTAACGCTCTCCCTACAGAATCAGCAGCAACCTCTCCCTATACTGAGATCGGCAGAAGTAAGATGGCGGCCGGCGTGCACGCCCTTTTATACCCCCTGTGACGCCCACCAAAGCAAGCCAATCACTTGCATGCCCTTCTGAAAGATGGTGGTGACCCCTGCCTATGTCATCACGTTGCCCACAGTGTCCGTGGATCCTGATTGGCTGAAAAAGAGCACAAAACAAACTTTCGAAACGCGACTTTGGCGCGTAAGTCGCCGACCTCGTGGCCGACCTCATCCTAGGGTCGGGTTTCGTTTCATGAAACCCGACTTTGCCAAAAGTCGGCGACTTTTGAAATTTTTCGACCCGTTTCGCTCAACTCTACTAAATACATCATAAAAATCAGCCAAATAGTCAGGAACATCTTGCGACTGGGGAGAGGTGGAGAGAATAGGAGCGTCGCTAAGGGCACACCGACAACCCCAACTCACCACAGACACAGATTTCCAATCCAAAACTGGATTATGGATTTGCAACCAGGGAAACCCCAGAACGATGGTATCATGCAAATTATGCAACACCAAAAATCTGCAATTTTCTTGATGGTCTGGGGCGACCCGCATTACCACCTGGGTCCAAAACTGAGGTTTATTCTTCGCCAAAGGAGTAGCATCAATACCCCTCAAAGGGATAGGCGTCCACAGAGGTGTCTGTTGTGAGTTCAATTTCCCCTTCACCATTGAGGTCTGATGAACTCCCTCTTCTGGTGAAGGAAGGTAGTGAGGCTGATTACAAAGCACCTGATCAGAATGATGATGACTGGGTGACTGGGATTGCTGACTGGATATAAGGCAGCCGACGCCCTCTCTAGGAGCTTCTTTGCTGATTCTCCTCTGGTGACCAAGCCTGCTACCATCTTAGGCGAAGGGGTAGTTCTTTCTGTCATCTCGCCCAATTTGAGACGTGCTCTGGAAGAGTTCCAGGAGGACAAACCTGAGCGTTGTCCCAGTGGAAAGTTGTATCTTCCTGACCAGTGGAAGAAGAGCGTGATGTCTGAAGTTCATTGCTCTGCATTAGCTGGTCATCCAGGTATTTTTGGTACGAGAGATCTGGTGAGTCGGTCTTTTTGGTGGCCCGCCTTTTCTCGTGATGTCAGTAATTTTGTGCAGTCCTGTGGGACTTGCTCCCGGTCTAAACCTTGTTCTCTCTCTAGTGGGTTGTTGATGCCTTTGCCGGTCCCCAGGAGGCCATGGACCCATATTTCAATGGATTTCATCTCTGATATGCCTGTCTTTCAGAGAATAACTGTTATTTGGGTTATTTGGGATAGATTCTCTAAGATGGTCCATCTTGTACCACTCCCTAAGTTGCCATCTTCCTCTGAGTTGGTGCCCTTGTTTTTGCAACAGGTGGTTCGCTTGCACAGGATTCCTGAGAACATTGTATCTGACAGAGGAGTTCAATTTGTATTTAGATTTTGGAGGACTTTCTTTTCCAAGCTGGAAGTCTCTTTTCGTTTGGCTCTTCCGGTCACATTTAAAATTCATAATGTATTTCATAAGTCCTTGTTGAAGAGGTTTGTTGAACCAGTTGTTCCTGGGGTGGCACCTCCGGACCCTGTATTAGTTGAAGGTAACATGGGATATGAGGTAGAGAAGATACTGGATTCCCATTTGGCTAGACAGAGACTCCAGTATTTGGTTAAGTGGAAGGGTTATGGTCAGGAGGATAATTCCTGGGTCTCTGCCCCTGATATTCATGCCAAAAGATTGGTGCGTTTCATCGGGTTCACCCTGATCGCCCTGGTGGCGTGGATGAGGGTTCGGTGACCCCTCCTCAAGGGGGATGTACTGTTGTGTGTTCATTTTCCCTTCACCATTGAGGTCTGATGAACTCCCTCTTCTGGTGAAGGAAGGTAGTGAGGCTGATTACAAAGCACCTGAGCTGAATGATGATGACTGGGTGACTGGGATTGCTGACTGGATATAAGGCAGCCGACGCCCTTCTGCCTTGCGGGTGATTACTCTGAGGGATTCTTGGAGACCAGTCTGATTCCTGCTCCTCAAAAGCTAAGTTTTCTGCTCTACTTTTTGCATTTGTGTTTTGGTTTTGTTTTGCCTTCTTTTTCTGGATTTCTGCCTTTCCCTGCTGGGTGAGCTGAATTCCTTTTTGCTCTGTCTTCAGATAATACCTGAGTAGTGATATAGTCTTTTTGAAGCCTAGCGTCTTCAGAGCTTTTTTCCCTATCAGTCTCTTGGCTCTTGTTTTTGAGAGGGTTTTGGCGGATTGTAGACAGCAGCTTTTCTATTCTGTCCTACTTAGTTAGCTTGGGCCCCATCTTTTGCTCAGCCTATCTTTCTATCTGTGTGAGTGTTTTTTCATCTTGCTTCACCGTCATTATATGTTGGGGGCTGCCTATTGCTTTGGGGTCTGCTCTGGGGCAGTTTAGATTTCCCTTTCTGTCTTTAGGCTATGTAGTTCTCCGGCTGTGATCGAGGGGTCTAGGGCATCGTAGGAACCCCCACGGCTACTGTTAGTTGTTGTTGTTAGGTTCAGGGGTCTGCAATCCGATAGCTGCCAACTTCTCTGGTTTTCTGGACTTAGCTAGTATTTCTGTTTTTGCCTCCTACAGTGACTCATTCATAACAGGTGTCATAGGAAACCCACAACGTTTAGCAAAATCCAAGTTCATCAGGTTCAGAGCTGCACCCGAATCCACAAAAGCCTTAGCGGAAAATGTGGACAGGGAGCAGATCAGCGTAATTGCCAGAAGAAACTTAGGTTGAACACCACCCACAGCAAATGTGTGTGCAAAACTTTTCTCTCGTTTAGGGCAGACAGAAATAATATGAGAGGCATCTCCACAGAAAAAACACAGCTTATTACGCCTTCTGAACTCCTGACGTTGCGCCCTAGACAAAACTCTATCACATTGCATAGGTTCAGACATTTGTTCAACAGGTGGCAACACCTCTCGTGCAGTTTTGTGTTCACGCAAACGCCGATCAACCCGAAAGGCTAAAGACATAGAATCGTCAAGACCAGAGGGAACAGGAAATCCCACCATAGTATCTTTTACGGTTTCTGACAAACCCTTCCGAAAGAGAGCTGCCAAGGCACCATCATTCCAGGTAGTAAGGACCGCCCACTTTCGGAATTTTTGACAGTATAACTCTGCAGAATCCTGACCCTGGCTCAATGCCAACAGGGCCTTTTCAGCCTGATCAATAGCATTAGGTTCATCATACAACAACCCCAAGGCCTGAAAAAATGCGTTCACATCAGTCAGAATAGGATTATCAGGTTTCAAAGAAAACGCCCAGTCCTGGGGATCGCCGCGCAGCAAAGAGATGACAATTTTAACCTGCTGCGCGGAGCTCCCCGATGAGTTAGGCTTCAAGGCAAAAAATAATTTACAATTATTCTTAAAATTCGGAAATTTAGACCGATCCCCAAAAAACACATCAGGAGTAGGGATCTTTGGTTCAGCAGCATGTGAATGAGCAAGATAGGCAGAAATTCCCCGCACTTCAGCAGTAAGCTGCTCCACACGATCAGACAATTGCTTAATCTCCATTGAGAAAAAATTCCCCCTATGGCCTCAGAGAAATAGAGGAAAAAATATAGACAAAAAAAAAAAATTCTGACACTTTTTTCTCTCTTTTTTTTCCTTTTACAATTCTCTCCTGCTATTGAGCACCCTAGAATCTGCGGTATGGCTGGTGATTCTGTTATGAATGAGTCACCGAAGGAGGAGAAAACAAAAATACAAGCTAAGTCCAGAAAACCGGAGAGTTTGGTAGCTATCGGATTGCAGACCCCTGATCCTATACACCACAACTAACAGTAGCCGTGGGGGGTTCCTACGGTGCCCTAGACCCCTCGTCACAGCCGGAGAACTACATAAGCCTAAAGAAGGAAAGGGGAAATCTAAACTGCCCCAGAGCAGACCCCAAAGCAATAGACTGCCCCCAACATGTATTGTCGGTGAAAAACAGATGAAAACACAAACACAGACAGAAAGACAGGCTGAGCAAACGATGGGGCCCAACTAACTAGATAGGACAGGACAGAATAGATGCTGGCTGCAATCCGCAAAAAACCCTACCAAAAATGTCCCAACCGTCTGATAGGGGAAAAAGGCCCTGAAGTCGCTAGACTTCAAAATCACTATATCAGCACTCAGGTATATTCTGAAAACAGAGCAAAGAGATCAACTGATCAGAGACAAAAATGCAATTCAGCCAGTCCCAACCAGGACTGGCTGAACACAAACACTAAGTAAACCAGACAAAATCTCATGGAACAACAGCAGGGCAAAAACTTAGCTTTTAGTAGACAGGAACCAAGCTGGATGCAAGAGCTCAGAGCAGAAAGGATCACCAGCAGCCCTGCAGGGCGTCGGCTGCCTTATATCCACTCAGAAATTCCAGATGTCTAATCACACTCCGCCTGTTCAGATGACAGGTTCTTCCCATCCCAATCAATTTCACTACCTCTCTTCACCAGCAGAGGGAGTTCATCAGACATCAAAGGTGAAGGGGAGAATGAACTCACAACACCGGTAACTAAAACAACAAGACGCGGCACGTGATACTGTCCTGTGTGACAAGACAAGGGGAAAGGGGAAACAGTTACAACGGTGGGCCCTGCGATAGGGAAAGGGGATGTGGAGACCTCCTGCACTCCCCTGAGTCAGTGTCCCTAACGCTTCTAACGTTCCCTATGCCGGTTCCGCACCGGGCGTCGATCAGGAACCTGTTGCCCTAGCACACCCTACACCTTTCCCTTGCTAGAGAGCTGGGTGGTGCAGGCACTGGCCCCACCGATGTACACACTAAGGAAAAACACAAACCGGGAAACACCACTTAGCTTTACTCTGTTGCACTTGCTCCTGGCAACAGAGTCCACCACCAGAATGCAGCTCTCCTCCTGAATCGCTGCCACCAAGCTCTGTCAGAGCTTCAAGGAAATCCCCTATGACTCCTTCCACACCAGGGCTAAGGCAGTGCTGCAAGGAACGCTCTCCAGCTCCTTCCTCCACCAAGGATTGTTGAAATGAACACTATCACCCACCCTGATTGCAATACCTGTGACTCTTTTATAGCAGAGCCAAAGCAATCACACCTGCAATATAATCATGTGCACTTAACTAAAGAAACCAGAGTGCAATAATCCTAATGGCCACCGGTGGCAAAAACCAAACTTAAGCACAGCTTAAGGAAAAAAAAGGTTACCTGTGCTTTTTATCAGTCCTGATCCAGCAGGGATCATGACAATGGCCTATCAGGAACCGGTAACGGTATGAGTTCCCCAGCAGGCCGGTTATGCGAGTTTTTGAATCGGGCACAAACTTCACAAGCAGAAATGAATTTCTTGACATCAGACCCTAGTGAAGGCAACAAAAAACCCTGGCTACTGCCTCTCTAGTGACCGTGATACCAGGGTGAGCACTCAGCCTAGACTCATGAAACTCCTGCAGAAGTCTAGGCCGCAATAAATCTGGAGCAAACAATTTATCTCCTGGCCTGGCCGCCAGACCTAGGGACTGGGCCCTCATAAATTCTTGTTCCAATTCTGATGAGACCCCCGCCACTACCACCCATGGGTGAAGAATGGAGGACGGCAGCTCGGGGGGAGACTCTGGTTCAAAACTTCTGGACAGCGCATCCGCTTTAACATTTTTGGACCCTGGTCGAAAAGTAATTGAGAATTGAAAGCGTGAAAAAAAGTGACCAATGGGCTTGTCTAGGAGTAAGCCTCTTAGCAGATTCAAGGTATGCCAAATTTTTGTGATCAGTGATAACCGTGATTGGGTGAGCCGCCACCTTCCAAAAACTGCCTCCATTCTTCGAATGCCAGCTTGACCGCAAGAAGTTCTCTATTGCCTACATCATAGTTTCTCTCGGCGGATGAGAACTTCTTGGAGAAGAAGGCACAGGGTTTGAGATTAGTAAGGGTGGCCGGACCCTGGGACAACACTGCCCCCACTCCTATTTCAGAAGCATCCACCTCCACGATAAATGGTTTGGACGTGTCTGGCTGAACCAACACTGGGGCGGACATGAAACATTTCTTAAGAGCTGAGAAGGACTCCTTAGCGAGTTCTGACCAATTTTTTACATCAGCCCCCTTCCAGGTAAGATCCGTGAGTGGTTTAACCACTTGAGAGAAACCTTTAATGAATCTCCGGTAATAGTTTGCAAATCCCAAGAAGCGCTGGAGCCCCTTGAGATCACGAGACTGACCCCAGTCTGCGATTGCCAGCACCTTCTTAGGGTCCATATGAAACTCCTCACAAGATACAATCAGCCACAAAAAAGACAGTTCCTGTACTAAAAATGAACATTTTTCCAATTTAGCAAACAAGTGGTTCTCCCTGAGTCTCTGGAGAACTGTCTGTAGATGTTGCAAGTGAGACTGACTGTCCGGGGAATACACCAAAATGTCATCCAAATAAATGACAACAAAATGGCCTATCAGGTCAGAAAACACAACATTGATAAAGTTTTGGAAAATAGCGGGGGCATTAGTTAACCCAAATGGCATAACCAGGTTTTCAAAGAGTCCCTCTGATGTGAGGAACACAGTTTTCCACTCGTCCCCTTCCTGAACCCTTATCAGGTTGTAGGCCCCCCGAAGATCTAATTTGGAGAACCATTGGGCCCCAGATAGCTGGTTACATAAGTCTGGGATGAGGTAAAGTGGATAAGTGTTCCTAACCGTTATCTTGTTATGTTCCCAAAAGTCGAGGCACGGCCACAAACCACCATCTTTCTTCTTCACAAAGAAGAATCCTGCTGCCACGGGTGACACAGAAGGCCTGATATGCCCTCTGCAGAGACTCACAGCTATGTACTCCTTCATGGCTTGGCGCTCAGGCCCGGACAAATTGAACAATCGAGCCTTAGGTAACTTGGCTCCAGGCACTAAATCAATGGCACAATCGTAGGGTCTATGTGGTGGCAGCGCCTCATCCTCGCTTTCGGAAAATACGTCTTCGAAATCCTTCAGGTACTCCGGAATACCTTCCAGACCGACAGATGACACAGATACAGTTTTAACAGAGTTAACAAGAGGCCCCAGGTTACAACATGTATCTTTGCATCCCCATTGAGTGATCTCCCCTGTCACCCAATCAATGGTAGGATTATGGCGTTGTAGCCAAGGCATCCCCAGTACCAGTCCTGCAGGCAAGTTATCCAACAAAAGACAAGTTAATTTTTCCACATGAGTGGGATCCAATTTCAGAGAAAAAAGTTCAGACCTGAAACAGATACCGTCCCGGGTAAGAGAGGATGAGTTAATTGCCACAAGTTTAACAGGGACCTGAAGCCAGACTGTCCCTATCTTATTAAGAGCTATAATCCAGGCATCAATCAGGTTAACAGCAGAGCCACAGTCAACAAAGGCGGTAGTCTGAACAGGACCATCAGCAAGATCCAGTTCCACCAAAAGCACAATTTTTGCAAGTGAGGAAAAAGGTAGCTGAAGGTCTGGGTAGCCTCCTCGATTACTACCCAGACCTAATTGTTTTCCTGCCATCTTGGAGGATGACGGACAGGAGGGGCAGTCCTTCTTCCAATGTCCAGATTTCCCACAATAAAAGCACAACTGCTTCTCCCGGCAGCGTCTTCTTTCCTTCTCCTCACAGGTGACAGCGCTCACCTCCATAGCCTCAGGAGGAGTTCGGGTCTCACCTCCACTGGGGAATAAAGAGGTTTCGAGTTACATCACCCCTCTTGCCCGCAGTCTGCGATCCATACGAACCGCTTGGGTCATGGCATCCTCCAGGGAGTCAGGTGGAGGATGAAGTGCCAGGGCATCCTTCAGACATTCACACAGGCCTCTACGGAACAACCCCCGAAGGGCGGCATCACTCCAAGAAATCTCAGCTGCCCAACGTCTAAATTCAGAACAGAACCACTCGGCCAAGTGCTTCACCTTGTCCTCAGCCAAACGCACTCTATCGGGCTCATCGTAAATAAGCCCTAAGGCTTCAAAAAATGCATCCACAGTCATTCTCTCAGGGGCAGAAGAGGAAAGAGAAAATGCCCCGGCCTGCGGGGCCCCTCTAAACAGGGAAATAATCACCCCCACCTCTGTTTCTCATCCCCAGAGGAGCGGGGTCTCAAGGAGAAAAAGCGCTTACAGCCCTCCTTAAATGCTCTAAATTCATTTTTGTTACTAGCAAACATATCTGGTAACTTAACCGGAGATTTGGATGAGACTAAAATGACATCTCTAGTCCCTACCTACTGAAACCCATCGGAAAGCATCCCCTGAACCAAGTCCGCAACCTGCCGTTGGGACTGGGTCAGAGTTTGGTGTTCTAAACTTAGCTTCTGCAGCAACTGAGTCAAGCATTTCTCCTGCTCAGATAAAGGATGCATTGGGTCCATGCTGCAGAAGTGAGAGAAAAAAAAGTTCACGGTCAGTTATAATGTCATGAACAATCCAGACCCCGAAGAGGGAAGGACTTGAACTCTATAAGGAGTTGATAACAATGAGGACCAACCGGCAATTGGAAATGATCTGTGTTGTGAATTCTCTCTCTGGCTTCCCTCTGGTGATTACTGAAGATAGTGGAGCTGGTCAGATTGAGAGTTCTCTTTCTGGGCTCCCTCTGGTGGTTACTGGAGGTAGTGGAGCTGATCTGATTGACAGAGGCTTGCCACCTGATAGTGAGGAAGACGATTGGAGATCTGGGGTTTATGATTGGGATTTAAGACAGCTGACTCCCTCTATCCCTGCTGGTGATTTTCTTCCTGTGCCTCCTGAGGTCTGATGTCTTCTGCTCTTTCCTTGCATGTTCAGCTAAGTGGTTCATTTGCTATTCTGTTTGCATTTGATCTGGTTTTGTTTATCTCTGCTTTGTGCGGGTCAGCTAGCTCTGGCTTGGGCTGTGCTGAATCACCGCCCATATGTTACTGCATGTGCCAGTTTGTTTTGTCCCCTTTTATACTGGTCTCTTTTTGCTTTGCTTTCAGTATATACAGTGGGGAAAAAAAGTATTTAGTCAGTCAGCAATAGTGCAAGTTCCACCACTTAAAAAGATGAGAGGCGTCTGTAATTTACATCATAGGTAGACCTCAACTATGGGAGACAAACTGAGAAAAAAAAATCCAGAAAATCACATTGTCTTTTTTTTTTTCATTTTATTTGCATATTATGGTGGAAAATAAGTATTTGGTCAGAAACAAAATTTCATCTCAATACTTTGTGATATATCCTTTGTTGGCAATGACAGAGGTCAAACGTTTTCTGTAAGTCTTCACAAGGTTGCCACACACTGTTGTTGGTATGTTGGCCCAATCCTCCATGCAGATCTCCTCTAAAGCAGTGATGTTTTTGGCTTTTCGCTTGGCAACACGGACTTTCAACTCCCTCCAAAGGTTTTCTATAGGGTTGAGATCTGGAGACTGGCTAGGCCACTCCAGGACCTTGAAATGCTTCTTACGAAGCCACTCCTTCGTTGCCCTGGTGGTGTGCTTTGGATCATTGTCATGTTGAAAGACCCAGCCACGTTTCATCTTCAATGCCCTTGCTGATGGAAGGAGGTTTGCACTCAAAATCTCACGATACATGGCCCCATTCATTCTTTCATGTACCCGGATCAGTCATCCTGGCCCCTTTGCAGAGAAACAGCCACAAAGCATGATGTTTCCACCACCATGGTTTACAGTAGGTATGGTGTTTGATGGATGCAACTCAGTATTCTTTTTCCTCCAAACACGACAAGTTGTGTTTCTACCAAACAGTTCCAGTTTGGTTTCATCAGACCATAGGACATTCTCCCAAAACTCCTCTGGATCATCCAAATGCTCTCTAGCAAACTTCAGACGGGCCCAGACATGTACAGGCTTAAGCAGTGGGACACGTCTGGCACTGCAGGATCTGAGTCCATGGTGGCGTAGTGTGTTACTTATGGTAGGCCTTGTTACATTGGTCCCAGCTCTCTGCAGTTCATTCACTAGGTCCCCCCATGTGGTTTTGGGATTTTTGCTCACCGTTCTTGTGATCATTCTGACCCCACGGGGTGGGATTTTGCGTGGAGCACCAGATCGAGGGAGATTATCAGTGGTCTTGTATGTCTTCCATTTTCTAATTATTGCTCCCACAGTTGATTTCTTCACTCCAAGCTGGTTGGCTATTGCAGATTCAGTCTTCCCAGCCTGGTGCAGGGCTACAATTTTGTTTCTGGTGTCCTTTGACAGCTCTTTGGTCTTCACCATAGTGGAGTTTGGAGTCAGACTGTTTGAGGGTGTGCACAGGTGTCTTTTTATACTGATAACAAGTTTAAACAGGTGCCATTACTACAGGTAATGAGTGGAGGAAAGAGGAGACTCTTAAAGAAGAAGTTACAGGTCTGTGAGAGCCAGAAATCTTGATTGCTTGTTTCTGACCAAATACTTATTTTCCACCATAATATGCAAATAAAATGAAAAAAAAACAGACAATGTGATTTTCTGGATTTTTTTTTCTCAGTTTGTCTCCCATAGTTGAGGTCTACCTATGATGTAAATTACAGACGCCTCTCATCTTTTTAAGTGGTGGAACTTGCACTATTGCTGACTGACTAAATACTTTTTTTCCCCACTGTACCAGAGTGCTGATATAGTGGGGGGTGAAGTCGTGCGACTTCAGTGTTTTTGTGCATCAGACGTGTTAGACTTTTTGCAGGGTTTTTTGCGTGATTGCAGACAGTGTCTTTCCTTTCCTGTCCTGTCTAGTCAGTGTGGGCCCCATCGTTTGCTCAGTCTATTTTTCTGCCTACGTTTGTGTTTTCATCTTGTCTCACCTACAATATATGTTTGGGGGCTATCTATTCCTTTGGGGTCTGCTTGGGGAAGTTTAGATTTCCCCTTTCATGCTTTAGGCTTAGTTAGCTCTCTGGCTGTGCCGAGGTGTCTAGGATCATCGTAGGTACGCTCCACGGCTACTGCTAGTTGTGTGGACAGGATCAGGGGTCTGCATGCGCTTAGTTACCAACCTCTCTGGTTTTCTGTGGCTTAGCCTGGGCCTGCTATCCTCATCAGTGACCCATTCATAACAGATCTGCCAAAGGTGGAAATAATTTGAGAGACTCCCCCCTATGGAGTCGGAGTCATTGCTTATCCTGTTGGTGTTGCTGCTGGGGAGCAAGGATGTTCTTGCTCTTCCCTTTGGCATAGCTCCATCTCCCAGTTTTTTGTTTACCCTTGGTTTGAGGGGTCTGAGGCAGAGAGGTACGAAAATAGAACTACACTTACTAGTAGTTGGGTTTCTAAGACCCTCCACGACAGCACACAGGAGGTTGCCTTCCCATTCTAATTAGGGACAGGAAACAAGAGGTTAAATAGCCCTCCCCTTCCTCTAATCCCCAGTGTTATCCAAGGACCAAAAAGAGAGAATGCTTGATTAATTATTTATTTATATGAGTCAAATGAACAAATTTGTTAGGTGGGGAAATTATCCGTGCTGTCATGGAGGGTCTTAGAAAGTCACCTACTCGTAAGTGTAGTTCTATTTTCTCTAATCCCCTCCACGACAGCACACAGGAGATATACAAAAGAATAATGGTTTAGGGAGGGACCACGGCTTCCAGGACTTTCCTACCAAAGGCTAGAACTCTTACTGACGTCAGACCTAATCTATAATGCCTAGTGAAGGTATGGACTGAGGACCAGGTCGCAGCTTTGCAGATCTGCTCGATGGATGCATTTGCCTTTCTGCCCAGGAGACGAAGACAGCTCTAGTGGAGTGAGCCTTCAAGGATTCAGGAGGCGGTATATCCTGATTTTTATAAGCGGCCGAGATTGCCTTCTTGATCCAGCTAGCTAGGGAGCTTTTGGACGCTTTTTTCCCTTTGTTTGGTCCGCCATACTGAACAAAAAGATTCTGGTCTTTCCTCCAGAGTTTTGTTTCTTCTAAATAGACAAGGACTGCTCGACGGACATCCAGAGAATGGAATCCCACTTCTCTCTCATCCTTCAGATTGTCACAGAAGGAGGGCAGTATTATTTCCTGGGACCTGTGGAAATCCGAAGACACTTTTGGTACAAAGGAAGGGTCTAGCCGGAAAATTAATCTATCGTCCAGAATTCTTATATAAGGCTCTCTGATGGATAGAGCCTGAATTTCAGCCACCCTTCTTGCCGTTGTAAGGGCTGCGAGTAGTGCTGTTTTCCAGGATAGTTTATCTATCTGAGTCTGGTCAATAGGTTCAAATGGAGGGTTCGTCAGACCCTTTAGTACTATGTTTAAGTCCCAAGCTGGGACCATGCTGGATTTGTTTGGACGGATTCTGGAAGCTGCTGACATAAATCTCCTGATCCATCAATGCTCTGCTAGGTTTTAGTCGAAGTAGGAGCTCAGGGCTGATACCTGGACTTTCAAGGTACTTGGTTTTAGTCCCCTGGATAAGCCGTCCTTTAAGAAATCTAGGATCTTTGCTAAGTCTGGGTGGAAAGTCTTCTATATTTTGGAGTATATGGCATTTGTGATTGGTTTCCTACTCTTTTGTAAGGTAGATATCACCGCATCTGAGAGGCCTCTGGCTTTTAGTATTGTGGTTTCTGAAGCCATGCTGCCAAGCTTAAGCTGTGGGGAGCCGGGTGAAGGATGGAACCTTGATGTAGTAGGTTGTAGTCTGAAGGTAGGGTCAGAAGACCCTCTGAGCTCATTAGTCTTAGGGCTCCGAACCAGCTCCATTTTGGTCAGAAAGGGGCGATCAGGATAGTTTTGACCCCTTCTGTCCTGACCTTTTGCAGAGTCCTTGGTATTAGGGGAAAGGTGGAAAGGTGTATGCCAGTCCGAAGTTACACGGGTGAGTGAAGGCATCCACCCTTGAATGTTTTTTGTTTGGACCTATGGAGAAGTACTGTTTGGGTTTGGCGTTCTCCCGGTTCGCGAATAGGTCTACCTCCAGGAGACCCCATCTTTCGGTTAAGGTGTGAAATACTCTCATATTGAGGCTCCATCCTCCCGGATCTATGTCTGTACTGCTTAGAAAGTCTGCCTCGACGTTGTCGGATCCTTTCAGGTGGAGAGCTGATAGTGACTGGAGATGGCGTTATGCCCAGCCAAATATCCGTGCTAAAGCGTGTTGCAGGCTTCCATATTTTGTTCTGCCCTGATGATGTAGATGGGCCATGGTGGTCATATTGTCGGAATAAATCCAGACATGGGTTCCCTGGATTGATGGTTCCGCTGCCATTAGAGCTTCTTCTACCGCTCTCAGTTCTCTGTAATTGGATGACTGTTTTTCCATGTCTTTAGGCCAGAGTCCCTGAAAGACTCTCCAAGATGATATTGACCCCCAACCGCGTTTGCTGGCGTCTGTTGTGATTGACATCATGGGATATTGTATCTAGGGTATCCCTTTTGCTAGGTTTCCCTGGTTGAGCCACCAGTTGAGAGACAGCTTTACGTGTTGGGGTAGAGAGATACTCGTATTGAGGGTCTCTGGGTCTTTTTTCCAGCAGGATAGGATATATCTTTGAAGTATTCTTGAGTGGGCCTGGGCCAAGGGGACCGCCTGGATGCAAGAAGTCATTGACCCTATTGTTGACATGGCAAACCTTATAGTCACCGTTTTTTTACTTTTTAGAGTCCGAACTTTTGATCTTACGCCTACTTGTTTGGTGGGCGGAAGAAAGGATATTTTTCTCTGGGAATCTAGGAGGATCCCTAGAAAGACTTTCCTGGTTGAGGGATTCATTGTAAATCATCAAGATTCCCTATCTAAACTATTAAGTAAGATTAAGGGACCAGAAGAGTTTTAGCAAAAAAAGGTAAATTTTATTATACAATAATTAAAAACAGTAACAGAGTATCAATGCTAATCGGTACGCATGCCCAGGATTTTCCCTACTTGAGATCTCCAGATATGCCCACCAGGTGCGCGCGTGGTGTCCTGCTGCTATGCAGCGGGATCCATTCGCTCCCTATGAGCGTGGAAGGAGAATCTCTAGTTTTCTTAGTCGGGAGAGATCAGCGCATGCGTCATATACTTTCAGACTTTTGAATGGGATAGTCCGGTGATTTGGTATTGCGCATGTGTTAAATCAGGATTACACCTGATGCGTGTCATTGCTTATTGCTTAGTGACCCTATATATACTAATTCCGGGGCTTTTGTGAACTGCGCCTCCTGAGGAAGCCAAGGCGTAAAGCGCGTAGAGGCGGCAGGCAGCGGTAGCGGCAGCATCCAGTCACTTTATTGTAAGTGTTACTTCACTCTCCAGTTTAACATGCATTAATATGCATTTTATCCTACCTAGTAGTCAACAGTCTGCACTTGCTTTTGTAGTCATCACAGCGGGCTAATCCCCGCCAGTTAATGCCAAGGCAATTGAAATGTGTTTTTATTTTTTCTTTGCCACATTATGAAAGGCGGTAGATTGCAGCACTGGCTGGTCATCACTTTTGTTAGAGATTTTAGTTCTTGCATCTGCCCAGGTGATTAGCGCAGCATTTTGAAACTGATTCTCTGTGCGATGAAAACCGCTTTTTTCGCAATGCACACTATGCAGTAACGGTTTTGCTGTTTGCTATAGCGGAGTCCACCTATACTTTATGTGAGCGCATTAACAAACTTTGGTAAAAGAAATTCTTTCCATTATTTGCACTATATTAATTTGTTAGAGTGATTATTATAGCACCTTAGAGTGTATTTGAATTAAATGGATGTGACTTACTATTGAATATTGTGAGGGTGAATAATTTTTCACTATTATCTCTCTCACATTGACTTATTTATTCTAGATATTACTTATTGCTTATATCTATTACTGCCTGCGTTAGCATTGATACTCTGTTACTGTTTTTAATTATTGTATAATAAAATTTACCTTTTTTTGCTAAAACTCTTCTGGTCCCTTAATCTTACTTAATAGTTTAGATAGGGAATCTTGATGATTTACATTGTTTGCTGAGTTGTGCTATTATTTTCTTCCCATTAGTAGGGGATTTTTTGGTATTCATTGAGGGATTCATGTCTGATTTTTCCCAATTTACAATCCAGCCTAGGGATGGCAGGGTCCACAGGACTGATTGCAGGTGCTCTCTTAGAGTGATGTTGGAGGGAGCCATGACCAGAAGGTCGTCTAGGTAAGGAACGACACATATGTCCTTTTCTCTGAGGAATGCTACCACTTCTGCCATTATTTTTGTAAATGTTCAGAGTGCCGATGATATGCCAAAGGGCAGAACCTTGAACTGGAAGTGGTGTACTTCTTCATCTAGAGTGACTGCGAACCATAGATATCAAATAGCTAGGGTATATCAACCAATGTCAGATTTATCCAGATAGCAAATTGGTATGCTATAAATAAAACGTAACTTTTAATTAACCATTAAAAAATAGAAAAGTGCCAAAATAGTGCAAAAAAGTGCTTGTGCAAAGTGCATAAAATCACAAACCGTACTGTACCGTCTCAATGTCCTATACTTAAGGACCAAAAATGGTTACATGGTACATGGTTACATGGTGATAGTATCTTATTGCACCTCTATTTACATTATTATTATTATTTATTGTTATAGCGCCATTTATTCCATGGTGCTTTACATGTAAGGAGGGGTATACATAATAAAAACAAGTACAATAATGTTAAACAATACAAGTCATAACTGGTGCAGGAGGAGAGATGACCCTGCCCAGGAAGGCTCACAATCTACAAGATTCAGGTGTTACTCTTGTATAAACACAACTGAAAAACTCTTTGATAAAGGACCTATTAATTGCTGCAACACAACTACAGCCTTAGGTCTCCAGTGGCTGCAAATATGTCTTTCATACATGCAAAGCGAACCTTCTATTATTCAACGTTTTGACATAGATTCATATGCGCTGATTGGTTAAACAGTGTAATTTGTATCTCCCTCATAGAACACCGTGTGTCGGAGTATATATTTCCTCCATAGAACACTACAGTACTATTGTTCTTATGGTAGAATTAAAACAAATCCACTGTACTTATCTTAGCTTCTTATAGTACGCTCATAATGGAAGGGATACCAGGTTCAGCATATTTCCATGCCAACAGAAATAACCTTATTCCCTGCATTGATCACCCAACGCGTTTCATCTTGTTTAAGAATCATCAGGGGTGTCCTGACTTCTGTCCTGAGGCGTAGCGCGCTTCGATCTGATTACCTGCTTATTATAAAATTCAGCAGACTTCGGTCTGCTACCGTTTCCGGTCGCCACAACTAACACTTCCGGTTTGCAAAGAACGCTGAGATCCGAGCACATTATCTGCCCCACTTCCTGGGCTGTCTAAGGAGCACAGAGTGTCATAACCGGTCTGTACAGTGCTGGGACATGTGCCCCACTTCCTGGGTTTGTCTTCAGCTACAGCTCTGTAAACATCCGGTCTCCGTGAAACAGCGTCATAGATACAACGCGGTCACATGACGCTTGGGTACCCATGGAAACTTATTACCAAGTTCATGCATTAAAACGCTATCACACTCCTGTGTCATTTTCGCACAATGTACCCACATATTCAAAAGTGCTCCCAGCATCCAAATGTATAACGATACTCAAGATGCCTATACAGAGGCATATTTAAATATTCTAGAAATCCGCGTTAGAATGTCTAACTAACGCCGATTAACCCATTAGGTGGACATTTTCAGTAATTACTGAACAAAATTCAGTTATACACCATATCGGTGAAAAAAAGCGGAATAGACTAATTCAGAGTTGAATATCACAGCTTTAATGATGTAAGAAATTTGGGCTATGTGATGAATGATACAATTAGGGCACCACAGACCATCTTCGTGTCAGTAGGAAGTATAGAAAGGGTGCTCGCTAGATCTGACCCTATTTCTCCCTCTCTAACTGACCACTACCTCATGCGGAGGTTGGCACCCTAAAAACCTGAACAAGTGGCGCCCCCACTAGTCGACGGCTCTCCCTAGTTTGTGTAGCCCTGTTAAAAACTCCCTACAAAAAGGAAGAAAAGGATGGTTAATTAAAAGTTACGTTTTATTTAAAGCATACCAATTTGCTATCTGAACCATAGATATTGCCAATGAGACGGATGGATTGGTACATGGTAATAGGCCTCTTGGAGATCTATGGTGGCCATGGCAAAAATCTTCTCCGATCAATGGTATTGTGGTCTTTATCGATTCCATCTTGAAGCTTTGGTACCGGACATGTTGGTTCAGCTTCTTTAGTTTGATGATGACCTTGTATTTCCCCACTTTGTTTTTTTACTAAGAACAGCCGGGAGCAGTGACCTTCACCCTGCTCCGGTTCTGGAACTGGTGAGATTACCACAGATGATAGCTTCTTTTGGAGCTCCGAATGCAGAACTTTTTGAAGTCTTGCTGAAGGAAGGTGTTTTGCTTCCAGGTTTTGAGGGGGGCTGGAGGGGCTGGAGGAGAATCTATTTTTACACCCCATCTGATCGAGTCTAGGATTCTTTGATCTGTAGTTATCTTCTGCCAGTCCTGCCCCTACCTGCTTGGCGTCATTTCCTTTCTCTGTCTGAACGAGAGTCGTGAAAAATATTCCTGCCTTTTCTGGCTTTTGGGTAGCTCTATCGCCCTGTTTTTCCTTTCCCTCTGTATTGAGGGATTTGAGCCTGGGGTGGGCGAAAGGGCTTTTTATTGGGAAGTTTCGGTTTGGGAAGATTCTTCTTCTTGTTGGTCACCTTTTCTAGTAGTTCGTCCAGTGCCGGACCAAATACGTATTTGCCCTTAAATGGAATAGAGCCTAATTTCGATTTTGATAGAATACCTCCACTCCACATTTTCAGCCATAGGACCCTTCGGGTGGTGTTGGAAAGTACAGATGTTCTTGCTGCAATACGGACTGATTCTGCAGAGGAGTCCGCTAAAAAGCCTGCTGTCTTCTGTAAAAGCGGAAGAGAGGATAGAAGATCTTCCTTCGAAGTTCCACTTTTAATATGGTTCTCTAACTGTTGAAGCCAGAGGTATAGGGTTCTAGTTACACAGGCCAATGTGACATTTGCTTCCAAGGAGGCTACTGAAGCTTCCCAGGACTTCCTCAGTAGACTATCCATTTTCCGGTCAAGTGGGTCCTTGAGCTGAGAGGAGTCCTTGAAGGGTAGCGTAAATTTTTTAGCTATTCTGGCTACCTGGATATCTACTTTAGGAACCTCAGTCCAAGGTTTCGTGGCTTCTTCATCCAGGGGAAACTGATCTTTCATTTCGCCTGGGATACTTAGCTTCTTTTCCGGGAATTCCCATTCCTCCAAGACTAGATTCTGGACATTATCAAGGATAGGGAAAACCATTTTCTTCCTAGACTACAGGTCACCAAATAGATCATCCTGCACCAAGCGGGATGGTCTATCTTCTTCTACTCCCATTGTGTTCCTGACCACCGAGAGTAGTTCTTCCATATCATCTGAGGAAAAGAATCATTTCCTATCCTCTTCTGTCTGGGTTGGGGTTAATTCATCCTCTTCCTTCCAATCTGCTGAAACCGATGACCCGGGTTCGGAATCTGATATGTCCTCAGGGGCATATTTCCTCTTCCTTGAGGTTGAGGCCCCCCCCCCGAATGACTGGGAAAAGGTAGCCAGGGATGACTGGATCTGCTATCGCACCATCCCTCTTACTTCCTCCATCAGGGATGGTTGCTCCTCACAGACGATTTTTCCTGTGCATTGCTGGCACAGCTTTTTCCTACAGACGGCGCCTTTGCGGCTTGTAGTTTTTTCCTCCGCTTTTGGTGCAGGATTCTTGCCTCCCTGAAAGAGAGAAAAGGAGAGGGGCTGAGGGAAGGTTGCTCACTTAAATACCTCCAGTCTGTAACACCTGACCTCCAATCATCCTGCTCAGGTGATTGACTTCTGTCAGCCAGACCAGATCCATTACCAGAAGCCAGGTCAAAAGTGTTCACAACTTAAGGTTGTAGTCCCTCTTCTTTCTTCTGTCTTATCCTCTTTCTTCATTCTTCTTTCTTCTTTTTTCAGCAGGGATTGATTGGTGTCACAGGCTTCTGTTGTGTAAGGAGGTGGACCGGACCGTGGGTACCTGCATGCCTGGTCTGGAACTGAAAGGGCTGCATCCTCTGTTTCTGGGGGGAAGCCTGTTGCAGGAGGGAAGGAGAGGAGAGACGGAGTTTTCCTGCTGACAAGAGGGGGTGGGGAGAGCCTAGAGAGAGAACGCTGACACAGGGATATAAGAAGGAAAAGTGCGTGCTGCAGCAGGAGTTGGCACCAAGTAAGTGCAGCACGCAGAGCAGAGAAGAGCGTGCTCTGCTTCCCCCTCCAGAGAGTGATGGCCTTGTGATAGGCCATGCTGCTGCTGTCCGGAATAGGAGCAGTGGTGCTGGGGGTATTAGCCATGCCAGCAGAGCGGAGTGTACAGAGCTGTGCCAGCAGAGCGGAGTTTGCGGAGCTGTGCCAGCAGAGCGGAGCGTGCAGAGTTAAGCCAGGTGCAGTACACTATGAGAAAGTGAGTACCACACCCGCTCTGCCCAAGAGTGACCACATACTCAAAAGAGCCCTCCTGCTGAGGACTGAGACAGACCGACAGTATGCAGTGAGTGCCCTCTGTGTAAACATGGACCCGCCAGCCTTCGTGACCAGAGGAGACTCCCTTGATAAGCCTGAGACAGTTGCTAGTGTGGGCAGGCCAGGCGTGCGCAGTGACAGATCTGAGCCCCTGAAAGTAGTAGCTGGACTGACCAAGGAGAGCGGCACTGTCCCTGCGGTGACACATTCTGAGTGTGGACTTGTAACTAAGAGTGGTGAAAGCAGGACCCCCTCTCACCGCCCAGCATCCTGTTGTTTTCCCCGGAGGCCGTTTCTTCATTGTGGACAGAGACTTGAGAGACTGCATGTGCCACTGTTGTTGGTGCCACCGTTGGATTCCCGCCTGTCAGAGACTGCGTCGAGACGACCCGTGCTGTTGTTTCCGGTGCCACCGTTGGCACCCTGTACTTCCTCACAACAGAAGGCTAGTCTGATAAGTTTAACCTCTTTATTACTGAACTCTCGTTCGTCCCTCACCTACAATGCCAACCTTCCAGTTCTGCCCCATTCCTTGCCGTCCCTTTATAATCCCTCACTCTCTGCGTGGAGCACATCCGCCTGTAAATAAACATGTTTAACCCTTGCTCTGCCTCCACGTGCGTGACTGCATCCTGCGTTTCCTGCAGGTTATTACAGTGGCACCACAAGTCCCAGCACAGCAGGAGATCCAGCAGTGTGACTGCTGTGCAGTCACAGGTAGGTCACAGAGCAGTCATACCGCTGCTGTGACCTGTCATTAGTGTGATCAATGATAACATCGATCACACCAATCAGAGCTGGCCTTGGTGATGTCGGTGTTGTTAGGTACCGGCCTAGGATCGGAGCTCACAGCTCCGATCCTAGGCAGGTCAGCGGCAGGGCACAGCATGGTCACACCACGGCTATGCCCTGTGATTGGAGCAATCGACGATTACATCGATTGTGCTAATCAGCAGCTGCAGGCCTTGCCTGGCCTTTCCTAGGCACCGACCTAGGATCGGTGCTCTTACAGCACTGATCCTAGGCAGGTCACCAGAAGGGCACAGCACAGCAACACCACGGTTGTCCCCTATGAATGGTGCGATCAATATGATCGTCCATCGCGCCAATCTGAGGGGTTTTTGCCGATGCCTGGTGTTGCCAGGCACCAGCCTAGGATCCAGTACATCTGTACAGGATCCTAGGCTGGGACATCACTGTTTCAGCCAATCTGATTGGCTGAAACAATGAGTGAGGATGCGATTGGCTGTTCAGAATTGAAGAGCCAATCACAGTGATCGTGAGTGCGGGTGGGTAGAGACACCTCCCAGAATGCCGACACCATATTCCCTGAGGTAAGATGGCATCGGAATTTTAATGCGATCAACGCGACTTCAGTCGTGGTGGTCGCATTAAAGATATGATGTACTATACTGTCCATGGTCAGACAGGCCTAGGTCACATGAACGGTACAGTACGTCGAATGGCAGAAAGGGGTTAATGTACAATGTACTGTATGATCGATGTGTAAAATTATTTGCCAAGAGTCTAAGCATCACTGGCTTTCAACACTTATTCAGCCTCTCTTAAAGGGACCTTTACTCCCTAAAAGACAACAAAGAATATATTATAGATTGTGAGCCCTCGTGGGAAGGGTCCTTGCTCATCCTGTACTAGTCGTGACTTGTATTATTTAAGATTATCTGAAGAGCCCGGCGTTGCCTGGGCATAGTAACCAACCGTGGTTGGTTATAACAAATTATAATGATTATATTGCACATAAAAACCATGCACCTAATCCTATCCTGTGTGATACTGAGCCGTGTATCTAATACTATTCTGTGTGATACTGTGTGCTGAGCTGCGTATCTAATCCTATCCTGTGTGATACTGACTGCAGAGCCCTGTATCTAATCCTATTCTGTGTGATACTGACTGCTGAGCTGTGTATCTAATCCTATCCTGTGTGATACTGACTGCTGAGCTGTGTATCTAATCCTATCCTGTGTGATACTGGGCTCCCCCTGCAGTCTGTGTCAGAGGGTGGTCTGTGTTGGCACAGTAATAAATTGTGTTATTTCCAGCTTTACAGAAGGACGATAACACCATAGAAATGATAAGAATAATAGGCCTCAGTTACCACAACTGTCTACAAAGAAAACTGTTGCTGATAGCAACCAATCACAGCTCATTTTTCATCTTTTAAACAGCTCTGGGACAGCGTGGCGAGTTTTGAGTGGCGACTTTTGTGTTTCGACTTTTATGTGGTGAGGTTGGTGTATGTGTGGTGAAATGTGTGCTGAGGGTGGTATATGTGTTGAAGCACGTGGTAGTGTGTGGCACATTTTGTGTGTGTGTTCATATCCGCATGTGTGGTGAGTATCCCATGTCAGGGCCCCACCTTAGCAACAGTACGGTATATACTCTTTGGCACCATCGCTCTCATTCTTTAAGTCCCCCTTGTTCACATCTGGCAGCTGTCAATTTGCCTCCAACACTTTTCCTTTAACTTTTTCCCCATTATGTAGATAGGGGCAAAATTGTTTGGTGAATTGGAATGCGCGGGGTTAAAATTTCACCTCACAACATAGCCTATGACGCTCTCGGGCTCCCGGACGTGTGACTGTGCAAAATTTTGTGGCTGTAGCTATGACGGTGCAGATGCCAATACATACATTTTTTCCCCATTATGTAGATAGGGGCAAAATTGCTTGGTGAATTGGAAAGCATGGGGTTAAAAAAAAATTATTTTCAAAGAATTCTTTTATTTACAGCAACACGGCACTGCCATGGGCGCGGCCTGTGCGCCCTCTTACGCCGGCTTATTCCTAGGTTACTGGGAGAGGGAGATCTTCGGGGCGGAGGGAGCTCGGGCGGCCGATCATGTGCAGTGCTGGCTTCGCTATATAGATGATGTGTTCATCATCTGGCAGGGGTCTCAACAGCAACTCCTAGATTTTATGGAGGAGTTGAATTCCAATAGGTTCAATATAAAATTGACTTACAATTATAGCCAAATGGAAGTGGACTTCCTGGACATCAAAATCAGTGGATTCTAAATTACATCTACAAACAGATGTCTACAGGAAGCCCACTTCTGTAAATGCGCTTTTGCATGCACATTCTTGTCATCCATATTCGACAATACGGGCCATCCCAATCGGACAATTTTTGCGTATGCGACGCATTTGCTCCTCTGATCAGAGATTCGAACGACAGGCTGAAGACTTAAAAGAGAGGTTCCTCATGAGGGGTTACAGTCATCGGAGTATAAAAAGGGGCTACAATAGAGCTAAAAAATCAGCACGGTCTACATTATTGAATCCCCCACCCAAGAAAAAAGAATCACGGGATACAGTAAGATTTATTTCTACGTTAAATGGGGAGTGGGACACGATGAAACAATATTTCGATAAACACTGGGGCATTTTACAATCTGAACCCAGTTTGAAAGGGTCTTTGTCAAGGCGCCCATTAATGACATACCGCAGGAGTCCCAATTTGGGAGACTTGTTAGCACACTCTCATTATGTCCCTCAGAGAAAAAACTTTTTTGATTCTCGTGGACCGCCACAGGGATGTTTTCCCTGTGGGCATTGTGTAACTTGTAGAAATGTCCTGCGGACTTTTTCCTTTCAATCAGCTGATGGATTACGCACCCTTTCTATCCGTCAGTACATTACAGGTGGTGTATTATGCCACCTGTGGATGCCCTAAAATATACATTGGCTTGACGTCTCATCAGCTAAAGGTGTGAGTTAGAGAGCACATTCGAGACATCATGGTGGCGGCAGATGTACAGGACAGCTCTCAACTGAAAACCATCCCCAAACACTATATATATTTTGTCTTCTTTGGATTTGGCAATGTTAACTCAATGATGTGTTCGGGAATCAATTTCTGTGCACTACACACCATTTTTGCCAGAGGGCGATTTCCTGCCTGCATCTGATTACTGTGGAGTGTGACTTCCCCTCCCTTTGCCCTCTCTGACGTGTACTGTTGCTGGGTGACGGCAAGGCACCAGCCGTCCCCTTTGCGGCTTCACTTCTGGTTTGGGCAGGGAGGGTGTAAGCACAGTCTCCCTCCCATTGCGCAGGCGCGCCCTATTTGGCTACAATTGGACCGCACTATCCATGTGACATTGATATGCAGGTATTTAATGGGGCAGTGTCTCTGCTTAAGCGACACCCCCTAAGGAAGCGGTTTCACCGCGAAATGCGCATTGGGGTCTCTCCTGCACGGCAGCACACTCTTTGGCAGATATGATGGGTTTGATTTGACTCTTACTACTTATATATTGGGCAAGTGTGCAATACTTTGATGGACGGTCTTTCTTCTCTTACCATATAGGCGTACTATACTCCTTCTAGTGATAATGTTCAAGTGTATCAGAGAGATCCTTTTCCGTCTTTTATATATAACCTTCCTTGTATCATGCCTCTACTATAATAAAGTGATTATTTATCATATTTACCCACTGCTGCCATTGATACTGGCGCACAGGAATTCTATTTTGTTCCTGGCTATATTTGACACTTGTACATGTACTTCATTTTTAACTTCCTTATATATGTCTTTGCTCCCCTATATTGCCCTTCAATAAAGATGTCTATTTGCATGTAGCTTTGGACTCAGTTTCCTCTCCTTATTTTCAGTTCTGTTTTGAGTCGCCCTACCTTTTATTAACTTGGGGTCTATGTGTGCACTGGCACAATATGAATGAATATGTTCTCTGAGGGTATTTGTTTTGGGGTTAAAATTTTGCCTCACAACATAGCCTATGACACTCTCGGGGTCCAGACGTGTGACTGTGCCAAATTTTGTGGCTGTAGCTGTGACGGTGCGGATGCCAATCCCGGACATACACACACATACGCACACACATTGAGCTTTATATATTAGATTACTGTACTTGTATGTATTATGTACACTAGGGTGATGACAATGTTAAAAATTTTGCAAAACGAAAATGAAACCCCTTACATTGGAGGAACAATTGCATTCAAATGACATTAGTATCATCAAATTTGTAAAATATTCAAAAAAGTTCTCCCTCTTTTTCAAAAGATTTTTCGTCTTTTAATTTTAATCTTTAAAGAAAATATCTTTCTAAGTTGTAACAAAAAGTGGTATTTTATTCACATCTAGAACATTCTGGAATATTTTAAAATATTTTGGAACTTAGTATTATCTTTTCAATTTCAGTGCAAAGCTTCAAGTTTTACGATCAAGAAGTGCATTCAGAAAATGTCTTCTAGAAATTCCAGCAACAGTGTAAAAGCAAACAGGTCTATCTGGACGAGGAATCTGCCCTCCTATTGTCAACATAAAAGATAATAATGCAAAATTGCATGTCCTTTTGTGGCGGAAAAATACCATTTTTGCCTTATTTCATTTGAATGAAAGGGGGAACTTTTTTTAAAAAACAAAAAAAAGCAATACTTATTCTTAAATAACCCATAAAAGTTCCTCCATTGCACATGGTTTCATAAAAAAAAATT
The DNA here is from genome assembly GCF_039654945.1 of Dendrobates tinctorius. Lineage (NCBI taxonomy): Eukaryota > Metazoa > Chordata > Amphibia > Anura > Dendrobatidae > Dendrobates > Dendrobates tinctorius. The sequence goes on from NW_027361770.1 coordinate 13,048,013, forward strand.
TTTTGTCATTACACTACACCCCTCCTCACGTGTAAAGCGCCATGGAATAAATTGCGCTATAATAATAAATAATAATATTATCAAAGTCTAATGTATAATCTAACTTAATGTCTTCAGTTGATGCAAAAAATAAAACAACTACCTAGTAAAAATCTAGGAATATACCATACTGTCCTCTTGGTATCAGACACTTGCTCATCCTGGAGACTTTAAAAAAAACATCTCTCCCCAAACTCATCAGGATTATTTCATAATTTTTCAAAGCTTTCCATCTGAAACAGTATTTTGCTCAAATTCCAGCAGATGGCAGCAGTGCTCTTCACATAACTAATCATGGGATGTGTCATGGGAGACCGTTATAAAAAAAAACTGTTTCAATCTGACACTTTTTTGCCTTGACAAAATGTCACGGTTTGTCAAAAGACAAATTTAAAGCTTGTTATAATGATAGAAACATATTAATGGCAACAATCCAAACATTTCTTTACATATTAAAAATATTGTTTCAGAATTTTAAAAATTGAATGTGACAGGTGTTTACAGCCCCACAGAATTTCCACAGGTGACAAATTTCTTGCAAAAATTCTTGTATCCATCCTATCTATTTATATAATTGCCTTGCAATGTCTTCATTTCTTGTTCTGTCCAGATGTCCAAGTGGAGGAAGATCACCGACTGCCATATTGGGACACCCAAGTGATGGGTGTCTCAATATGGAAACTGCTGCTGATACCAACCTATTGCACGGTACCACCAGCGTACCACCGTCGCACCACACACGCACTCTATACGCAGTACGCACCACACACACACTCACATTCACACTAACACAGTCACACTTACACACTTACACTCAGACACACTTATATACTCACACACTCACACTTGCACTTGAATTCCGCGCAGGCGCAGTGAATCATTCGGCTGATCCCGGCAGCAGATGCGTGACGTGTCTACAGGCAGAGGAAGCCGGTCACATTAAGGGTTTTCCCACAAACGAAAGTTCATTTTAAGGCTATGTGTCCACATTAGCGTTTTTAAACGCTCAGGAAACTGATCCCCGTTCCAGAAAATGCGTGTCTTTTTTCCGCGCGTTTTTGACGCTTTTTTTGAAGCGCGTTTTCTGGGAACATTGGGGAAGGCTAAAAACGCTCAGCAATGCAGAAATTAATGAGCATGCTGCGTTTTTAGCCGCTAAGTGATTCCTGAGTGTTTAATAACGCATGCATTGGCACAAAAAGCAAAAAACGCATGCAAATTAATTTAAAGGTTCTTTTAAGCGTTTCTTCAGCGTCTGAACCGGCACAAATGCTGCGGAAACACTTAAAAAACGCAACATGAGCACATAGCCTAAAAATTGTCTGTGTCTGACCGTGTACAGAACATACCACAGCTCCTGGGCAGGGAAGGAAGCAAAAGACAATACTGACATTACAGCAGGGGATCACAGAGGATTCATTTTGTGAGGTAAAAGATTTCACTGACTGTTTTTAAACAATATTTTACCTCACAAAATGTATCCTCTGCTATCTCCTGCTGTAATGTCAGTATTGTCTTTTACTTCCTCCCCTGCCCAGGAGCTGTGGTATGTTCTGTACACGGTCAGACACAGGGGTGAGAGAGACAGAGCACAGGGCAGAGACAGCTCAAATGGGACAGCAGATGAAGGGAGAACACAGCACAATAAGGAGAGAGACAAGGGGGATAGCACATGGGGTAGACAGGTCAATGAAGAGAGCACAGACGGGAGAAGCCAGCACATGGGGAAAGAGTGGACAAGGGGGATAGCACATGGGGTAGACAGGTCAAAGAAGAGAGCACAGACGGGAGAAGCCAGCACATCGGGAAAGAGTTGATAGGTGGGTGAGCACATGGGGGGAGAGATTCTCAACTCTGCATAGCCTGTCTCCATTGTGACATTACCGCCCTCCCGATGTGACAGCCTCGGGCCTCCATCTAGTTTATCTAAATGAGGCTTTCAAAAACATGATGCAGTTAACTTCATTCACAAAAGTGGAAGAGATTTTAAGTCACAGCAAATCTGACAATGCTTAAATTGGTATCTTAGGCTGCTATCACATTTGTGTCTGTGTGTACAGAGTTTGAGCCGCATAGATCTGCATGCGTCATGCGTACTTATATTTAACATGGTGTACACAGGGACATGCGTTTTGCGTATGATTGCGTTGTTTTGCAGTGTGCAGTGGGCGTGTCGAATGCAACATGTTGCATTTTTGAGGCGTCAAAAATCCGTCAAATATGCACACGCATGCGGATTAGTGCGTCAAAAAAAGCATTACTGTCTATGGGAACGCATTAGTACGCAAGGACATGTGTACGTGTGCGTTCGAAACGCATGCATATTCAAAATACATATAGAAATCCCATAAGATACACCCATTTTTGTCTGGTGTCATATCGAACGCATGCGCGTAAACATCGCAAACGCATGCAAAACCACACACAAACGTATGCACAGGCAGCGTTTTTTTCCCGTCATGCGTAAGATGATGCGCATAGAAAAGGCTGCATAAACATGAGTTTTGCATGCGTTTTTGCATGCGTTTGCGCATGCGGATGATACGCTGCAGACTCAAACGCTAATGTGAACCTAGCCTTATTCAGCTGTTTCTTATCCACAAAATTTTAATTTTAGCTTTTTGCAAGTTTATTAATAAGCAGAAATTACTTCCATAATAAAATAAAAATAATAGAAAAGTAACACAAAAATTGTCATCAAAGGGGGCAATTAAGGGTGTTATTAAAATGTATAAATAAGTAATATCAAAATTATATATTTTATTATTCAGTATTAAAAGGTAAAAAATTCATCACATAGAGAAAGATAAAATTGTTGAAAAATTACGGACAGTACAAACTGAGGCAACGGAAATCTATATAAGGACCTGGTAACGGACATTCACTTAAATTAGTATTTCTCCCAGACAAGAAAAATATTAGTTACAGCGGTATATCAATCTATTGCTTCTGGTAACCAGTGCACTTTCTTGTATAATAACATACACACCGTTCTGCTAAGAAAATGCCAAGGAGTAAAAAAGTAAAGGGGTCATACCACTATAAGTCCGCCGTTCCCCGAGGAAGCCCATGCAAAACGCGCGTCGGGGCTGCATTACCTGATGGCACGGCGGACTTATAGTGGCATGACCCCTTTACTTTTTTACTTTTTTACTCCTTGGCGTTTTCTTAGTAGAACAGTGTGCATGTTATTATACAAGAAAGTGCACTGGTTACCAGAAGCAATAGATTGATACACTGCTGTAACTAATATTTTTCTTGTCTGGGAGAAATACTAATTTAAGTGGGTGTCCGTTACCAGGTCCTTATATAGATTTCCGTTGCCTCAGTTTGCACTGTCCGTAATTTTTCAACAATTTTATCTTTGTCTATGTGATGAATTTTTACCTTTTAATATTGAATAATAAAATATATAATTTTGATATTACTTATTTTGGTATTATTGCTCCTTTTTCCTTGGTGTTTGAAACAATGTCATATGTGACAGCATTCATAGCAGGATGGGGGCAGTAGTCCCATCAGACAATGGCTGCCTACACAGACACGAACACCAGCACACACAGGGACACACGCAAACACACGCACACACAGAGACACACACAGACCCGCACACAGACACAGATACATGCACACACACATACGCGCAGACCCCCGCACATAGACATGCACACAGGCTCTGCCCACACTCCGCCTACAGACTCTTCCTCCTCCCTATCTGCAGCGTTTCTTGCACCCACATCCACAGCAAATCCGCAGATCTTCTTACACCGGCGGTTTTGTTGTGGATTTGCCTGACTCAATGGACATCAATGGGTGCAGAAACGCTGCAGATCCGCAAAAAGAATTGACATGCTGCAGGAAAAAAATGCTGCAAATCTGTGCGGATGTTTCAACAGCATGTTCACAACAATTCTTATACATAGAATATCTGATTTACATATCTTCTATTTAGAGTCAACAAGATATCCACCTGTACCTCCCTCTTTTTTTATGCCCTTTTGCCTCAATCAACAGTCATGTAGAGTGTCCACACAGATTTCATTTAGATATGATGCATAACAGCTTCCAAGTTTTACATGGAAACTGCTGTTGGTAATTGATGCAATTTTTTTATTTTTAACTATTTTGACATTATGTTTTTTTGTTTACATCTTATAGACGTACCTTGATAAAGGCCACATACGGGCCAAAATGTTGGCTTAATTTGAATGTATGCGATTCAAGTTTACACATAAACTTTCATTTACTTGCAACTTGGAGTGCCAAAGTTTATATTATATTTTATTTACTGTATGTAATAATGTCCCCGTCATGGGCCCTATATGTACTAATGTCCTTGTCCTAGGCCCTGTTTGTAACAATGTCCCCTGTTCTGTCTCCAACATCTCATTTTTAATCCTTGATTATCTGCTTGTTAATGTTTTCAGTTTTTTGGCTCCCCTCTAGTGACCAGAGTCATAACCGCAGTCTTAGGCTAGTTTCACACTAGCGTTTTGGAGCGCAGCGACGGCCTGCGCACGGCCGCCGCTAAGCCCCGCCCCTGCCGCGCCCCCGCCGGTAGCTCCGCCCACCGGCGCATGATGCTGCATGCGCCCTGCGTCCCCTATCTTTATCACAGGGGGCGCAGGCAGTGCGCAGTATGCGTTTGGCGGCGCATGCGTCCTTTTGACGGTGCGCCGACCTGCGCCAAACGCAACCTGCTGCATTTTGGTTGAGTCGGCGCACCGTCAAAAAGGCGCATGCGCCGCCAAACGCATACTGCACACTGCCTGCGCCCCCTGTGATAAAGATAGGGGACGCAGGGCGCATGCAGCGTCATGCGCCGGTGGGCGAAGCTACCGGCGGGGGCACAGCAGGGGGCGGGGCTTAGCGGCGACCGTGCGCAGGCCGTCGCTGCGCTCCAAAACGCTAGTGTGAAACTAGCCTTATTGTGTTTTATTTTCACTTTGCTTGTATTTTTCCCTCCGTTGCAGTGCATTCTGGTAAGTTTTGCAGTGCATTCTGGTAGCCTTTTGCAAAGGATTATGGTACTTTCCCTCCAGTTCTCCATTTTCCTTCAGCCTGCATTCAGGAAGCATCTCATTTCTCTTCTCCCCTTGTGATAGCATCGCTGGTGTGTATTTATGCTTCCTGTAGCTAATTCCTGTCCCATATTAGCCTGGCTAATCAGTCCTTCCCCTGGTAAGCCATTAGTGCAGATGTTGATTTATAATGTATTATGTATAATATGTATCCCTGTTGTACCCTGTATCAACTGAGTGTATATATGTTTTGCTTGTAGTTTCACCGCATCAATATACCATCACGTTCAATAAAGCACAGATTCAACTACAGTCTCTTTATTGGACCCTGGTATAGCGGTTTAGCTGTCTGTATAAGCTTCAAATAAAGTCTGCCTTTTTCAGTGTGGACAGAACATCCCCTGTCCTTGGCCCTGTATGTAATAATGTTCCCATCATGGGCCCAGTATGTAATAATATCCTCGTCCTGAACCCTGAATGTAATAATGTCCTTGCCCTGAGCCCTGTATGTATTAATGTCCTTGTCCTAGACCCTATATGTAATATGTGCAATAATGTCCTTGTCCTAGGCCCTGTATTTAATAATGTCTCTGCATTGTAATAATGTCCCCATCCTGTAATAATGTCCCCCTGTCCTGGGCCCTAATTGTAATAATGTCCTTGTCCTAAGCTCTGTTTGTAATAATGTCCCCTGTCTTGGGCCCTATTTGTAATAATGTCCTTGTCCTAGGCCCTGTATGTAATAATGTGACACATGCATGACATTGGGTCAGGTACAAACTAAAGGAAAAGCCATGTATGCCAGCCGATAAGAGGAGTTTCGCAGGGCTTCCGTTCAGTGGCCACAGAATACTGACAGAGTCCCCTTACCAAAATTCTGCAAATTAATTCACTATTCATTTTCTCATGTATTCCACTATATACTGTATGTGGTGTACTATGTGTCCTATATGCACAAACTTCAGATGTCATGTACAGGATAACGAGTAAATAAACACGAAAAAAATCATTAGAGGTACAACTGTAGTGCCCAATATTTATGTGTGGCCAGCTTTACTCCAGGTATATGATTTTCATAGGAATGTAGAAAAGCACATCATACTCTGCTTTACTGCACTTCTAAAAACTTATTCCTAATGCGAAAGTATAATGTGCACTACGTCTGACCACTGCAATCTGTGGCTCTGCAGAGCGAAACATTTCAATTTATTTTTTGTGGGGGTTTTTTTTACACATGTACTCACTTGGCCGATTGTTGCGACTCTAACATGAACATTAGGCCGGGGACTGACAGCTGTGTATTCTCTCATGAGAGAATCAGGCCAATTATGCTAATAACACTCAATTGAATTTGAAACCTATAGCATGACAATTCTTCAGCTTTGCAGCATTTTTTCACCCATAGAAAGCAAAGAGAAAGTGAAAAAATGCTGAAAAATAATGCAACAGCGTTTTTCACTGCATTTTTTGAGGTCTTTTGGTGAATAAAACTAATTTTATTAAATATGTACTATAGACAAAGCGCACATTTAATCTACACCCAAAAATGCAACTAAAACACTGAAAAAATTGGCGTTTTTACTGCTGAAAGAGCAGATTTTGTCTGCAGGGAAAAAAAGCTGCCTTTAAACATAGACTAAGCTTAGTTTTGGTACTGTATCTGTGTAGTAAGCTTAGTGCTCTTACCACTTTTACATAGTGTGACAGGGTCATTGGCACACTGTATGAAGGGAGATACGTGTCACTGCGTATACTACAGTTATTGATGTAGAACCAGATTGTTTTTGCCTCCAGCACGCTAAGTGCTGAGAGTGTTAACTTTAAGGCTACAATGGGCTGGTTTTATGTGAGCACCTATAGAGTGGGAGGGTGCTCACCGTATCACCTCTTGCAGAGCCAACACCGGCATGTGTACTAGCAGGACCTGCGGTGATGTCACGGTCATGTAATCATCACATGTTCTGGTTCAATACCTGGACATGAGACACAGTCTGGGTGGTGTGTTGGAAGAGGGAACACTCCCACGTGGCTCCAGGAGGAGCAGAGGACATTGCCAGGTGTCTGCAGGTGGAACCTGCAAATAAAAGGATTCTGTTGCATTTTATTGTTTTTATTCTGTTAAGCCAGGAAGGCTCTGGTTTTGCTTTCTGAACCCTACCTTGGTCTATGCTGACTTTAATAAGCCAGCAGGTGTTTCACTATCAAAGTGCTCCTGTGTCTACCTGAAGAAGCAACTAAGCGTGTCAACCCCTCACAGTAGTTAGTTTGGTTCTCTCTTTGTAATGACCATCAGTCCTGATATAGTAAGCTCGCCTTAAGGACTCATACCCATTTGCGATTAAAAAAACGGTCCGATTTCTGGACTGTAAAAAAGGGAGGAGTGCTATGTGAGTGTCATGCGATTTCTATGTGATTTTTAATGTTTCCATCCGTTTTCCATCTGTATGCAATCCGTTTTTTTTCTACAGTCATTTACAGGACCATTTACAGTGTTCTATACCACAGAATGGTGATGTATCCATTGAAAACGGATGGTCCATTTTTGGTCCGTTTTTTAATCGCACCCATTGACTTGCATTGACAAAAATCGCTGCAAATCGCAGCATGCTGCAATTTTTTTCTCAGTCCGATTTCAGATGGGAAAAAAAATCGCAAGTGAGATGTCACCCATTGATTAACATTGGTCAGAGTGCAATCCGATTTTAAATCGGATTGCAATTGTCCGATTTTATTGCCAGTGAGTATGAGGCCTAATGGTGAATTTCATAGTGTAAACACAATAAGGATGGGACACTGCTCATGGGCCAGTGCTGTGTGCTTGCCCCCTGGCCAAAATTTGCCAGCCAGCCTCTGAATAATCCCATAGCAACACCCCACCTCTACCTTGCTGGCATCTGATTAGAAGTGAATGGCTGTGTTCAGTACTGATTAAACCACAGCCCATCCATCTGGTCCAACAAGGGTAAATCTCATTTCATCATTCCATAAAACCTTTCAATAATCTGTTTTTATATGTTTACTGGTTCAGTCTTGATGTTTCAACTCATGTGTCTTGTTCAGCAGTGGACAGGTTACCTTACCTTGGCCATGTCTCTGAGCTGTGAACCCCTTTTACTTCTGGGAACTCCAAGGAGGTTGCAGTTCTAGAATATTATGGCACTGGAGGATAATGGATTCCTGATCGCTTCACATTTTATTCTTCTCAAACTTTTGGCAGTTAATATGCTTCTTCATTCTCAATATGTTTCTGTGTGGCCCTGTGGACTATTTTCAACAGAAATTTTGATGGTTCTGTGATTAGTGCTGCATTTCCCTTAACAATTTTTACTTTTCAGAGTCAGGTAAAAATAATTTTGGCCCATTTTACCTGAGGAACACAAGACGACTAATAATTTTGCACACCTTATTAAAGGGTGATGTATCCTTAGGCCTCACCCTACTCATTGCACAAATACACATCACCTGATTTGCTTCATACAATAAGCATCTAATCTTATACAACTTGGAGTTGGGAAAATCTGCATAAAATTATGATATGGTCAAAATATTCACTTGCCTAACAATTATGCACACAGTGTATGTATTGTTTATAACATTTAAAAAAAAATAAAATTAAAGTCCCTTGAGACCTGTAAAAAAAAAATGCTTTCTACGTGTTGCAGCATGTTAGCTGTTTCTACTTAGGTGAGCGCCCCCACATGTGGCAGCATGAAGCAGAACTGAAATTCTTCTTTACATACCATAGCTAGTACAATAAAATCCATATGTCTTGATACTGATTTGCTTTTCAGTTTGGCTTAGAAAATGTCTGTCTTTTATGAGAAGGCAGCATTGGACATGAAGCAATGCACGGCTTAATGTACTGTGTCACACAGACATGCCATATTGCTTGTGGTGACAGAACTGACAGTGAGATTTTGAGTTTCTACATGTTTAGGAAAGTTTTTGAAGCCTTTGGAAAATTTAGCAAATATTATTTGTTATGGTATGATTTCTGCAAGATTCATCAAAAAGCTGATGAAGTTCCCATTTTCTTGGCCACATAATTCTATGTACACCAGATACTAGTTTTTGTTAATTTTGTTTTCAGTTGTTAGAACCCATTTAGCACATATAATTAAAAAATAATAGATTGTACATAGAAATGTATTATCATTTTGATCAATACTGTGTTGCTATGGTATGAGATGCGATAACATTGTCAATTATGGTCACTTGTAAGGCTATGTGCCCACGCTAGCGTTTTTAAACGCTCAGGAAAAGGATCCCCTTCCCAGAAAACGTGCGTCTTTTTTCCACGCGATTCTTGCGCGTTTTGACGCGTTTTTTGACACGCGTTTTCTGGGAACATTGGGGATGGCTAAAAACGCTCAGCTATGCGGAAAATAATGAGCATGCTGCGTTTTTTAGCCGCTAAGCGATTCCTGAGCGTTTAAAAACGCATGCATTGGCACAAAAAGCCAAAAACGCATGCAAATTAATTAGAAGCATCTTGTAAGCATTTCTGCAGCGTCTGAGCCGGCACAAACGCTGCGGAAACGCTTACAAAAACGCAACGTGGGCACACAGCCTAACATGGGAAAAAAGAGCACATGCTAGAGTGGGCCTAAATGAGGGCACTATTAGTATGTCAGGAGTTACATTAATTGAGTGAGGCTGAAAGTGAGAAAATGTTACTATCTGGAACATGTTTACGCTGTCTAACTGGCATTATTGTGTTTAGGGGGACTGTTTCACACTTTGAAGAGTAGTTATATTTTCATAGGTTGAAAAAAGACATACATCGACATAGATACATAGTTATATAGGTTGAAAAAAGACCATCCATCAAGTTCAACCTTCCTCCACCAATTTTTTTTGTCACTGAATTAACTACAACCCACAATGTTATGTGTATTGAGGAAATCATTCAGCCTTTTTTGAAAAGCTGTTAGGCTATGTGCACACGTTGCAGATTCTCCTGCGGATTTTTCTGCACAAAAACCGCAGCTGTTAGCAGAAACCGCAGGTGCGGTTTTGCTGTGGTTTTTGATGCATTTTGCTGTGGATTTTATGCGGTTTTTAAGTGTGGTTTTGGACTGCGGAATTGTCTGCGTTTTTCACAGCATCAGATATAAATACTGTAAAGTTTGAAAAAACAGACTCAAGAAAAAAAAAAGATGTCATTTCCTTGTCCAACCCTTTTCCATTTTCCATGTTGCTTTTACAAATATAGCCCCACACACATACTCACACACACACGTACTCACACACACACACGTACTCACACACACGTACTCAAACACACACACGTACTCACACACATGTACTCACACACACATACACACATGTACTCACATACACGTACTCACACACACACACATACGTACTCACACACACATGTACTCACACACACGCACGTACTCACATACACATTCTCACACACGTACTCACACACGTACTCACACACATGTACTGACATACACACTCATACACACGTACTCACACACACGCACGTACTCACACACACTCACGTACTCACACACACGCATTCACACACACACAGGTACACACACACATGCTTCCCTCCCGATGCGATAGCATCGGGCGCACATCTAGTCCTTCATATCCTCCATTATTATTATTATTAGCTATTAGTCCTATCATATAGCCATATATCCATCATTCATCACCTCTATCCCATAGTCCTGCGGCTATACACCCATCATAGTTATCCTCTATCCCATAGTCCTGCGGTCAGGTACTGTGACGGAGTCAGAGTCTGCTGTGGACTCTCTGGGTAAGACATAAAGTTTCAAGACAGCTCATAGAAATCAGAACACGACAGAGAAACAAGGTTCAGGACAGAGCAAAAATAGCAAAAGACTTGTGCTAAAGAAGCACGAAACGCACAGTGCGAGAAACAGTGTGAGTGCAAGAGAGCACGGAAAACACGGCTGAGGCACAGGCAGGTGGGTACGACTTGAGCACCACGGCTGAGTCACAGACAGGCGGGCATGGGTACAACCTGACGCGTGGAAGGGGCACGCAGCCACAAGGCAGGGCTAGGCAAAGGTACAGAAGACGCGTGCAAGACGTCACGGCAAAGCCTGGTACGAAAGGTGAATCTGACACTGGACACAAAAAACAAAAACAGACACAAAGTACGCTAGGAACACAGGCAAGGTACAAGAGGTAGAGAGCGGAACGTAGGCTGAAGAACAGAGCCGAGTCCAAGAGAAAGAAGCGGAATGTATGCTACAGCCTAGAGACGGGCAAAGACAGAGAACATAGGAAGTACCAAGCAGGACCAAAAACTAATTTTGAAAACTAGAAATGTAGCTTGTAAACACTAACATTTTCATGACAAACATGTCACTTTTTTTTTCAATGTGAAAGAACATTATGGACACGTATTAGTCCATTTACTCAAAAATGAACAAAAAATGATAAACAAAAAGATAACTTTAATTTAAATTATAATACTGGGGGTAATATCCATACCCAGTACTGCAATCTGATGTGGAGTCTCCCACCCTTTCATTTGTTGCTGCCTGCAACTGCTGTGTGAAGCTGTTGTGTTGACTCTCTTGGCGCACAGGGGCTGTCGGTTGTTGGCCTTGTTGTCTGGGCCTGAATAGGCCAAAAAGCCTCATCCAAATCTGTTCATAGTTGTAGATTGGAGCAGGGTCCTCTAGAGCTGTTAGGGACATCTGGACCATACTCATGAAAAGAGACTGCCTGTCCGGTGACAGTGATCGAGTTTTGCTGGCAATTTGCAGCGCAAAAAAATCAAACTGGTCCTCTGAAGTTGATTTTTTAATCAACTCTAGAGTATCAGTGGCTGCCTTGATGCTTTGATCTTTTTTTTTGGGGGGGGTTTCGTCTGCTCTCCTGACACCGGACAGGCACCTCGTTGTCGAACATCAAGTTCTGCCGAACCAGATGTTCCTGCAACTGGTGTTGCAGAAGTTCCATCAGATGCAGAACATGTGGCAACGGCAGAAGCTGGTTCGACACATGGTGAACAGATGTCCCCAGCTCCAGAGGACCCTGCTCCATCTTCAGACTCTTGTCTGGTCGGTTTAGGAGGTGCAATGTTCCCTTGAGTGCTGTAAAAAGAACAAAAAAAAAGGAAGCATTAGTATGGTATTTATCCATGCTGCAAAGAAGCTACACTTTGGACACAGCCAACATCCCTCTCAGCAAGAAGCGCTGCTCCCTTTTTATTTCCCCATGATGATAAAGCATGTTTTAAGTAAATACATGCAAAATCACTGCATGCTATAATTATACTGTGATACTTAGCTTGCGGAGAAAGAGCGCCTACGCCAGCTAAATAGATATGCTGTGGTGTCCAGACACATGCCACATGTCGATTTAGGTATACCTCACCCCTACATCTTTTGACGCATAGTGTCAAGGGGATTTAATTAAATCCCCTGCAATATGCTGTAACATCTGGATCATGGCAATTGAAAGATGGCACATGACGCAGTGTTCATTACGCAGCCAATTGTTACGACACATGGAAAAAGAGATGAAAGGTTTTTGGTTGGTTTTGGAAAAATTACCTCCGCACTGTCTTGCTTGATACCAGAAATTGTAACTCTTCGCAAAAGGGGAAGTGGTTCCTGCTTGGCGAAGATCCACTTTTGGAGCAGCTGGCAAGAAGCTTCGTGAAACGGTCCCATACAGAGCGCCACCGCTGCTTTACATCTTTCTCTAAGAAACAAAAAAATATTATTATCCAAATTTTTTACAAAATATAATATTAAACATCATAAATATAGTATAATTACCAATTTGCAACTGTACGCCATTGGTTAATTGATGCCAGTTGGGGTACATCTGGTGAAATTTTTTTGTCCAGCACAGGTCCCTTTAATAGCGGTCCTTGTAGGTCTCCTCTGCGGGGTCCCAGAGAGCTGGATAGTCCCGGACCTAAAATGTATACACAGTAATGGCATGACATACTCTATCCAAAACCAAAGCAAATTTTTGTTCATATTACTTTAGGGAATCTGTCACCTATTTTGAGTCCAATCACCTGCCTGCACCGCCATCAGGGGCTTATCTACAGCATTCTGCAATGCTCTAGAGATGCCCCCGATGCTGTCGTAAAGAGAACAACAACGAGTTATATAATAATACTCAACCCGTCGTCTTTTCCATTTCTGATGGGTGTCGTGGTCCGGTAGGGTGCCTCACATCTTCTAGTGAAGCCGTCCTGCTTTGTATCTCTGTGACATTTCCCGGCGCCAGACTGAACCGCGACACCCACCGCACCAGACCGCGCCCCCTGGTAAGTATAATATAAATTGTTTGTCTTATCTTTCATGTAACATCGGGGCATTATCTACAGTATTACAGAATGCATTACAGAACGCTGTAGATAAGCCCATGGCCGGGACAACAGCTGACAGGTGTAAAAATAGGTGACATATTTCTTCAACCCTAATCCCAACCCTAACCCTAATCCCAACCCTAAGGCTGGAGTCACACACAATGTAGAAAAATACGGACCGTATTTTACGGCCGTAATACGCATAAATGGTCCCTAAATAGTGCTCCGTATGTCATCCGATGTCAGGGTGTGGCCGCGTATTTTTCTCATGTAAGCATCCGTATGTAATCCGTATGGCATCCGTATACTGTTTTTTTTTCTTGCAGGCTTGCAAAACGGACATATAATGGAGCCCAATGACAGGTTTTCAAATCCAAACGAAAGAATAGATCTAGACACATAGAATACATATATATATATATACATGTCATTGAGACACATATATATATATATATATATATATATATTTATATTTCACAGAGTTCTTCATAGCAGAATAGCCGCTAATTCAATTGCGGGCTTCTGTCAAATCATTCCCCAACCCGACATGAATTGACACATGGGTTACATACAGTAAACCATTTCATTTCATGTTTCTTTTTATATGTCCCTGACTAATAATTAGATGAGGGGTTTTGTGCAAAATTTGGGAGATGTAGGTGTTAATTTAAGGGGTTAATTTGTTGTAAAAAAAAAAATGCGTGGGCTCCCGCTGTAATTTGTCAACCAGAGAGGTAAAGCAGGTGAGTGAGATGCGCCATTTCTGGGGTGTCTGGGGGCAGATTTCTGTAGCCAGGGGGGCCAAAGACAATGGTCCCTCTCAAGGCTATTAAAATCTGCCCTCACTCACCTGCTTTACCTCTCTGGTTGACAAATTACAGCGGGAGCCCACGCATTTTTTTACAACGAATTAACCCCTTAATTTAACACCTACACCTCACAAATTTTGCACAAAAACCCTCATCTAATTATTAGTCAGGGACATATAAAAAAAAAAACATGAAATGGTTTACTGTATGTAAACCATGTGTCATTTCATGTCGGGTTGGGGAATGATTTGACAGAAGCCGGCAATTGAATTAGCGGCTATTCTGCTATGAAGAACTCTGTGAAATATAAATATATATATATATATGTGTCTCAATGACATGTGTATATATATATATATATATATATATGTGTGTGTGTATTCTATGTGTCTAGATCTATTCTTTCGTTTCTTCATTAAACCTGTCAGTGTGAGTTTACTGTATAGCGCACTGAATTGCCGGCTTTTCTAAAAGACAACGTGTGCGTATTTCTCGCAAGTCACACGTGTGGTCCGTGTGTAATGCGTATTTTTAGCGCACCCATAGACTTGCATTGGCGTACTATGGCTGTAGTACGCTGACAATCGCAGCATGCTGCGATTGGCACCGACCATAAAATATACGCAAGAAAAATACAGCTGATGGGAGCTGCCCCATAGAGAATTATTGGTCCGTGTGCAATGCGTTTTTTAACGCCTCTCACTCGTCCGTATTCCTCTCTAGTGTGACACCGGCCTAACCCTAATCCCTACACAAATCAATAGCATAAATCTTATTTCAATACTTAAAAAATGACGTGGGGGTCCCCCTATATTTGAAGTGCGATTTCTGTAATTTTATAATTCTCAATAGTGGTTAAACAGGTTTTGGTTATTTGAATTGTTGCTATGTTTCTGCTAAATAAATATTGGAAAATTGGCATAAAATATATTCTACAACTTTATGTTTGCAAAAATAATAATGTTTCAAAGAACTGAAACTTTTATTAATTAATTATATATAGCAGTAAAAGGAAAACTCTTTGATATCAAGAAACAAGAGCCAACTAAACATTTTCATCGTCAGATTTCAATTCAGGAGATCAAAATCATTAAAAAATGGCTCATTTCATAACTGAACCTCACAACTTTTGAAAATATGTAGAACAGTGCTACCTAAGGCTCATCCCATGCCCAACCGTGCCATTTTCTTGTCTCCCTCGTCTCCAAACCCATTTAAAAGCCAAATAAAGATTACTTTAAACATGTGGGAAAAATATTCTAGTTTACAACAGATTGGTTCATGCATTATACTGTAGTTGCATTTTTCCACATTACTAGCTATGCAACTATAGTTGAATGTATACCTTGTTCTCCTACTTAAAATATGTCACTATTTCTTTTTACTATATTATGTTGTGAGGGGTAGATTGCATAAGGTTTGCTTTTACTTGTCACAACAAATCAAAACAAGAATAGATTTGGTGGTTGTTAAAATAAAATATGTAGTGTACAATTGATTCTCTGTGGCGAAATGCTGCTTTTCAAACGTGCTAATGTATATTGTGAGTAATATCAATTATGAAAACACAAGAGAGTGTTGAGGCTTGTGGGATATTATATCAGCCAACAAGATACATTTGAATAGAAATCCTTTTTGCTTTGAACAACTAAATAAATAATAGCAGCAAAATGACAAGAATTTCTGTGTTTCTCGATAAAATACAACGTGTGAGAGGTTCTGCTATGTCATGTCAAAGGATCGGCCCGATGGCACAGCTTTAAATGCAATCTTTCCCATTGACCATGAACATGATCTCTAAGGTAAAGAAGACCCGTCTTCAGGTGGAAAGTGACAGTTTTTTGCTTTTATTTTATACACACTTTTTTAAAATCTATCATATGGATTCAGAGATATGAGCCTTTTGATTTAGTCTGCTTCGGTGCTTATTTTTATGGCCTTTACCAAGGGGCATTGCTTGCAGGGTAATTATGCAGAGGAGCTTGTCAGCAATGTTCCTTTAGAAAAGACCTTAAAAATTAGCAGAGCTAGTACAGCCAGGCTCGGACTGGCCCACAGGGTAAAAGGGGAATCCCCCGGTGGGCCCCTGTGCACTCTGGGTCCCCATCCCCACAATATGGGCAGTACTTGGCATAATTCACTCTGTACAGAAAAAGCAGCATCTCATCATTCATTAACCAAACTACCCAGTTTATTATTATGTAGAGATATAGGTAAATTTGTGAAGGAGGGTAGTGTAATATTCGTATGCAAGTGAAAAGTGGGCCCCACAAAATCAATGTGACTGGTGGGCCCTTGGCACCCCAGTCCAACACTGAGTACAGCCATGAGTCTTCTTGGGAATGATGCAATGAGTTTTTCACACACAGTTTTTGGGGATCCTCTGCCATTCTTCTTTGCAGATCCTCTCCAGTTCCATCAGGTTGGATGGTGAACGTTGGTGGACAGTTATTTTCAGGTCTCTCCAGAGATGCTCAATTGGGTTTAGCTCAGGGTTCTGGCTGGGTCAGTTAAGAATGGTCACAGAGTTGTTCTGAAGCCACTCCTTTTTATTTTAACTGTGTGCTTAGGGTCATTGTCTTGTTGGAAGATGAACCTTCGGCCAAGCCTGAGGTCTGAGGTCAAGAGCACTCTGGAAGAAGTTTTCATCCAGGATATCTCTGTACTTGGCCACATTCTTGTTTCCTTCAATTGCAACCAATAGTCCTGTCCCTGAAGCTGAAAAACACCCCCATAGCATGATGCTGCCACCAAAATGTAGCTTGGGAGTCCTTCATGTGTTTTTTAGCAAACTGTATGCAGGCTTTCATATTTCTGGCACTGAGGAGAGGCTTCCATTGGGCCACTCTGCCATAAAGGCCCGACTGGTGGAAGGCTGCAGTGATAGTTGACTTTGTGGAACTTTCTCCCATCTCTCCCTACTGCATCTGTGGAGCTCAGCCACAGTGATCTTGGGGTTCTTCTTTACCTCTCTCACCAAGGCTCTTCTCCCACGATTGCTCAGTTTGGCTGGACAGCCAGGTCTAGGAAGACTTCTGGAGGTCCCAAACTTCTTCCATTTAAGGATTATGGAGGCAACTGTGCTCTTAGGAGCCTTGAGTACTGCAGAAATTCTTTTGTAACCTTGGCCAGATCTGTACCTTGCCACAATTCTGTCTCTGAGCTCCTTGGCCAGTTCCTTTGACCTTATGATTCTCATTTGGTCTGGCATGCACTGTGAGCTGTGAGGTCTTATATATTGACAGGTGGGTGCCTTTACAAATCAAGTCCTATCAGTTTAATTAAACACAGCTGGACTCCAATGAAGGAGTAGAACCATCTCAAGGAGGATCACAAGGAAATGGACAGCATGTGAGTTAACCCATTCACGACATGCGTCATACTAGTACTGCCCGTTGTGTCTCCTCCTTTGAACAGCTGACATGAGCCCGCAATAGGCACCAGCGGAATCGTGATCCGCCTGCGCCTATCAACTAATTAAATCCCGCTGTCAAACTCTGAGGGTCAGAGGGTCATCAGTGCGCTGCCATGGCAACCAGAGATCTCTTCGAGACCTCTACAGTTGTTGATGGCAGACTGCTATGAGCGCCACCCGGTGGTCGGTGCTTATAGCAAAGCTGTCATTCTACTACATAGAGGTGATCTATGTATCGTCTCTATGTAGCAGAGGCAATCCAGTTGTGGCAGCTTCTAGCCTCCTATGGAAGCTATTGAAGCATGCCAAAAGTTAAAAAAAAGTATTTTAAAATATAAAAAAATAAAAAAATGTAAAAGTTCAAATCACCCCCCTTTCGCCCCAAACAAAATAAAACAATAAAAAGAATCAAACCTACACATATTTGGTATCACCGCATTCAGAATCGCCCGATCTATCAACAAAAAAAGGATTAACCTGATAGCTAAATGGGGTAGCTAGGAAAAAAATAAAAACGCCAGAATTACTTTTTTTTGGTCGCCACGAATTGCTTTAAAATGCATTAACGGGTGATCAAAAGATCGTATCTGCACAACAGTGATATCATTAAAAACATCAGCTCGAACTGCAAAAAATAAGTCCTCACCCAACCCGAGATCATGAAAAATTGAGACGCTACGGGTATTGGAATATGGCGCAATTTTTTTTTTTTTAGCAAACTTTGGAATTTTTTTTCACCACTTAGACAAAAAAGAACCTAGACATGTTTGGTGTCTATGAACTCATAATGACCTAGAGAATCATAGTGGCATTTAGTGAACCTTGCAAAAAAGCCAAGCAAAAAACAAGTTTGGGATTGCACTTTCTTTGCAATTTCACCGCACTTTGCACTTCACCGCACAATGGTGTCGTTCAAAAGTATAACTCATCTCACAAAAAATAAGCCTTCACATGGCCATATTGACAGAAAAACAAAAAAGTTATGGCTCTGGGAAGAAGGGGAGAGAAAAACAGAAACGCAAAACCAAAAACGGGCTCTGTCTTGAAGGAGTTAAATATGAGTGTCTGAGCAAAGCGTCTGAATACTTATGACCATGTGATATTTCAGTTTTTATTTTTTAATAAATTTGCAAAAATTTCTACGTTTCTGTTTTTTTTCAGTCAAGATGGGGTGCAGATTGTACATTAATGAGAAAAAAATGAACTATTTTGAATTTACCAAATGACTGCAATGAAACAGAGTGAAAAGTTTAAAGGGGTATGAATACTTTCCTTACCCACTTTATGCCCCTTATTAAAGAGAATGAATATTCATTGCTCCCCATGCTCATAATCCACGGCATGTGGAGCGGTGAAAATTCCGGCAGCGAGCATAGCAGTGGCGTCATGCGCTGCGCCACCTGCACGCTGGTCAGCTGCAGGCATCAGAACAGGAAGCCGGAATGAGAGAGGGGAAGGAATGTCAGTAGAATCTTTATTTTATTTTTTTGTGTGGCATGATGGGGGTCCATATATACCAGGATGGGAGGCCCATATATTCCAGGATGGGGGCATATATACCAGATTGGAGGGGGCCATATATACCAGGACAGAAGGGGACATATATTCCAGGATGGGGGGCATATATACCAGATTGGAGGGAGTTACATTTACAAGGATGGAGGGGGTCATATATTCCAGGATAGACGGGGACATATATACCAGCATGGAGTAGACCATATATGCCAGAATGGGGGCCCATATATACCAGATTGGATTAGAGGGGGCCATATATACCAGGATGGAGGGGGATATATATAGCAGGATGGAGGGGGGCATATAATAGGATGAGGGGGCCATACTGTATATACCAGAATGGTGGTCCATATATACCAAGATGGTGGGCCATGTATACCAGGATGGAGGGGACCATATATACCAGGCTGTGGAACATACAGTTGTGCTCAAAAGTTTACATACCTTTCAGAATTTTTGCTTTCTTGGCCTTTTTTCAGAGAATATGAATGATAACACCAAAACGTTTTATCCTCTCATGGTTAGTGGTTGGGTGAAGCCATTTATTGTCAAACTACTTTGTTTTCTCTTTTTAAATCATAATGACAATCCAAAACATCCAAATGACCCAGATCAAAAGCTCACATACCCCATTTCTTTATACCGTGTATTGCCCCCTCTAACATCAATGACAGCTTGAAGTCTTTTGTGGTAGTTGGGGAAGAGGTTCTTTATTTTTTCAGATGGTAAAGCTACCCACTCTTCTTGGCAAAAAGCTTCCAGTTCCTGTAAATTCCTGGGCTGAATAGCATGAACTACGCTCTTGAGATCTCCCTAGAGTGGCTCAATGATATTGAGGTCAGGAGACTAAGATGGCCATTCCAGAATCTTCACTTTGTTCTGCTGTAGCCAATGATAGGTCGACTTGGTCTTGTAATTTGGATCATTGTCATGTTGGAATGTCCAAGTACGTCCCATGCGCAGTTTCCGGGTTATCAGTATTTGCTGATAACGTGCTGCATTCATCTTTCCTTCAACTTTGACCAAATTTCCTGTGCCTTTGTAGCTCGCACTTCCCCAAAGCATCAGTGATCCACCTCCGTGCTTTAGAGTAGGAATGGTGTTCCTTTCATCATAGGCCTTGTGTCACGCACGGTGAGGGAAAACCAAGTGTAACATAAAGGGAAATGGGGAAGGGGGCCCAGACACTAAGGAAGGGATTTGGAGACCGCCCTGTTCCCTGGGATACCTCAGATAGCGAGGATGATGGGGCCTCCACCCTAGCCCTGTCTCCTAGCTTAGCCCTGCGTCTGTCCCCCTCCCCCCTCCCGGGGAAGAGAGGCGCTACCGTGTACCAAAGTACACCAACCCGACAGACAGGGGAACGAGACAAGGGTAAAAGAAAATTCCACTCACAAATAATACTCTCACAAGCAACAGAGGTATACACCAGGGTGTGAAGGATGGGGGAAGAAAACAAAGCAGGAATAGACGAGGAATCTCCAAGCGTACAAACCACACAGTCGTCACACAATAAACTCCTCCAGCACTCCCATGACAGATATCCAAGGAATTGATAATGCCAGTCAGTAGCATTCAAACTGTGATTAACAAATGGAAAATCATGGGCTCTGTATAAACAAAAGCACGGTCAGGTAGACGAAAAAAAGTTTTGTCTACAACTGCCAGGAAAATTGTTCGGGATGCAAAAAATACCCCCAACAAATAACATCAGCTGAAATACTGGACTCTCTGAAAAGTAGCAGTGCGACTTTTTCAAGATGCACAATAAGATGGCACTTGAAGAAAAATGGGCTGCATGGTTGAGTCGCCAGAAAAAAGCCATTAGTGCGCAAATGCCACAAAGTATTTCACCTACAATCTGCAAAACTGCACAGAGACAAGCCTCAAAACTTCTGGAACAAGGTAATTTGGAGTGATAAGACCAAAATTGAACTTTTTGGCCACAACCATAAATATTACATTTGGAGAGAGGTCAACAAGGTGTCATGAGCGCTTCGGAGGTGACAGGCTATCATCCTGTGTCAGGCCTCAGAAGGTCTGAGCGCCTGTCCATACAGACTGCTCCCTGAACTATCTGCCTCTAGGACCCAGCTTCGACCTCCTCCTGCCCTGAGAAGTTTGGATCTATTTAGTTAGTGGCTCAGCTGTGACCAAGTGGGGTAATAGCTTCATTTCCACTTCTGCTTGCTAGAATGTTGGACCTTCTCAGAGAGCTCCAGTTTGGTGTCTGGAATCCCTCTTCTGGTGTCCGTATCTGGCGATTCAGCTAAGTGTTCCCCTGTTTGTCTTACCTTACCATCTTTAGTTTAGCAGAGACTGCCTAGTGCGCTCTCCCTCCCATTCCCTATTCAGGACTAGGCCCCAGGGAGATTCAGGGCCTCAGGTTCCGGCTTGGCGGTTGGTGGGGAACCAATATAGGGACTCGGTAGGAGTTCTAGGGAGAGATTAGATCTAGCCTAGGGGTCTCCAAATCCCTTTCTTAGTGTCAGGGCCAGGAAAGGTGTCCCTGGTCTCAGTTTACTCGCCAGTCCAATCGTGACATTATCTTTTTGTATCCCTTTCCTATTTTATACAGTTCAGCTACCTTTTCCCGTAGATCCATTGACAATTCCTTTGCTTTCCCCATGACTCACAATATAGAAATGTCAGTGGCTGGATGAAAGATGCAAGAGTCTGTCTGGATCAGCTTTTATGCACACACTGATTACAAGCAAACAGGTCACAGGTGAGGTTGTTACCTTTAGTAGCCATTCAAACCCATTTGTATCAACTTCTGTGCATGATATCAAGCCAAAATCACCAGGGTATGGTGACTTTTGATCATGGTCATTTGGATGTTTTGGGTTGTCATTATGATTTAAAAAAAGAAAACATAGTAGTTTGACAATAAATGGCTTCACCCAACCACTAACCATGAGTGGAGAAAGTTTTGGTGTTATCATTCATATTCTCTGAAAAAAGGCCAAGAAAGCAAAAATTCTGAAAGGTATGTAAACTTTTGAGCACAAATGTATATACCAGGATGGTGAGTCATATATACAAGGATCAGAGAAAAGAGGGAGACACAAAAGCGCAAATAGGGTCTTATCAAACGTTACACAGAGTTGCCCATCAAGAGAACTACTCACCTGGTGAGAGTGAAGGAAAGACATATATTAATGGCGGCTGCTGCAGATCCACAGGTCTGTGCAGGACCTGGTTGAAGCATACACTTAGGTAGGAAGTAAGGATCATCCCCGCACTGCCGCAAGAAGAATTACAAAAATTGTAGAGGTTTCAGCGTGGTTTATTCTACGCGTTTCAGGGTTCAGGTGACCCCTTCATCAGGACAAACCAAAAATATTGTACAATAGTCATAGGCATACAGGGTTTAAGTACACATCAGCATTTGAAAACGACGCCCAATGGATCAGATGACACCCAGTGTCAAAGTTCAGGCTCATCAGAAAGTTCACATGAAGATTAAAAGTCATCAGAGAAATACAAATTAATATCTTACACAGTTAACCTTGTTTTTGTTTGTAGGATAACAAAATTGAAAAAGAGAGATATCATGGAAAGAGAAAAAAAAAGTGGCGAGAAACACAGTCTCACTGAGAAAAAAGGTGGAATCGAACTCACATAGGAGTGATAGAGTAAATTCAGAGGTGAGGTTTTTATTAATAAAATTATTTAATATTATCTTTTAAAATTTATAAATAAAAAAGTATTTTAACTATGGTTCAAGGTTGGCAATCTGTGCTCTTCAAGAGTCCATCCTTCCTGCTCAGTAGCTCAGAGTAAATGCCTTCACCTCTGAATTTATTCTAACACTACTATGTGACAGAAGAGGACAGCGCCGCATACAAGTTTTTTATTGTGAATTAACATACCAGGCAACCGCCCCCTCCATGTATTGGTAGGCTGTGAGCGGTTGTTTCATCGGTATTCTTGCACCTGTGTTGCCATCTTAATTATATGGGTCCACTGCATCCTGATAGTGCATTTGTCTGGAGGCCTAGACGGGTAAACCTTTTTGCTCTTTTGCTGTTTTCTATTATTAGAGGATTTTTAAGTCCTCTTTCTGTGCTATTTCAGTGTTAGGATTTAGTGTTAGGTACCCGTAAACGTGGAGACCTTTGGCGCAGGTTACAGGCTCACGTATTTTGGCCAAAATATCAGCTAATACTCCACATTTTTTAATGTGTTTTTTGCACTTTTTATTCAGGGTGCAGTTGGACCCATTTGGTCTTGTAAACTGCGGCGTCTGTTCACATGGCATGCATTTTGATAGCGCTGGGCCAGCCCACCTGAGCTAATAGAAGGGTGTCACTACTAGGCTGGCCTGGATGCTGTGCATGGCCATAGTGTGAACAGCGCAGCATACAAGTTTTTTATTGTGCATTAACATATCAGGCAACCGTCCCCTTCATGTATTGGTAGGCTGTGAGCGGTTGTTTCATCGGTATTCTTGCACCTGTGTTGCCATCTTAATTATATGGGTCCACTGCATCCTGAACCTTTTTGCTCTTTTGCTGTTTTTCAAAAAGTACCAGATATGCTCTTTAGGACACATTCAGTATTTGGTCAGTATTTTACCTCAGTATTTGGTCAGTATTTTATCTCAGTATTTGGTCAGTATTTTACCTCAGTGTTTGTAAGCCAAAATCAGGACAGGAACAATCTAACAAAAGTATAATTGAAACATGTCACCACTTCTGCATTTTCAACCACTACTGCTTTTGGCTTTCAAATATTGATGTAAAATACTGAACGTGTGAACAATGCCTTAAGAGGATAAAAATTTTGATGGGAGTGCTTCTTTAAAAACAATCATACATATCCCCTTATCTATAATGGGGTCTGTTTAGTTTCCATTAGGGCAACCGAACAGGCCCTATTATAGTTGTCATATTAGTTTCCATGACCCTCCTTGAGTCTGACTCTTTAAATATAGGACATCAAGGATGAATATCGCTATTATGCCTTGTAGAGATGAGCGACTTTGCCTTTTCTCGGCAAAACCCGACTCTCGCAAAAGTCGGGTCAAACGCAATCGGCTGATTATCGTGAAAAGTCGAAGACCGACTGAAACATGAAACCCAATGCAAGTCAATGGGGAAGAAAAGTCGGCAGTAAGTGGAGGACAGGAAACACACCTACAGTGCCCATTTTAATGCCAAAAACATCAATTCTTATTACTTAAGCTTGTCAACCTTAATTTACTTTATAATAATAGATAGGCATTGAAAACTGGGGGTTATTTGGCTAAAGTTGTGGGGGGGGGTAGGGCTGGCTCCAGATTTTCGTGGGTCCAGATCCAAAGAGTGTCAATGGGCTCCTCTAACACATGCCACAATTCATGATCCTCTGAATCGGCAGAGAAATAGCGGTATAGTACAATGAAAAATACTTCACTTCTTACATCACATGACTGATATCCATTTTAAATTCTCCAATAGCTCCAAAAACGGACAGTATTTTACTCCATACAATATTATGGCTACCGCATAGTGCACCATACAGAGTAATAAGGCCCATATATTTCTCCATACAGAATCATTGGTCCCATATAATGTTCGATACAGTATATGAAGAGCTCCACATAATGCTACAGTATATGTTGGTCCCCATGGATGAAGCTCCACTGTCTTATGGGCCCAAATAATGCTCCATATATAATGGGCCCCATTTCTAATGCTCCAGTGTATAATGGGCCCTGTAAATGCTGCTCCAGTGTCTGATGTCCCCCATTTGGAAAGCTCCAGCATATGATGGGCCTCACGGATGATGCTCTAGTGTACGATTGGTCCAAATAATGCTCCATATATAATCTGCCCCATTTACAATGCTCCAGTATATGATGGGCCCCATGGATGATGCTCCAGTGTCTTATGTGCCCAAATAATGCTCCATATATAATGGGCCCCATTTCTAATGCTCCAGTGTATAATGGGCCCTGTAAATGCTGCTCCAGTGTCTGATGTTCACCTTTGGAATGCCCCAGTGTATGTGGGCCCCATATATCATTCTCCAGAGTATAGTGCTCCCCAAAAATTTCTCCCCACCTTTAAAACAATTAAATAAGTCTCCTCGCTAGGGAATCCCTGTACTCTGGACTCCTCGTCGTCCCCATCTTCCATCTCTCTGCACTTGGACTGGTTAGGCAGAGGGTGTACAGACGTGATGTCATCGCGCTCTCTGACCAGAATGTCACTGTCAGGAAATGCGGAAGACATCACGGCGGTGGAGCAGGGAGAGGTAAGTATTTCAACTTTGCAAGTGCTGTGATCCTGAGCAAGCAGGGGTGGCCCACTCGTTGGTGACGGCACTGACACAGGGCCCCTCATAGTACGGAGGTGTGTCTGATGGCAGGTGGGCCCTCCCACCGGCAGAGACACTTTTGCGTACTATGAGGGGCCCTGTGCCAGTGCCGTCGCCCATGAGTATGCCCCCCCACCTGCTCAAGGAACCTGCACTTTCATCTGCACCTTCCTCTTTGTCACCGTGTAAGGTGGTATAGTATGCGGGAAGGCGAACCTGAGTTTCATCAGGGTCAAATTCTGGCTGTGTAGAGTGTGAGGGGAATGTAGTGGTCTGGGTCAATGTACCAGCAGAATCATCTAGCAGTGGCTGGGCATCAGTGCACTTGTGGTGCCCCAGGAGTACGGTTGCCACAGTGGCTTGGGAGCTACGAAGGGTCTCTCTAGCAGTTAAACCAACACACAACACATTTCCCACTCCAGGCCAGCAGGGAGACCTCTGAACCTGACTGCTGAGGAGCTGCTCTCTGTGGTCGGGAGGAGGTAAGTTAGGGCACTCTGTGCAGGGAAGGGGAAGTGTGTGGACATGAGAAGGTGAGCTGGAGGATGAACAGAGTTAAGGCTCACTCCTATCTGGAGCGCATGGTCCGGATTCCGGTCTCCGAGTTTGTAGGGACACTGACGTTCCTGCAGCAGAAACCGGAGGATGTAGCAGCTGTAAATGCTCTGTACCCAACTAAGGCTCGGAGGCCCCAGCATCGATGTGTGGGAGCCAGAAGGAAAAGGCTATGGCTGCCTGCCATACGAGAAAGTTCCAAAAGAGAGTCAACAGGGGGAACTTCATTGAACTCAGTACTGCGAGTACCTCAGATAAGCGCTAGAACGGAGGCCACACTACCTATTTGCAGAGAGAGAATTCCAAATTTGCTTCCAGGCTGACCAACTCCTTCTCCATCTGTACTCTGGGTCCTGGACGGCACTTACCAAGTACAGGTAAAGGAACTGCACGACTGTGTCTGTCATCTTTCTCCTGCGCCTGGCGCACGGCTCTGCTACATGCTGCACTGCACACCATCTACCAACTTTTTCATCTGCCCTGCGACTACGGCCCTACCTGTGCAGGGCTTCTACATATTAGCTGCACCACAACATCTGTCCCAGAGAAGCGACACTGCAGCGCTGGTCAATCTGATCAGAAACCACAGGTGGCGTCACGTATCATTCACCTATAAACGTTATTCACCCCTTTGCATGGATGCCCAGGGCCACGGACCGGGTCACCACCACCGTGACACATCCCTCTGAAACACCGGCCCCTTACCGATTAACTCCACTGCCCTAGCTGGCGACCCACACTCCATGTCAGATTCATCTAGGACTGGGGAATTCACAATTTGATTGCTCCCAACCCTGGTCCCCCATGTTATAGAAAGTCAAACCCCCAAACTGCTACACTCAGAAACCCCTCTAATCTTATTAATATTCCCTGCATGCCATCTGTCTCTCTTAATTGTGCCCTTTGGAATTCTCGCTCAGTGTGTAATAAACTCTCCTTCATCCATGACTTCTTCCTTTCTAATTCTCTTAACCTCCTGGCTCTTACTGAAACCTGGATCCAGCAGTCAGACACTACCACTGCTGCTGCTCTTTCATATGGGGGATTACACTTCTCTCATACCCCAAGATCAGACAAAAGAGCAGGTGGAGGCGTTGGTCTGCTTCTATCACCAAAATGTACCTTTCAGGTTATCCCTCAAGTATCCACACTAGTCTTCCCTTCTTTTGAGGTCCATGCTGTCAGACTCTACACCCCCTTCTCCATGCGAGTTGGCGGTAGTGTATCGTCCCCCAGCCCCTCCCATCAGTTCCTGGATCATTTTGCCACTTGGCTTCCACATTTTCTCTCCTGTGACATCCCTACCCTCATCATGGGCGATTTCAACATCCCCATTGCTCTTCCCCTCTCCCCATCTGCTACTCACCTTTTATCTCTAACCTCCTCGTTTGGCCTTTCGCAGCTTACTAATTCTCCAACGCATGAAGATGGAAACTCCCTCGATTTGGTCTTCTCTCGGCTTTGTGCAGTGGATGATTTCACAAACTCCCCTCTCCCGCTCTCTGATCACAACCTTCTTTCATTCTCTATCAAGAACTGCCAGGCCGCTCAGGTCACCCCCACTGTCCATACTTATAGAAACATACAGGCCATTAACACCCAGAAACTTACGATGAACTTGCAGTCTTCATTGGCCCCTATCTCCTCCCTCTCATGTCCTGATTCTGCACTTAAGCATTTCAATGAAACACTTCAAACTGCCCTGGATGATTTTGCACCTCCTATACATAGAACAACATGACAAAGACAGCGACAACCTTGGCACACCCTGCAAACACGTTTCCTGCAGCGGTGCTCCAGGTGTGCTGAACGTCTATAGAGAAAATCCAATCTACACAAAGATTTCATCCATTATAAGTTCATGCTTAGAACATACAACACTGCCCTTCACCTCTCCAAACAAACCTATTTCAACACCCTCATCACCTCACTGTCTAATAACCCGAAATGTCTCTGACACTTTTCATTCCCTGCTCAACCCAAGAGTGTAGGCCCCAACCACAGAGCTTCGAGCTGACGATCTGGCCAATTACTTCAAAGAAAAAATTGATCATATCCGACAGGAAATTATCTCCCAATCATCTCATACCATGCACTGTCCTCCCTCCCCCACTGCATCTAGCTCACTCTCTGAGTTTGAACCAGTCACAGAAGAAGAAGTAAGCAGGCTCCTTGCATCTTCTCGCCCAACCACTTGCACCAGTGACCCATTTCCGTCACATCTGCTCCAGTCCCTTTCCCCTGCTGTCACCCCTCACCTAACTAAAATATTTAACCTCTCTCTCTCTTCTGGTATCTTTCCCTCCTTATTTAAGCATGCCATCATACATCCACTACTTAAAAAACCATCCCTCGACCAAAACTGTGCCGCTAACTATAGACCTGTCTCTAATCTTCCCTTCATCTCTAAACTCCTGGAACGCCTGGTCCACTCCCGTCTGATCCGCTATCTCTCTGATAACTCTCTTCTCGACCCTCTCCAATCCGGTTTCCGCTCTCTACACTCTACTGAAACTGCCCTCACTAAAGTCTCTAATGATCTACTAACAGCTAAATCTAACGGTCACTACTCCATGCTAATTCTCTTGGATCTCTCTGCAGCATTCGACACGGTGGATCATCAGCTCCTCCTCACTATGCTCCGCTCCATCGGCATCAAGGACACCGTTCTCTCCTGGTTTTCCTCCTATCTCTCTGACCGCTCCTTTACTGTATCTTTTGCTGGCTCCTCCTCCTCTCATCTTCCCCTTACTGTTGGGGTTCCTCAAGGATCGGTTCTAGGCCCCCTCCTCTTCTCCTTGTACACTGTCCCTATTGGTCAAACAATCAGTAGATTTGGTTTCCAGTACCATCTATGCTGATGACACCCAATTATACGCTTCTTCTCCTGACATCATGCCAGCCTTTCTAGAAAACACCGGCGATTGTCTAAACGCTGTGTCTAACATCATGTCCTCACTATATCTGAAACTGAACCTGTCAAAGACTGAACTCCTTGTGTTTCCTCCCTCAACTAATGCACCTATACCCGACACTGCCATTTCCGTGTGTGGTTCCACTATTACTCCCCAGCAACATGCCCGCTGTCTTGGGGTCATACTTGACTCCGAGCTTTCATTCACCCCCCACATCCAATCACTGGCTCGCTCTTGTTATCTGCATCTCAAAAACATTTCTAGAATTCGACCTTTTCTTACCTTTGACTCTGCACAAATTCTTACTGTTTCTCTTACTCATTCTCATCTGGACTACTCTAACTCTCTTCTAATCGGTCTCCCTCTTACCAAACTTCCCTTCCTCCAATCTGTCTTGAATGCTGCAGCCAGGATCATATTCCTCACCAATCGTTACACCGATGCCTCTACATTGTGCCAGTCCTTACACTGGCTACCCATCCACTCCAGAATCCAGTACAAACTTATTGCCCTCACCCACAAAGCACTCCATGGCTCAGCACCACCCTACATCTCCTCCCTTGTTTCAGTCTACCACTCTACCCGTGCCCTCCGTTGTGCTGATGACCTGAGGTTAGCATCCTCGATAATCAGAACCTCCTACTCCCGTCTCCAAGACTATACACGTGCTGCACCAATTCTTTGTAATGCACTTCCCAGGTCAATACGAGTAGTCCCCAATCCCTACAATTTTAAGCGTGCCCTGAAAACTCATTTATTCAGACTGGCCTACCGCCTCATCACATTAACCTAACTATCCCAATGTAAGCCAAATCTTGTTCCTGAAGCTCCGGCTTTAAAAGCGGTCTACCTACTCCCAGAAAAGGGAGCCTTCAAGGCCTTGTGGAGCCAGACGATGACGCAGGCTCAACAACTCCTGCCTTAGGTGCTATTGTGCTTTTGCCACTACCAGCAGGTGCACCACCACCATCAGTACCAGTTGGCAAACCCCACCCACTTCCACGGCCTCTTCCACCATACTTCCTCATTTTTGGTAAAATGTACCCAAAATACCACCAGCTATATGGTACTGTAAAACAAGGTACAAGGTGTATATAGTATTGGGGAGAATTTGAATCTCCCTAGAGATTTTAGGAGGCTGAACTATTATCTCAGGCCCACTATAGATTACACCTCAATTTAACAGGCTGAAATAGGCTGATGCATGACAAGGTACAAGGTGTGTATATAGTATTGGGGAGAATTTGAATCTCCCTAGAGATTTTAGGAGGCTGACAGTGATGCTCTCAGTCCAAGTATGGCAGCAGGCAGCCTAATAAGCAGGACTGCTGCACACAAAAGTGTGGAAAAATGAACCCTTGGTAACTGCAGAAAAGAGGAAGAAAAGTATTTTCACAGCAGTGTGCAAACAGCAATGCAGCTATCAGGGAGCCTTATAAGGCAGCCTAATAACCAACAGAGCTGATGCATAAAAATATATCCTCCCCTGTCACTGCACACAAACTGTTGTGTTGTACAGTGAAAATCGCTACCAGCAGAAGCAGTTTTTTTTTCTTCTTCTCTGCCTAACGCTCTCCCTTATTCAGAATTAGCAGCAGCAACCTCTCCCTATGCTAAGATCGGCAGAAGTAAGATGGCGGTCGGCGTGCACGCCCTTTTATAGCCCCTGTGACGCCACACAAAGCAAGCCAATCACTTGCATGCCCTTCTCAAAGATGGTGGTGACCGCTGCCCATGTCATCGCGTTGTCCTGAGTGTGCGTTCTCCATCATTGGCTGATAAAGGGCGCTGAAAGCATCATTTGAAACGCGACTTTGGCGCTTGGTCACCGACCTCATGGCCGACCTCACGCTATGGTCGGGTTTCGTTTCATGAAACCTGACTTTAGCGAAAGTCGGCGACTTATGAATTTGACCGACCCGTTTCGCTCAGCTCTAATCCCTTGTATTGTGTAAATCGTCCACAAACATATCTAATTTTGAAAAAGCACTGTCTGTTGAGCCTCACTCCTAAAGTACATCACTTTTTTCACTTTTGCTGGTATTTTTGGGTGGAAAGGGGAGGCACGTTAGGGGTCCTTTTACCGTAGACTCTGACTCATTACTTTACTTGGGTGCTGAGGGTTTATCGGGGTTGGGGGGTGCGCTTTCAGCTTCATCTGCCTACAGCACCAAAATACCTTGTTCCGGCCCTGCCAGTGAGCGTATACAATCATATGCACACAAAACAGTGAACATATACAGACAGTAGTCGTAAATGCAGCAATTCATGTGTTGTCTTCTCTGACTGTTGTCTCTCACTTTCAAAACTCATGCATTTTGCCCCAGATAATAATGTTGCCTCTCTTGGGGCCTCATGTAGACTCTATATAGTAATTTCCTTGAAATAATAGAACCCCCTTTGAGGCCCTGAGAAGAAAATAACAACTTATACTCAAATAAACCCAGTCAACAAAATGAGTTGGGACTAGGGATAGGCAAACCCAAACAGTAAAGTTTGGGGTCCATACTGAAAACCTATTGTCCATGCACTGACCCAGTAAACAGACTTCTCCAGGAAGTCTGTGTTATTGTTTGGGTTCAACAGCCTAAATAATGCCTGATGAAATGCTGCAGCACAGCCAATCAACAAGATTTATTGTGTTGGCACTTCTGGATCAATATTTTACATATTATAAATATTTTAATGTGCCTGCTAAAGATTTGGTATGATTCATTTGTTGTACTGTATTTAATATTTACTGCTTTATATTCGTGACTGGGGCCTCTCTACATCTTATCAGGTGGAAGGTGCTATAGCATATAAATGCAGCCTCGTCTAGTGCCTTTGATCATCTAACCACCCCCTGGTGTGCTGGCCCCAGCTGCCATATTATCCCCAACCAGCTCCCACAATCCCTCTCTCCTGACCCTGTAGTGTAGCCTATATATGTAGTAGTTCCTAAGGGGAAGCATGCAATGTGGGGTACAGCATGCAAGCATCCCATAAGCAAAGCATCACAGAAGCTAAGCATCAAGTGAACGGCAGTTATCCATGGCAGTTAATCAGGGCAGGAGTCAGATAACCCACACTTTGCTTTCCCCTTTAACCATGTGCTTTATTTCTGTCCTCCTGTGCTCCCTTTCCATCGCGTCCTTCCTCCATCACGACTCATACACATCAGCCCCTCTATACTTCCCTCTCCCATGTACAGCTCCCATGCACTCCTCACCTTCCTGAGAAACCTCAGTCCATCTTGTCCAAACACATCGCAGAAAAAAACTACTTACAATTCCAACAACTATTTGCTCTTTATCTTCCTTCTCCTACTGATTTCAGGTGACATCTCCCCCAACCCTGGTCCACCATCCCCCAACCTCAACCCCTACCCTACCTCATATCAAAATCATAATAATCTTATTAATATTACTTGCGCTCCCTCATCTCCATCTTTTAATTGTACCCTCTGGAATACACGGTCTGTTTGTAACAAGCTTCCTTTCCTGCACAACTACTTTCTGAACAACTCTCTTAATCTGTTGGCCCTCACTAAAACCTGGATTCAGGATTCTGACACAGTCTCTCCTGCTGCCATTTCCTATGGTGGCTTACAATTCTCCCATTCCCCGAGACCCACAAACAGACTTAGTGGTGGAGTCGGCATACTCCTGTACCAACAATCCACTTTCCAGGTCGTCCCCCCCGGTTCCATCAATTTCATTCCCTTCTTTTGAGGTCCACACCATCAGGCTCTTTCGTCCCCTCCCCTTCAGAGTAGCGGTCATTTACCGGCCCCTAGGCTCACCCACCCACTTCTCAGCCTGGTTGCCGCACTTCATGTCCTCAGAACTACCAACTCTTATCCTGGGAGACTTCAACATCCCCATTAACAGCCCTACTTCCACATCTGCATCCTAGCTTCTATCACTAACCACCTCTCTAGGCCTCTCGCAGCTTTCAACCTCTGAGACACAAAAGGATGGTAACACCCTTGATCTGGTCTTTGTCCAGCTCTGTTCAATCTCCCACCTAAATAACTCACCGCTTCCACTCTCTGACCACAACATTCTCTCCTTCACGCTCACAAATCCTCGCCCACCCCAGCTCACTCCTACCTACCACACATTCAGAAATCTACAAGCCATTAATCCTCAGACACTTTCTGACTCCCTATACTCATCACTGTCGCCAATCTCCTCTTTTTCCTGTCCTGATCTGGCTGTTCATCACTACAACGACACTCTTAGAAGCACCCTTTACCAAGTAGCTCCCCACACCCTCAGAATCTCCAAGCACAGAGTAAAACAGCCCTGGTTCACATCGCAAACTCAACTACTCCAGCAATGCTCTAGGAGTGCTGAACGCCTATGGAGAAGAACCTATAACGCTTCCCTTCACCTCGCCAAACAGACTTACTTCACCACCCTGATCTCCTCACTAGCCAACAACCCCAAGAAACTTTTTGACACTTTTCACTCCGTCCTCAGGCCAAAAGCACAAGCCCCTATCACAGACATTTGCGCTGATGACCTGGCCTCCCACTTTACAGAAAAAATAGATAATATCCGTCAGGAAATTTGCTCCCAACCACCAAGTGCTTTGACTCCCATCCCTTCCTGTATCTCCCATGGCTCACTTTCCTCATTTGATCCCATCACAGAAGAAGTCTCCAGACTCCTCTCTTCCTCTCGTCCGACAACATCCACTACCGACCCCATTCCCTCATATCTCCTCCAGTCTCTCTCTCCAGTCGTCACAACTCACATAACAGCAAACTTTAATCTCTGCCTCTCCTCGGGCATTTTCCCATCCTCCTTCAAACACAACATCATTACTCCATTACTAAAGAAACCCGCTCTCGACCCATCCTGCACAAACTACAGACCAGTCTCCAATCTCCCCTTCATCTCTAAACTTTTGGAGCGCCTAGTTTACTCCTACCTTACCCGTTACCTCTCCACTCACTCCCTTCTACACCCTTCACAGTCCGGCTTCCGCCCCTACATTTGACTGAAACTGCACTCATCAAAGTGACCAATGACCTTCTGACAGCAAAATGTAACGGTGACCACTCTCTGTTCATTCTTCTTGACCTATCTGCAGCTTTCGACACTGTTGACCACCATCTCCTACTCTCTAGGCTCCAGTCACTAGGCATTAAGGACACTGCTCTCTCCTGGTTCTCTTCCTATCTTTCTGACCGCTCCTTCAGTGTTTTGTTCTCTGGCTCTATGTCATCTCGTCTTCCTCTCACTGTCGGGGTATCTCAGGGGTCAGTCCTTGGCCCCCTTCTCTTCTCTCTCTACATGACCCCAATTGGACAGACCGTCATCAGATTTGGCTTTCAGCACCATCTTTATGCTGATGACTCACAACTATATACGTCATCCCCGACCTTACCCCCGCTGTACTACAGAACGCCAGTGACTATCTGCCCGCAGTCTCCAACATCATGTCCACTCTCTATCTGAAACTCAACCTCTCTAAAACTGAACTTCTTCTGCTCCCACCGTCTACTAACCTCTCTAAATCTGACATTTCCCTCTCCGTGGGTGGCACCACAATAACACTCCAGCAGCAGGCGCGCTGTCTGGGTGTTATGTTTGACACCAATCTCTCCTTCACATCCCATATATAATCCCTTGCCCCCTCTTGCCACTTACACCTAAAGAATATCTCTAGAATCCACCCTTTTCTCACCATGGAAACAACAAAAACCCTCACTGTAGCATTGATCCACTCCCGCCTGGACTACTGCAACGCTCTATTAATTGGCCTCCCCGTTACTCGACTGTCCCCTCTCCAGTCTATACTTAATGCAGCAGCCAGGGTCATCTATCTGGCTAATCGGTACTCGGACACGTCCACTCTTCTCCAGTCCCTACATTGGCTGCCCATTCATTATAGGATCCAATTCAAAGTACTTGTTCTCACCCAGAAAGCTCTCCACAGTGCAGCACCCCCCTACATCTCCTCCCTCATTTCTGTCTATCGGCCTAACCGACCGCTGCGCTCTGCAAACGACTTTCAACTAACCTCTGCACTAATCCGTACCTCTCACTTCCGACTCCAAGACTTCTGCTGCGCTGCACCAATCCTCTGGAATGCTCTACCCCAAGAAATTAGGACTATCCACAATTTGCATAGTTTCAGCTGCTCCCTCAAAACACATTTGTTCAGAGCGGCCCATCACGTTCACTGATCAAAGTCATTCTATGTGTAAGTGTGCATGTGTAGTGAATGGGCTATCTCCATCTATCCCTCACTCCCTCAAGATGGCTGGACCATCATTGTAAATACACCATTGTAAATACACACCTGTACCTTGTATCTCCCCCACCTCATTGTAGATTGTAAGCTCTTGTAGGAACGTGTGCTGACCGGGGGGTGGTCCCTTTTTCGCCGCCTCGAACAGACTTGAGACAGAAACTGATGTGCGTTCAACAGGTCCTCTTTATTGGCCACCCTCTTGACGACCGCAGCACCACACAGCAGCTGCACGCAGCACCACACAGCAGCTGCACGACATCTTCCACGCACAGGCCTGGGTACCTTTCACTTTTCTTCTCTTTCCTCTTACAGTGACGTCACTCGCTGTTCTTTCACTGTGGCTGCCATTAGGCCCACGGCCACAGCACTTCCCCTGCCCAAGTCCGTCCGTCTGGTACTCCCAGGGCTTTCTCTGTCTGCGGCTCTCCTGTCAGGGCCACCCCCCCTGACTGCCTTTCTCCTCAGTCCCTTCTAGAGCTTCCTCTTCTGTCCATCTCTCTCACTTCCATCTCTTCTCCTCCTGGACTGGCCTGCTTCTGGAACTCTCTACCACTATTTATTCCCCCCGGGAATTCCCCTCTAGAGCTCCTGTAACTCCGCCCTCTATGACTCTGGGGTTTCGTAGCCTTAAGCTGTTGGTAAGCCCTTTCCTCACTGCTCCCTGTTTCCATCTTGTGACCAAGCTACAGTACTACACTGTCTTCTTTTCCTGCTGTTCTTGGTTTTCCCCTAGTGGCCAAACCCAGTATTTTACCATCTTCTACTGTCTCTAGCTGTCTCCCCACACACATATACAGCAGTCCTCGTCAAGCACTTTTACGGCACATTTTACATTTACCTTCCTGCTGCAGACAGGTCCATAGGTCAGTCTACTTCCCTACATACCCCCTTCCTTTTACCATTGTCGTCCTGGACAATCTCGTCCCCCTCATTTTCCTTTCTGAAGCTTCCCCACCTTCTTTTTGTCTGACCAGTCGTTAAGCAAAGCCCATGATACACAGGGAGCCAATCCAGACTGGGGGCCCTCATGCTCTGAGTAGCTTACGGCTACTCACTGGTGCATACTCCTCTGACAATTTCTTTCTGGTTGGGATAGGACCATCCGGATTTCTTAAAGGGTGCGTACCTCCCACTTTTCTCACTTTCAACATCATTTTGCAATTTGGAGCGCAATGACCGAGGCTCTGGCCTACTAGGTCACTGCAAGCTTCCCTCTTTCAGTTTGGGATGCTTGTGGTACTCAGGATCTGATCTATGGACCGCTGTCTGTTTCAATTCCACACACTTTCTTGTCCCTTCAATTTAAATCAGTCATGGTCGGCATTTTTCTTACTACAGTACCTGGGACCTGTTGAACATTCTCTTGTATAACATTTCAAACTAACTATACATACTATACATAGTTTCAACATACACTACTCAACATACACTACTTTTGACGGGCACAACATTTACCATATTTCCTGCAACATTCTACTTTGATTATCATCTTAATATACTAGATTTAAACTACTCACTAGTTCCGTAATTTATTTACTAAAGAACTACTCTTGATATGAAACGATACACTTTTTCTCTTTCTCCATTATATCTCTATCTGTATCAACCAGAATCATTATGCAATATTTCAAACATTGTCAAAAACATTAAGCCAAAAAACAGTTCCACATGGCCAGGTTTAGACGCCTCTAGACCAATACATAAAACCAAACTAGAAAAACAGGGAGATATCTAAATTTATAAATGATGTTTGAGCATGATCGTATAATTACCACAAGTTAGTACATAGTTCAATACTCAAAAGTCTAACTATAAAGATCAAAATCCCTGGAAAGAAAAATAGAGGCCAATAATATTTCCAAAAATCATACAAAATGTATTAATCATAATAAAATGTGACAAAAAACAGTCTTGGGTATACACACACTAGAAAATCAGAAATAAAAGGAGAGGATGATCGGGTGTGAAATGGGAATGTCAAATTCACAAATGCATTTACAAAAGTAATGAAAATAAAGCATGGTACAAGAATTAGTATCATAGTTGTCCTCAAATAATATGTAAATGCATGCATATGAACTAATGAGGTATAATTGTACACCTGACAGAGAAAAGAAAAAAAGAGCGGGTCCCGCTCATAAACCCGCAATGCGATGGGGCCGCAACAGGTTCCTGCTGATGATAACAGCAGGAGCTAAAGTCTATTGAAGGGTGAAGGTCCGTGTGTAAACACACTGTCATATCTGGCTAGACTAATAGTACAGAGTTCTAATCTAAGATATATTCAACAAGCAAGGTATGACAGTAGGTGCATATAGAATTAATTACCTTCGGACATAGTGCTGTATGGTCGCAGAGCAGGGGACAGGTGGAGCCCGCTTAAGCCTCGACGCGCGTTTCACCACTTCCTTGTGGTTTCATCAGGAGGCGTGGTCTATTATGAACGTCATGGGCTTTTTATAGTCCAGTTGTAAGGTCTCGGCAAATCGGCACACATCCAGCGTGTCATGCCCGCCTATAGGAGTGGAGGGACGCACACGCGCCCACAGCAATGAGGAGGAGGATCATAAGATCATCACTACACATTGCCCGGGCAACGCGCGCATCATCCCGACACCATGGCAGGATCATAGCGCACGCGTGGAGTGCGTCTGTGCCCAGGAAATTAATGGAAGAGAATAGCAGCCTTTAAATGGTTATAACAGAGTAGTGGTAATGATATACAAAGGTCAAGATAAATCAAAAGAAAGAGAGCGCTAAATGTTTTAGAATATAATCTACAACTGCCAGATGTATAACAAATAATATATATACAAGACTATATAGGAATCATAATTAGGGGTACATAGCCTCATACATAGTCACCTATTACGTTTGGATTTAGAAGAAGGCACATACAAGGACAAGCTATTAGATATAAGAGATACAGCCATTATTTGGATTATAATGTAAAACATTAAAGTTTATTTTCATTACTTTTGTAAATGCATTGCTGTGAATTTGACATTCCCATTTTCACACCCGATCATCCTCTCCTTTTATTTCTGATTTTCTAGTGTGTATACCAAAGCCTGTTTTGTCACATTTGGTTATGATTAATAAATTTTGTATGATTTTTGGAAATATTATTTGCCACTATTTTTCTTTCCAGGGATTTTGATCTTTACAATTAGACTTTTGAGTATTGAATTATGTACTAACTTGTGGTAATTATACTATCATGCTCAAATATCATTTATAATTTAGATATCTCCCTGTTTTTCTTGTTTGGTTTTATTGTCAAAAACGTTTTTCTTTTTTAAAATAACGGTGCGCCCCCTTCCTTTGTGGAAAGCACCCCCATACAACCCTGCCATGTGAAGAGATGGGGTTTCGTACCCCCAAGGGGATGCGGAACAGTCCTTCATGCTGCCCAACGGCGCGCGGTCAGTCCCGGTAGTCCGTTTGCTTCAGCTGTGCTCCGGGCCGTCTCTTGATGGCCGCTGTTCTTCGCCGGCAAAGGGAACTCAACAGGCGCGGAGCCCCCGGGATGTCTTGGCAGTTCCAGGGCCATGGGTGTCCTTCATGGATGGCACCCGAGAGTCTGCATCCCCCTTCTCATGCAGCAGCGCCCAGATTTCCCGCTCTTTGGCCTTCTTCTGTGAGATGACGTCCGCAATCCAGACAGAGGGCCCGGTATAGGATGGGGAACCTGGCGAGTAGGCCGCAACCGGAGCCAAGAGCAGGGCAGAGGCGGCCGCAGGCACCGGCGAGTAGGCCGCAGCCGGAGCTGAGAGTGAAGCAGAGGCGGCCGCGGGCATCAGTGAGTAGGCCGCAACCGGAGCCAAGGACGGGGCAGAAGCATCCGCGGGCACCGGTGAGTAGTCCGCGGAGCCTGGTGAGTAGGTCGCAGCTGGCGCCGAGAGTGGAGTAGAAGCGGCCACGGAGTAGGCCGCAGCTGAGACCAAGGCGGCCACGGGCACCAGCGAGTAGGCCGCAGCCGAGGATGGAGCAGCGGCGGATGTGGGTGTCGGTGAGTAGGCCGCGGAGGTGGGAGATTATTTCTTGTCTCATTAATTACTCACATCCTCAAAGTAAAATGGGTTTGGTTCATGGTTTGCACACAGACACTTTATTGTAAGCAGTAGTCAGGTGCCATGATGTATTTTTTGGCTGCACATAGACACTTTATTACTGGCAGCGGTCAGGAGTCTTGTTATTTAACTATGAGTATACTGTTAATG
Organism: Dendrobates tinctorius; assembly: GCF_039654945.1. Classification (NCBI taxonomy): domain Eukaryota; kingdom Metazoa; phylum Chordata; class Amphibia; order Anura; family Dendrobatidae; genus Dendrobates; species Dendrobates tinctorius. The sequence goes on from NW_027361770.1 coordinate 13,087,386, forward strand.
ACTTAGTTGCTTTCTATTTGTTTACAATTCTGTGCAACACTTTAAAAATGACAACCATGAGCATTTTTTGATATGGGGTATATATCATATTTTATACCACCTAGCGCTATATTTAATCATTTTTGATCTGGCTGACTGTGTTTGTTCCCAACCGTTTCTGGTTTGATCTGTGAGCACTCATAATATGTATTGTTTTAATATTGGCTAATAAATTGATTTTTTAAGATATAAATATTTTTCAAACATTCTTGATATCCGTTTAGGATATTGTTGTTTTGACTACACCAAATGTAGGAATGTGTGCCGACCGGGGGGTGGTCCCTTTTCCGCCACCACGAACAGACTTGAGACAGAAACTGATGTGCGTTCAACGGGTCCTCTTTATTGACCGTCCTCTCGACGACCGCAGCAACCGCAGTACCACACAGCAGCTGCACGACACCTTCCACGGACAGGCCCGGGTACCTTTTACTTTTCTTCTCTTTCCTCTTACAGTGATGTCACTCGCGGTTCTTTAACTGTGGCTGCCATTGGGCCCACAGCCATAACGCTTCCCCTGCCTGAGTCCGTCCGTCTGGTACCCCCGGGGCTTTCTCTGTCAGTGGCTCTCCTGTCACGGCCACCCCCCTGACTGCCTTTCTCCTCAGTCCCTTCCGGAGCTTCCTCTTCTGTCCGTCTCTCTCCCTTCCGTCTCTTCTCCTCCTGAGCTCCTCCTCCTGGACTGGCCTGCTTCTGGAACTCTCTACCACTATTTATTCCCTGCCCCTGGGAATTCCCCTCTAGAGCTCCTGTAACTCCGCCCTCCATGACTCTGCGGTTTCATAGCCTTAAGCTGTTGGTAAGCCCTTTCCTCACTGTTCTCTGCTTCCATCTTGTGGCCAAACTACAGTACTACACCGTCTTCTTTTCCTGCTGTTCTTGGTTTCCCCCTAGTGGCCAAACCCAGTGTTTTACCATCTTCTACTGTCTCTGGCTGTCTCCCCACACACATATACAGCAGTCCTCGTCAAGCACTTTTACGGCACATTTTACATTTATCTTCCTGCTACAGACAGGTCCATAGGTCAGTTCACTTCCCTATACTCTCATGAGCATGGTTGTCTTATTTTGCTTAAATTATTTTATTGTTAACGTTGTTACTTATGACCTGTGTTTTGAAACTGTTAAACTGTAAAGCGCTGCGGAATATGTTGGCGCTATATAAATAAAGATTATTATTATTATCAATCACAGCCATGCCAAATATTGGCATGGCTGTTATTGGCAAACACACACTGTGTAAATAAAAAAAAAGAAGACTTGCAGTCCCCTCTATTCTTGAACCAATTCACCGTATTCCCTTACTAATATTATAAAATTATCAACTTTTATTTATCAAATTTTAAAATTGTCACAACAAAACAAAATACCAGCACTGCATCAAACCAAACCAAGTGATGATCACCATGGAAAAGTGCCTTACCTTACACTGGCCTGTTTGTCCCTACCTACCAGCGGATGTTGGAGCCCTAGGACCTACGCAGTGGGTTATTTATTGATAAATAAAAGTTGATAATTTTATAATATTAGTAAGGGAATATGGTGAATTGGTTCATGCAGTGGCCCCCCCACTCCTCAACGGCTGTTCCTATAGGGCCCTATAGTGGCAGGGATGTGAAAAAAGGTGTTAAATTGGTACAGTTGTGGCCAAAAGTATTGACACCCCTGCAATTCTGTCAGATAATACTCAGTTTCTTCCTGAAAATGATTGCAAACACAAATTCTTTGGTATTATTATCTTCATTTAATTTGTCTTAAATGAAAAAACACAAAAAGAATTGTCCTAAAGCCAAATTGGATATAATTCCACACCAAACATAAAAAGAGGGTGGACAAAAGTATTGGCACTGATCGAAAGATCATGTGTAACTAAATCACACTTGCGGCTAGTTGACATGGATTAAAGTTGACTCAACCTCTGTCCTGTGTCCTTGTGTGTACCACATTGAGCATGGAGAAAAGAAAGAAGACAAAAGAACTGTCTGAGGACATGAGAAACCAAATTGTGAGGAAGCATGAGCAATCTCAAGGCTACAAGTCCATCTCCAAAGACCTGAATGTTCCTGTGTCTACCGTGCGCAGTGTCATCAAGAAGTTTAAAGCCCATGGCACTGTGGCTAACCTCCCTAGATGTGGACGGAAAAGAAAAATTGACAAGAGTGGGACCGTGTTCTTTTCTTTGAATGCCTCATTTTTTCTCCTGTAAACTCTATGTTGATGCCTTTGCCCAAAAAGCAATACTTTTGTCTCATCTGACCAGAGAACATTCTTCCAAAATGTTTTAGGCTTTTTCAGGTAAGTTTTGGCAAACTCCAGCCTGGCTTTTTTATGTCTCGGGGTAAGAAGTGGGGTCTTCCTGGGTCTCCTACCATACAGTCCCTTTTCATTCAGACGCCGACGGATAGTACGGATTGACACTGTTGTACCCTCGGACTGCAGGGCAGCTTGAATTTGCTTGGATGTTAGTCGAGGTTCTTTATCCAACATCCGCACAATCTTGCGTTGAAATCTCTTGTCAATTTTTCTTTGGTTTCTCAAGTCCTCAGACAGTTCTTTGGTCTTTCTTTTCTCCATGCTCAATGTTGTACACACAAGGACACAGGACAGAGGTTGAGTCAACTTTAATCCATGTCAACTGGCTGCAAGTATGATTTGGTTATTGCCAACACCTTTTAGGTGCCACAGGTAAGTTACAGGTGCTGTTAATTACACAAATTAGAGAAGCATCACATGATCTTTCTAACAGTGCCAATACTTTTGTCCACCCTCTTTTTTATGTTTGGTGTGGAATTATATCCAATTTGGCTTTATGACAATTCTTTTTGTGTTTTTTCATTTAAGACAAATTAAATGAAGATAATAATACCAAAGAATTTGTGTTTGCAATCATTTTCAGGAAGAAACTGAGTATTATCTGACAAAATTGCAGGGGTCTCAATACTTTTGGCCACAACTGTAAGGTATTCTCAGACTGGGAAGGGGCCATGAATATTGTTGCTCCCCAGCCTAAAAGAAGCAGACCGCAGCCACCCTAGAAAAAGCGCACCTACGGTAATAGATATGCCAATTCTGGTGCTTTGCCCCGCTATTAACACTTGCCCTGGTGTGGTGGCAAGCACGGTAATAGTTGTGGGGTGGATGTCAGCTGTTTTATGGCTGCTGACATCAAGCCCATGGGTTAGCAATGGAGATGCATCTATAAGACACCCCCATTACTAACCCCAATGTCAAATGTAATAAAGACAGAAACAGAATAAAGTCTTTTAATTTAAATAAACACACAGACTCCTTTATTTAAAATAAAAACTGCCAAACCCTCTTTTACCTATATATTAATGTAATAATACAAAAGCTGAGTTATGCTCACCTTTCAGCTAATCCATTAATGAACATGCCCCACGACGATCTGGATGGTTTGGAGAGCGGTCACATCACACCAGCTGGAACACACTCAGTAGAGCAGGAGAAGGTCTGCCTTTGACTGGCGTTAACCTTAATAACTGTCACCTCTGGTCACACACATTCAAGTTCTCATGCTCAGCTCAGTGTCTCCTGGATGCACAGCTGAGTGGTCACATCAATGTAGCAGAGCTGGAACACATTGTGGGACATATGGATTATCGGAGGACTGGTTAGGAATACTGTGATTTTAATTTGTTTTGCAGTAATAAGTGACTAAAAGAGAGTGAGGAGTGTTTATTTCAAATAAAATAGTTTTTTCTGTGTGTTTATTTCAATTAAATGACTTTTTCTGTGTGTGTCTATATTTAATTTTCACTACAAGATTAATCTTATAGACTTCCCAATTTCCTTTTTCCTTTTTCCCGGTAGGGACACCGACTCACTCACAGCTGTTTTTTGGTATGCACTTGTTCAGACTAGCTCTTGATGTGTCGTCAGTTTTCTGTTATTTGTATGCTAGCTTTCTGACTGAGCACTCCACCCTTCACCAAGCTGTGGTTTTAATTACATCCAATCACATTTGGTTCTGACCTTCCTATAAATATAGGCTTTACCAAGTTATTAGCAGGAGGTAAGTGTTCACACTAGGCAGTTAGGTCAGGGACCCGTCCGATCCATGAGATTACCTTGACACTGGTGGATGGGCTCACATTTTTTGGCCAAATTTTGTGCTAAGCATCTCATGTGTTTTTTCCTACATTTCAAAAGCCATTAAGCTATTCACTCTTCATTTCACATTGATATGCCTTAATGCAATTGGGTGCAACCATTTCCTCATTTTGATACTAGCCATACCTGCCATGCCAATCTGTATACCAACGGTGCCTGCCTGCCATGCCACTCTGTTTAACAACCGTATCAACCTACACCTGTCATGCCATTCTGTATAACAGCTGTACTTGCCAACACCTGCCATGCCAGTCTGTACATCAGCCGTACCCACCTGCACCTGTCGTGACTTCCAGTAATCCTGCCTTGCCTGCTTGTACTAGTCAAGTTTGCCCAATCCTGGTCATTCCAAGTACCTGCCCCTTTGAGAGTCAGCTGTCATGTGTCTGAGATCCGTTCTGGAGTTACACCCCGAGTCTATCTGGAGCCAAGTCTTATCCTACCATCAGGGGCTTTAGCAAAGAGTCAGGTGTTTGTCTAGTCACGCCACTCCAAGCTATCCTCAGTCCAGGGCACAGTGATTCCACCACTATTCCCGTTACACACAGGTGATGGTATGCAGCAACATAATGGCAGCCAATGATATTGGCAGCAACAAAACTCTCTGGGCAAACATAAGTCTAGAGCAGCAAACCTGAACAAAGCTTCCGTTACAACTCAGAAAAAGTTCTACAAACTGATGTCAGACTCCACTTATCTTTCACGCAAACACAAGACAGATGTCTGGAGAAAGAAGGATTAGACAAGATGCATTTGGACCTTTTCAAAGTGTTTACTATAGTTGCTGTCCATCAGTTGAGAATCAAGCTTATTAACACTGGTCAACTAATACATATGTGATTTATTACACCATACCTGCTGCTTCAAGGGATGGAACAGACAGGAGTGGATCCCTGTGCAAGAACAGTACGCGGGCCCCTTGCAGTCCAATACCTCATCATAATTTACCCTTTATATGCCTGTGACAGAAGCGGGTTGCTGCTTTGGTGGTGGAGTTGCGCGCTCTTACCACTTGGGCTACTGTGCGGCTGCACAGACTGCACCAATTAAATGTCCCCCCGGCTTTGCCACTCCAACAATCTCTAAACTGTTTATCCATTCCTCAGAGAATACACTTCAAAACTCTCACATAGACATGCAAAGCATATCACAACTCCATACATTTCTGTACTCATCTCCATATACCTCCTTGTTAATTGTAAGCTTTAATAGACAGCGTCTCTCTCTTTCTATCCTTCTGTTTCCTGTATTGATAATCTAATATTCAAGGTCAAACTAGAAAATTATCATAAAAATTATGAATCATTTCTGTCTTTTCCAGCATTAATTGTAAAATTATGATAATTAGAAACACAATAATCCACACAAATTTCTCCAGATACAAAAAAAAATGCAAATATTTTTCTTTTTACAGAGACTGAATTTTTGAGTTTTTACACACTTACTGTAATTTTATGGATGGTTGGCCTTTTTATTCTGTAGATACATTTATTCTGTAAATTTGTTGTGAATTCATTTACGGTATTTAGCTTTTTATTTTGCTTTTAAGCAGTGTATTCATTCCATTTACTTCACATGTACAGCTCGTTGGAACCTTATGGCGCTATGTAAATACATTAAAAATAAGGATAATAATATTAATAATGTTCTTTTTCTCTATCTGTAGCAATAGATCTATAACCAGAACCAGAATGGGACAATAAAGCAGCCATGCCACACAAATCCCACCAGCCCACATGCTATAACACTCCCCCCACACCAGATTAGTGGATTTTACTATACTTTGTCGTGCCCCTCAACACTCCTCTTTAGGGCATGTGTACACAGTGCGGATTGTGCTGTGTATATATTCAGGACAGGAGGAGTGGTACTGTGCAATATATATACAGGACAGGAGGAGTGGTACTGTGCAAAGTATATATACAGGACAAGAGGAGTGGTACTGTGCAGTGTATATATACAGGACAGGCAATGTGGTACTGTGCAGTGCATATATACAGGACAGGAGAAGTAGTACTGTGCAGTGTATATATACAGTGGGTGCGGAAAGTATTTAAACCCCTTTAAATTTTTTTCTCTTTGTTTCATTGCAGCCATTTGGTATATTCAAAAAAAAGTTCATTTTTTTCTCATTATTGTACACTCTGCAAACCCCATCTTGACTGAAAAAAACTGAAATGTAGAAATCTTTGCAACATTATTAAAAAAGAAAAACTGAAATATCACATGGTCATAAGTATTCAAACCCTTTGCTCAGTATTGAATAGAATCACCATTTTGAGCAAGTACAGACATGAGTCTTCTTGGGAATGATGCAACAAGTTTTTCACACATGGATTTGGGTATCCTCTTCCATTCTTCCTAGCAGATCCTCTCCAGTTCCTTCAGGTTGGATGGTGAACATTAGTGGAAAGCCATTTTTCAGGTCTCTTCAGAGATGCTCAATGGTGTTTTGGTAAGGGCTCTGTCTGGGCCAGTCAAGAATGGTCACAGAGTTGTTCTGAAGCCACTCTTTTGCTATTTTAGCTGTGTGCTTGGGGTCATTGTCTTGTTGGAAGGTGAACCTTCAGCCAAGTCTGAGGTCCAGAGCACTCTGGAAGAGGTTTTCATCCAGGATATCTCTGTACTTGGCCGCATTTATGTTTCCTTCAATTGCAACCAGTCATCCTGTCCCTGCAGCTGAAAAACACCCTCATATCATGATGCTGTCACCACCATGTTTCACTGTTGGGATTGTATTGGGCAGGTGATGAGCGGTGCCTGTTTTTTTCCACACATACGGCTTAGAATGATCACCAAAAAGTTCTATCATCGTCTCATCAGACCAGAGAATCTTATTTCTCATAGTTTGGGAGTCCTTCGTGTGTTCTTTAGTAAACTCTATGTGGGCTTTCATATGTCTTGCACTGAGGAGAGATTTCCGTTGGGCCACTCTGCCATGAAGGCCAGACTGGTGGAGGGCTGCAGTGATAGTTGACTTTGTGGAACTTTCTCTGTGGAGCTCAGCCACAGTGATTTTGGGGTTCTTCGTTACCTTTCTCACCAAGGCTCTTCTCCCCCGATTGCTCAGTTTGACTGGACAGCCAGGTCTAGGAAGACTTCTCGTAGGGTCCCAAACCGCTCCCATTTAAGGATTATGGAGGCCACTGTGCTCTTAGGAACCTTGAATACTGCAGAAATGTTTTTGTAACCTTGGCCTGATCTGTGCCTTGCCACAATTCTATATCTAAGCTCCTTGGCCAGTTCCTTTGACCTCATGATTCTCATTTGGTCTGACATGCACTGTGAGCTATGAGGTCTTATATAGACAGGTGTGTACCTTTACAATTCAAGTCCTATCAGTTTAATTAAACTGGACTCCAATGAAGGAGTAGAACCATCTCAAGGAGGATCACAAGGAAATGGACAGCATGTGACTTAAATATGAGTGTTTGAGCAAAGGGTCTGAATACTTATGACCATGTGATATTTCCGTTTTTCTTTTTTAATAAATTTGCAAAAAATTCTACATTTCTGTTTTTTATAGTCAAGATGGGGTGCAGAGTGTACATTAATGAGGAAAAAAATGAACTTTTTTGAATTTACCAAATGGATGCAATGAAACAAAGATTGAAATTTTTAAAGGGGTCTGAATACTTTCCGGATCCACTGTAGCAGACAGGAGGAGTGGTACTATGCAGTTTATTGTAGTGCAGCAGTATCCACGCTGTGCAGTGATGGAATTGCAGCACCTCTTGCTGCTTCTGGAACTGTAGCTCCTGTTGCTGCTGAACAACGACCACCTGTTTCAAAAGCGCCTCCATTTTTCCAGCAGGCTTGCTCACCGACATGCAGCACGCTTTATGGTATGCCTCAGTTCACACTGCCTGCATTCTCCAACCACGTGTGGTGCAGCGGTATCCACGCTGTGAAGTGATGAGGCTGCGACCCAGGAAAGTTCAAAACAAAAGTCGCTTTAATGCTCAACTCATAAAAATACACAGCACACGCTATCCTCCGGATTGCAGCCGGGAAACATATCCTCCAGATTGCAGGCAATAAACATGCCAGTCCACCTCTGGTTTACAGCCGGGCACAAGAAAGTCTACCTCAGGATCACAGCCAGGAACAGGACAGTCTACCTCCAAGACCTGTTGCCGTGAAAGACTGCACCGCCCCGTGTATGCTGTGGGTGCCAGGCCTTTCAGCTCCACTTGCCTGTGTTGCCTCACACAGGTGGAGCTCTGCTTAGCCCTCTGCTCTGCACTCTTGCAAAAACCAAACTGACACTGACACTATCCCTGACACCCAAACCCTATCCCAAATCCACCGTAACATCTCCGCCTGCACCTCGCTCAAGGTCCAGCAGTTTCTCTGATTCACCGTACTCTGCCCTCTCTCAGCACTGTAGTTAGCCCATGGTTCTGCTGTTGTGGCCACGTAAAAGATTGTTTCCTCCTTCGCATGACAAAGCTAAGAGGTTGAACTCTACCATCTCCAATCTGTTGGCCACGGAAATGCTGCCTTTCCGCCTGGTAGATACAGACGGTTTCTGAAAGCTGATGGCCGTCGCAGTTCCCCAGTACCAATTACCCAGTCGCCATTACTTTTGTAAGAATGCTGTGCCTGCGGTAAACCAGCTTGTCAGAGACAACATCTCGCTGACTGGGCACTGGGTGACTCTGGTGGCTGTGGGGATAGGCGCTGCTCTACAAGGCTTCGAATCTCCAAATCATGCAGGCAGTAGCGTAGCTACCGGGGGGGCAGAGGGGGCGGTGGCCCCGGACCCTGCTCTCTGAGGTGGCCTACCCGGAGCTACGCTAAGCAATTATATCGCGGTCAGATCAGTGAGCACTCAGAGCACCGCGGGAACAACAAGGAGGAAGAGAGGTGAGTATTGGATTTACTTTTTTATCAGGGTACATCATGCTATACTGGCTGCCTATGGTGGGTGCATTACACTATACAAACTGCTTATGGGGGTGCATTATACTGTACTGGCTGCCTATGAGGGTGCATTATACTACACTGGCTGCCTATCGGGGTGCATTATACTGTACTGGCTGCCCATTGGGGTGCATTCTTACTGTACTGGCTGCCTATGGGGGTGCATTATACTGTTCTGGCTGCCTATGGGGGTGCATTTAACTGAACAGGCTGCCTATGAGGGTGCATTATAGTGTACTGACTGCCTATGGGGGTGCATTATACTGTACTGACTGCCTATGGGGGTGCATTATACTGTACTGGCTGCCTATGGGGGTGCATTATACTATACTGGCTGCCTACAGTGGTGCATTATACTATACAGGCTGCCTATGGGGATGCTTTTATGAATGGGTCACCAAAGAGGATGGCAAAAACAGGCTAAGCCACCAGAAAACCAGAGAGGCTGGTAACTAAGCAGATTGCAGACCCCTGATCCTATCCACACAACTAGCAGTAGCCATGGAGCATACCTATGATGCCCTAGACGCCTCAGCACAGCCGGAGAGCTAACTAAGCCTAAAGCAAGAAAGGTGAAATCTAAACTGCCCCGGAGCAGACCCCAAAAGGAATAGATAGCCCCCAAACATATATTGTCGGTGAGACAAGATTAAACACAAACACAGACAGAAAAATAGACTGAGAAAATAAAGGGGCCCAAACAGACTAGACAGGACAGGAAAGGAAAGACACTGTCTGCAATCACGCAAAAACCCTGAAAAATCCAACACGTCTGATGAAAAAAACAAAGAAGACACACGACTTCGCCCCCACTATATCAGCACTCCGGTATGAACTGGGAGCAAAGCAAAAGAGACCAATATAACAGGGGACTGAACAAACTGACACAGGCTGTAACATATGGAGCGGTGGAACAGCACAGCCCCCAGTGGAGCAAGCTGAACCTGCACAGCAAGCAGAGAGAGACAAAACCACATCAGATGTAAAGGATTAGCAAATGAACCACTTAGCTGATCAAATGCAGGATCAGGGCAGGAGACATCAGACCTCTGAATGCACAGGAAAGCAATCACCAGCAGGGATTGCAGGAAGTCTGCAAACTTAAATACTCAAATCAGTAACCCCCTCATCATCATCAGGTGGCAGACCTCTGTCAATCTGGCCAGCTCCACTACCTCCAGTAACCACTGGAGGGAGCAGGGGGAGCTTCGGCTCAGAAGTCTGAGACAGGGAATTCACAACAGGGTGCATTATACTGTACTGGTTGCCTCTGGGGATGCATTATGCTATACAGGCTGCCCACATGGGGGTGCAATATAGTATACTGGCTGCCTATGGGGGTGCATTATACTTTACTGGCTTCCTATGAGGGTGCATTATACTATGCTGGCTGCCTATGGGGGTGCATTATACTATACAGGTTGCCTATGGGGTGCATTATACTATGCAGGCTGCCTATGGAGGTGCATTATACTATACAGGCTGCCTATGGGGAATGCATTATACTATACTGGCTGCCTATGGGGTTGCATTATACCATACTGGCTGCCTATGGGGGTGCATTGTACTATAGAGGCTGCCTATGGGGAATGGATTATACTATACAGGCTGTCTATGGGGGTGCATTATACTATACAGGCTGCCTATGGGGGTGCATTATACTATACTGGCTACCTATGGGGAACGCATTATACTATACAGGCCTATGGGAAGTGCATTATACTATACAGGTCTTTGGGGAATGCATTGTACTCTACAGGCCTATAGGGAGTGCTGTTATGATTGGGTCACCGAGGAGGAAAGCAAGACCAAGCTAAGCCACAGAAAACCAGAGAGGTTGGTAACTAAGCGGATTGCAGACCCCTGATCCTATCCACACAACTAGCAGTAGCCGTGGAACGTACCTACGATGATTCTAGACGTCTCGACACAGCCGGAGAACTAAATAAGCCTAAAGCAAGAAAGGGGAACTCTAAACTGCCCCAGAGCAGACCCCAAAGGAATAGATAGCCCCCAAACATATATTGTCGGTGAGACAAGATGAAAACACAAACGCAGGTAGGAAAACAGACTGAGCAAACAATGAGGCCCACACTAACTAGACAGGACAGGAAAGGAAAGACTCTGTCTGCAATCACACTAAAAACCCTGCATAAAATGCCCAACACGTCTGATAGAAAAAATACTGAAGTCACTAGACTTCACCCACTATATCAGCACTCTGGTATATTCTGAAAGCAGAGCAAAAAGAGGTCAATCTAATAAGGGACAAAAACAAACTGGCACAAACAGTAACATAAGGATGGAAATTCAGCACAGCCCCAGCCAGGGCTGGCTGACCACACAAAGCTGAAATAGACAAAACCAAATCAAATGTGAACAATAGCAAAAGAACACTTAGCTTGAGCATTCAGGGACTGAGCTGGAATCTAAGACCTCAGGAGGCAGGAAAAATCACCAGCAGGGATAAAGGGAGTCGGCTGTCTTAAATCCAGTCAGAAACTCCAACTCTCCAGTCATCCTCCTCATTATCCGGTGGCAGGCCTCTGTTAATTAGATCAGCTCCATTACCCCCAGTAACCACCAGAGGGAGCCCGGGAAGAGAACTCGTGACCCCTCTATCAATATAACCAGCTCCACTACCTTCACTAGTAACCAGAGGTAGGCCAGAAAGCGAATTCACAACAGAGTGCATTACACTATACAGGCCTATGGGGAGTGCATTATACTATATTGAGGACTATCTGGTACATTATACTATATGGAGGCTATCTAGGGGGCCATCATACAGTGTTGGGGCCATCAAGCAGTTTGGGGGCTACTAAGGGGTCATTATACTGTGTGGGGGTACATTACAGCGAGGAGGCATCATGTTATGTATAAGAGAGCATCATACTGTGTAGATGGGAGCTGTACAGGAGGAGACTCAGGACATTATTCAATTTAAGTGGGCACTTATTGTTATAGGGGAACTCAGGTTACTGTGACTGTCAAAGGCACACACAGGGCACTATTAGGCTGAGTTCACACGTGGCGTTTTTTTCGCGTTTCCGCGGCAGTTTTAACCGCGCGATTTTGCCGCGAAAACGCGAAAAATAAGCATCCCATGCATTCCTATGGGATTCCGCAATGCTGTGCTAATGCTGCGGTTTTTACCGCGGCGGAATCACTTCGCGGTAAAAACCGCAGCATGCTCATTAATTTGCGGAATCGCGGCGATCCCGCACCCATAGGAATGCATTGTTCCGCTTATTTCCCGCATGTGGCTGTGCACACCATGCGGAAAGTAAGCAGAACAATTGTGGATGGTACCCACGGTCCGGAGGAGAGGAGACTGTCCTCCGGGCTTTGGGTACCATATCCCTGTAAAAAATAGAATTTAAAATAAAAAATATTGTTATTCTCACCCTCCGACGTCCCGCGCAGCCTTCCCGCCTCTCTCCACGCTCCCGGTCCCAGTAGTCCTTTGCGAAAATGCCCGCGATGGCGTCCGATCTCGCGGGATCGCGAAGTCTCGCGGTAATTCGCGCGACGTCATCGCGAATTACCGCGAGATGTCGCGTTCCCGCGAGAACTGACGTCATCGCGGGCATTTTCGCAAAGGACTACTGGGAACGGATGCGCGGGACGTCGGAGGGTGAGAATAACACTATTTTTTATTTTTTTTTTTACATTCTATCTTTTACTACTGATGCCGCATAAGCAGCCTCAGTAGTAAAAAGTTGGTCACACTCGTCAAACACTGTGTTTGACGAGTGTGACCAACCTGTCAATCAGTTCTCCAAGTGATGCTACAGATCGCTTGGAAAACGCTAGCATTTTGCAAGCTAATTACGCTTGCAAAATGCTAGTTTTTCCGCGGGAAAATCGCGGGAATTTAAAATGCGATTTTCCCGCGGACTGGAATTCCGGAATTCTCGCGGTAATTGCCGCGAGAGTTCCGGTACGTGTGCACTTAGCCTTACTTTCTAGGGAGCAAAATGTTGGCACTGTTTTCCAGGGCACTCGTTCCCACTATTACTATATTCTAGATACTGGCTTTAGAATTTAGAGGGCACAGAGAACCACACAGAAGGTGCAGTAATAGGGACACATACGGCAGTACTGGAGTACCAGTAGGACGAGGAGTTTGTGCAGGTTGGGAACAGATGGTAGCGTGCTGAAAATATGAGAAGTGAAATGTGTCTTTGTTGTAATCTCTGCAGATGAGTCCTGGGTGGAAGAAGTTGTGTCAGTCTGGGCCAGATGGAAAAGACCGGAAAAGTGAACAACTTCATCAGAAAGAATGTCAGCTGTAAGTTACCATCTGTAACTGTACTTTGATCTGTTATATGTTCTGCAGGACTGGTATCTACCACTGACCATATGGCAGTAATACCAATGTTGGTCTTTGTACAGAGATTATTTCCAGCAACAGGGCAGTCATCTGCTGAGGTTCTCCTCAACTATTAGGGTGCGTTACCCAGTTGTAATCAAGGTTACCTGGATAGGGGCCCACTAAGAAGCTTCGCCCCTCTGAACCAAAACCCTAGCTATTAGTGATGAGTGAGTATACTCGTTGCTCGGGTTTTCCCGAGCATGCTCTGCTGTCCTCCAAGTATTTGGGTGTGTTCGGAGATTTAGTTTGTGTCAACGCAGCACGCCCAAAAACTCGGAGGACACCCGAGCATGCTCAGGAAAACCCAAGCAATGAGTATACTCGCTAATCACTACTAGCTACGTCTCTGCTTGCAGGACATACCTCTACATTTAACACTTCCTCCACCACTTCTGCCTCCTCTATCTCCTCTAGGGCCTCCACCTGCACAAGACACGCATTCCAATAGTGCAGAGCGAATCCCCACAACCTTCGTACTGTGTAGCAAGGGCTCACCGCAATCAGGCAGTATTAAAATTGATATGCCTTGGAGATCACAGTCATACAGCTGAAGAGTTGTGGTCAGCTCTCCAGCCGGAGTTTGATCAATGGCTGTCTCCACTGAACCTGCATCCAGGGAAGTCTGTGTCCGATAACGGTACAAACATGGTGGTGGCCCTACGGCGAGGCAAGCTCACACACGTGCCTTGCATGGTTCATGTCCTCAACCTGATGGTACAGCATTTTCTCTGCCACTATCCTAGCCTGGGTGAGCTGCTCCAGAAAGCACGTAAGCTATGTGCTCATTTCCACTGTTCGCACCCCACTGGTTATTGACTTGTATCGATACAGAGGTCTTTGTCCATGCCAGTTAACAGGTTGATATGCAATGTGCTGACACGATGTAATTCCAGTCTGCACGTGATGCAGCGACTTTGGCAGCAGCGAGCCCTGACGCAGTATGTCATGGGCTATAGCCTGGGACAATGCTGTACGGACGTGGAGCATATCACATTTACAGAGTGGGCACAGATTAAGGACCTCTGCACCCTTCTGCACAGTTTCGAAATAGCTACTAAGATGCTAAGCGCTGACGATGCCATCATCAGCACCACTATTCTGGTCATCTGTATTCTGGAGCATACTTTGAATAGCCTGCGGGAGGAGATGGTGGTCCCAGAAGAAGAGGAGGAAGCAGAGGAGGATGCGGAAGGGATAATATTGTCTCTAAGTTTAAGACTGTCGTCACACAGGCGGGTGCCAAGGGAGGGTGGATTACTGCAATTGAGGGGGGCTGATTATAACAGACAAACTGTCATCGAAGGTGCAAGATCCAAGGAACAAAAGAAGGAGGAACAGGTGATGGGCGACCAACTGTTGGATGATAAGGATAATCGACCCCTGGTTGGCGGGAGGGGATGAAGGAAATGAGCCTCATTGCTACTCAGCCACCAACACAGCATGGGCTTGGACCTCATGGTAGAGCCCGACATATGAGTGCCTTCTTGCTGCACTATCTGCAACATGATCCCAGTATAGTTATGATTAGAAATAATGCTGAATACTGGGTTGCCACTCTGTTAGATCCATGTTATAAAACCAAATTTTGCCAGATGATTCCCGCCCTAGAAAGGGACCTGCGAATGCTGGAGTATCGAAACCTGCTTTTACACAACCTTAAGATAGCTTTTCCCCAAGAAAGCAGTGAAGCACACAGTTCGCATCGCAGCTCTAGACTTCCAACCTCCTGCACGTCAATTCGTAAACAACAAAACATTAGTGTCACGTCAACGTCAGACTCGGGGCCTGCTGTCCCAGCCTCAGCCACTAGGAGACGCCGGACTGTCACGTCGCCGTCAGACTCGGGGCCTGCTGTCCCAGCCTCGGCCACTAGGAGGCGCTGAACTGTCACATCGCGCGTCAGACTCGGGGCTTGCTGTTCCTGCCTCGGCCACTGGGAGGCGCCGTGGTTCACCCCCGAGTGATGGCGGCGACAGAGAAGGGGCTCCTGTGCAGGCATCTGATGGACGCAGGCTCCGCTCCTCTGTCGGTCATGGAGGGGTTGGTGCATCGCCATCTGGCCTGGTCCTGGGGGCGGTCCTAATTACATCATCAGTCCAGGAGCCTGTGAGGGATGACCTGATCCCTCAAATACCTTGGGACTGGTCTTGCAAGCCGCCGGATATATTCTTGGTTCCCCTATGTGCTACTGTGAGATTTGCTATTGTTTGACTCTGACCTCAGCCTGGATTTCTGACCCCTCTACTGCCTGACGATTTTGTACCTCTGCTATTCTCCCGGTTTGTGACCTTGGCCTTGATATTCGACTCTGCTACTGCCTGCCATTTTTGTACCTTTACCGCCCTCCCGTTTTGTGACCTTGGCCTGGACTCTCGACTGCCTGCTGTTTCTGTACCTCCGCTGCTCGCCCGGTTTCTGACTACGTTTTACCTTTTCCCATAATAAAATACAGCAAAATCCATGCTCACAAATTTAAATGGGCTCCTAGTTTTCTGAGCCCCACTACGTGCCTAGACAGGAATTATCCTGCACATGTATTGCATTTCTGTATTGGGGAGAACCATCTTAACAATTTGCATAAGAGAGACAGAAGATTCGGCACTGCTCCTTAACCCCAAAGCAGTTCCATGACTGCTATTCAAGTCGAAAATCACACACCTGGACCGACCGACAAAATACCGTCAGAACGGGTGCTCAATCCAGAAAAGCAAACATGTAATCTGATTTTGTACAAAAGAGAAAAAAAAGTGATGGCACTCACCGTTCTGTCGTGAAAATTCTTTATTAATTAAAAGGCATTGGCATGGGAGGAACGTACAGAGTGGACAACGGCCGTTTCACGCACTTGCGCTTCAACGGGACTGAAGCGCCAGTGCGTGAAACGGCCGTTTGATACCATAGAGACGATGTAACTCCTCCATGACTTTCCCCAGGAAGCACGCTCCCTGGTCTGAATGTATCTGTTGAGGGCAGCCTTATACTTGAATAAAGTTTCTACAGATTGCATGAGCAGCCGACTTCGCAGTTTGATCTCGGGTGGAGGTTACCACGGCAAATTTGGTGAAATGATCCACCATGACGAGACAATGTTCATACCCCTGGTAAGCGGGACCAATGGTCAAATAGTCCACTGTCAAAAGCTCGAGGGGTGCTGATGTCACTATTGTTTGCACTGGGGCCCGTGAATTTCCCCATGGTGGGACGATTAAAGGATTATCTTATCTTATCTTAGCTAGCTCGCATAGGCGGCAGGCCCAGCGAGTTTCGTCCACAGCAGCGACAAGCACGGATGGTAAACTATCTGCTGCAACCATTGCAAGGTTTTTTGAGTTCCGAAGTGAGCCCCCTTTTTGTGGGCTTTCCGAGCCAGTTCACTAAGTTGGGCTCCGGGCACGACTACCTGCCAAGTTGTTGCAGACATCGCCCGTGATACTGTCTTACGATACAATAGTCCTTTTTTGATGACTAGTTTTTCCCATTGTCCTAACATCAGCAACATATCCTGAGTCAAGGTCTGTCTCTGAGAGTTGGTCCGGTGGTGACCCATTGGCGTAGGAGTCCAATTTCTTCATGTTCTTGCTGCTGTTGGATCCATCGGTCACGGGATTGTTCCAGCATACCCCTTGGGGGTCCTAGATGGGATTCTTCCTGTGTGACAGCCGTGAGCACAGCGGTGGTGAGTGTGAACGGCGCACTTCCAATTCGTCATCTTGACTTTTCCTTGGGGTTGTATGCCGGATCCTGGAGAGGGCGTCAGCGTGTACATTTTCTGCTCCTCTTTTATAGATGATCTTATAGTTGAACATGGCCATCCGGGCCACCCATCGCTGCTCCAGGGCCCCTAGTTTGGCATTTTCCAAATGGGCCAGTGGGTTGTTGTCGGTCCGCACCACCACTTCGTCCGCACCACCACTTCGGAGCCCGCCAGATTCTCTGCGAACTGCTCTGTCATGGCCCACACTACCGCAAGGAGCTCGAGCTTAAAGGAGCTGTAATTGTCAGGGTTACGCTCGGAGTCATGAAATGATCAACTACAGTAAGCGATCACTCTCTCCAGGCCGTCTTGAACCTGTGACAATACAGCCCCTAGCCCGTGGAGGCTCCCATCGGTGTGCAGAATGAACGGTTGCGAGAAATCCACATAAGCTAACACAGGCACACCCGAGAGTGCAGCCTTAAGGTCTTGGAAAGCTTCCTCTTGGGGTTGTTGCCACTGGATCTTCCGTCCATTCGCCCCGGCAGGAGCCCCCTTTAGCAGGTCCTGCAGGGCTCGGGCTCGGCGTGCAAAATTCTTTACGAAATGATGGTAGTATCCGGCCAACCCCAGGAAGGCCCGCACGTCTTTTACCGTCTCGGGGGAAGGCCATCCCTGGATGGCGGCAACCTTTTCCAGGGACGGTCTAGCGCCCTCGGCCAAGACGACATGCCCCGGATATTCGATCTGAGTGCGAAACAGGTGGCATTTCTGGGGTTTTACCTTCAACCCGTACTTCTGCAGCCTGCAGAGCACCTGCCCCAACCGCCACAGGTAGTCCTCAAACGTGGCAGCATAGATGATGATATCATCCAGGTATATCAGCATGGCTTCGAAGTTGAGGTCTCCCAGACACCGCTCCATCAGCCGCTGAAAGGTCACCGGGGCGTTGGCCAGCCCAAACGGCATCCGATTGAACTCAAACAGTCCCATGGAGAGAATGAATACCGTCTTGGCCCTGTCTTCCTCCGACATGGGCACCTGCCAGTACCCACTGGCCAGATCTAAAGTCGAGAAGTACGTTGCTTTCCCCAAGGCGGACAGGGACTCTTCTATGTGGGGCAGTGGATACGAGTCTTTCATGGTACAGGCATTCAACTTCCGATAGTCCACACAGAACCACAGGGTGCCATCCTTTTTGTGGACCAACACGATGGGGGCCGCCCAGGGGCTCTGACTTTCTTGTATGACCCCCTTCCGTAGCATTTGGCCCAGTAAAGTTTTCACCTCCTGGTATAGCTGTGGAGGGATTTGCCGATATCGTTCCCGGATGGGGGCCGTTCCTGCCGTGGGAATTCCATGCGTGATGGCTGTGGTGCATCCAAAATCATCCTCGTGGTTGGCGAATACCTCGTGGTATTGTCCGAGTAGTGTCTCCACCGGGAGAAGTTGGGCTGGAGTCAGGCCGGAGAGTTCGGCCCCCATTCTTTCCAGGATGTTTTGGCCCTTTTCCTGGGTCGAGGACTCAGCAGTCTGCAGAGTTCGAATAGTGACTGCCCAAGGGTCCTCGGGTTGCACCTTTAATTGGACCGTAGGGGCTGGCAGCACCTCTTCCAAAGACCTTACCAGCTTGGCCATTTTGGCCCGGGGCTTTAATTTGATGTTTTGGTCTTCTAGGTTGACGCAGAGCACCATGATGGTCCCTCTCCGCACCGTGGTCAGGGAGCGGGCCACCAGTTTCCCAGGATGCAGGCATTCCGAGTAGCATGGCTCCACCTGCATCTCCATGCCCTCCAAAGGCACTGGGGCCCGGATAGGCAAGGCCACCACTGTCTACCCGGGGGGCAGCATGATGACTTTGCCCAGTTCCTTGCCCTCCTGGTAATCCTGGAGAACCCGCGCCTCCTGCACCAACTGCTGGAAGACCTGCCCTTGGGCCGTGCGGGAACCCCACTGATTCAGGGTCTCTTGAGTGGGGTCATTGAGGAGTAAATTGCCAAACTCCTGCAGTATGTTCATACCCAGGATGACTGGATGTTTATTATTGGTTTCCTCTTGGGTCAGGATCACTCCCCGGCGGCCGAGGGATTTGCCACACAGCGTTATCTGCATCCAAACCACTCCAGCAACAGGGACTGGTAGCAGATTGGCGGCTACCAGTCTGATCATGGACCCCCACTGGGGTCTCGCTGCCTCGGGAAAATGCTGCTGAAAATAAGTTGCAGGCATGGTCGTTACTTGCGACCCCGTGTCCACTAGGCACCGTACTCGACCTTTGCCTATACCACTGCCTATATACTTCGTAACCAGATCTTCAGGACTTCCACCACCCCATGTCTTGGCTTCTGGCTCCGAGCGGCGTCCACCCAGCCTGGAGCCCTCTAGTTTAATGGCCGCCGGGGTGGGCATCTCCCACTTGCGACCCCGTGCCCACTAGGCACCGTACGGCACTCGACCTTTGCCTATACCACTGCCTATATACTTCGCGACCAGATCTTCGGGACTTCCACCACCCCATGTCTTGGCTTCTGGCTCCGAGCGGCGTCCCCCCAGCCCGGAGCCCTCTAGTTTAATGGCCGCCGGGGTGGGCATCTCCCACGCCGCGGACACTCTCGTGCGAAGTGGGCCAGCTCCCCGCACTCATAGCACCGGGGCTGCGAGGGCCGGCCGCTCCGGGCATTGCGAGGCCCCCAGGGCCCAGGATTGAAACTAGGCCGACCAGTCGTGAACTCGGTCCTTCTTTTCACTTCGGCCAACTCGCCCCTGATGTTCTTCAGCTCTTGTTTCATCTCTTCTATCCATTGGAGCTCCCCGACAGCGGTTACGGAGGCCTCCACACTCTGGACCTTTCCCACGGGGACTGCCATTCCCTGCTCCTGCTCTCGATCACGCGCCTGACTCCCCACCTCAGAGAAGGCCATACGTGCGTTCACTCGGACCTGCTCCCATAATGCCTGCTTTATTAACGGGTCTCTCCCTGCATTCGACTGAACAACCGGGTCCTCAACTCTCCATTTGTTGGATCCCCATGGGTCTCTTCCAGAATCTGCAACACCCTAGCAAAGGTGTTGCGATGTCCCGGGGGCCTCAACATTACTGAATCCCGGGCCTCCCCGTCTAACGCCATGAGAGCTACTTCGGCTTCCAGGTCAGGGGTCATTGGATGCATTTGAAAGTGCCCTCGCATTCGCTCTGTCCAGCTCCACAGCATGGTGTTGAAGCCGGAAAACCTAGGCAGGTTGCTAAGCATAGCCCCCAAAGAAATGCTGGACCAGGGGCCTCCATTATTTGCGGAATCTACGGCCCCGCTCTGTTCTGGGGCCCCATTGTCTGCACTCGGAGACTGCATCCTGCTGACTACGCCAAATGTGGTAATGGCAGGTACTCGGGATGCAGTGACGAGACGCAAGACGGATTGAACTTTAGGCAGTAACTTTTATAGATTGATGCCGGTAGGGCTATCCTAAGCAACCAAACAAAATAACAGAAATCGTCCTCGCAGGGACCCAATACAAGCGAACACTGGTAATGAGAACACGACTACTCCGGCAACGGCTGGTCACTATAGGGCCGTGGTATGGCCGACTACGGGTCCTTATTTATATTATGTCACTTATCCGTCCTGACGTCCCTCGGCGTCCTGGACGATGGTGTTTCAGTGTCGCAGCTGCTGGGCCCAGCTGCTGAAGATCTGGCATAGTCTTCGGGCGTTCCGGCACCCAGGCGAAGCAGGGACACAACAGGCCCTAGAAGAGTTCTTGGCGGAGTGTCCCCCAGCAAAGGCAGTGGAGTACCGCCTGGGAGTGGGAGAGTCGAGGCCGCAGCCCCCGAGCCGGGGTGGGCAGCGGCGGTGCTGAGTGGCGGTTGGTAGGCCACCGGCACTGCCAGCGGCTGCGCTAGGGAGCCCTCGGCAGGCGACGGCCCGGCCCTGGACTGGAGCGGGGCGGTGACGGCTGCAGGCGGCAATGGACAAGCTGCAGCCACGGTCGGGAGTGGAGCGGTAACGGCTGCGGGCAGCAGCGGGCAGGCCGCAGCCGCGAGCTGGAGAGAGGTGGCAACAGCCGAGGGTGGCTGCGAGCAGGCCGCAGTCGCCGGCTGGAGTGAGGCGGCAACGGCAGTGGGTGGCTGTGAGCAGGCCGCAGCCGCGAGCTGGACTGAGGCGGCGACGGCCGCGGGCTGGAGTGAAGCGGTGGTCTTCTGTCGGTCAGCTCGGCGACATCTCCGTGCAGTCCACCGTGAGTCTCCCTCCTGTTGCTGTCCTCTTCCCTGGTTACTGCTCGTGGTTCTGGCTCCCTGGCGCACCCACGGTCTCCTGCTCCTTCTCTCCTGTTCTGCTGACTCACTCTGACTGGCGTCCTCCGCCCCTTTTATATAGACTCCTCCCCCAACCGTCCTGTCAGTGTCAGCGGTCCATCTCCTAACTCTGCTCCCCGGAATCAAACCCCCTGGGAACCTAGATTACGGTCTCCTTGGTTCCGGCCCGGACACTCGGCAGGGGCCCTTCCTTCTACAGCTGTGTTATATACTATGTGGCTATGTTATATACTATGTGGCTGTGTTATATACTGTGTGGCTGTGTTATATACTATTGGGGGGTATATTATATTCTATGGGGGAGGCTGTGTTATATCCTATGGTGGGTATATTATACTGTATGGGGGAGGCTGTAGTATATATTATATGGCTGTGTTATATACTATGTGGCTGTGTTATATACTATCTGGCTGTGTTATATACTATTGGGAGGTACATTATATTCTATGGGGGAGGCTGTGTTATATACTATGGGGAGTATATTGTATTCTATGGAGAAAGCTGTGTTATATACTATGTGGTTGTGTTATATACTATGGGGTACATTATACATTATATTCTATGGGGAGGCTGTTATATACTATGGGGGGTACACTATACATTATATTCTATTGGTGAGGCTGTGTTATATACTATGGGGATACATTCTACATTTTATTCTATGGGGGAGACTGTTATATATATTATGGGGATACATTATATTCTATGGGGAGGTGGGCTGTATTATAATCTATGGGGGCTACATTATATTATATGGGGGGCTGTATTAGATTTTATGAGGGAGGATTGCATCATACTCTTTGATAGGGCTACATTATATTCTATGGGGAGGAGGGCTGTATCGTATTCTATTCGGGGCTACATTATATTCTATGGGGGGGCTGTATTATATTTATTATATTCTATGAGGGGTGATTGCAACACACTCTGAGGGGGCTATGTTGTATTCTATGGGAGGCTACATTATATTGTATGGAGGGGCTAGATTATATTGTATAGGGGCTTCATTATACTTTATGAGGGGCTACATTTTATTCTATGGAAGCTGCATTATACTATATGAGGAGGGCTACATTGTATTCTATAGAGGGGCTACATTATACTATATAAGGGTGCTGCATTATATTCTATGGAGGGGCTGCATTATCTTCTATGGGGGCTGCATTATACTATATGAGGGAGGCTGCATTATATTCTATGGGGGGTTACATTATATTCTGTGGTGTGGCTGCATTATACTCTGTGGGGTGGTTGCATTATACTATATGTGGACTGCATTGTACTGTATTGATGACTACGGGGAATACATTATACTATATGATGAACTATGGGGTGCAATATACTATGGGAAGTGAATTGTACTACATGGATGACTATGGCAGTGCATTATACTATATGGAGCACTATGAGGAGTGTATTATACTATATGGAGTACTGAGTAGTGTATTATACTATATGGAGGACTGAGTGTATTTTAACCCCTTCACCCCCAAGGGTGGTTTGCACGTTCATGACCGGGCCAATTTTTACAATTCTGACCACTGTCCCTTTATGAGGTTATAACTCTGGAACGCTTCAACGGATCTAGGCGATTCTGAGATTGTTTTCTCGTGACATATTGTACTTCACTTTAGTGGTAAAAAATTTTCGCTATAACTTGCGTTTATTTATGAAAAAAACAGAAATATGGCAAAAATTTTGAAAATTTTGCAATTTTCAAACTTTGAATTTGTATGCCCTTAAAACAGAGAAATATGTGACACAAAATAGTTACTAAATAACATTTCCCACATGTCTACTTTACATCAGCACAATTTGGGAAACAACATTTTTTTTTGTTAGGAAGTTATAAGGGTTAAAATTTGACAAGCGATTTCTAATTTTTACAACAAAACTTACAAAACCATTTTTTTTAGGGACCACCTCACATTTGAAGTCACTTTGAGGGGTCTATATGGCAGAAAATACCCAAAAGTGACACCATTCTAAAAACTGCACCCCTGAAGCTACTCAAAACTACATTCAAGAAGATTATTAACCCTTCAGGTGCTTCACAGGAGCAGAAGCAACGTGGAAGGAAAAAATGAACATTTAACTTTTTAGTCACAAAAATAATATTTTAGCAACAATTTTTTTATTTTCCCAAGGGTTACAGGAGAAATTGGACCCCAAATGTTGTTGTCAAATTTGTCCTGAGTACGCTGATACCCAATATGTGGGGGGAACCACTGTTTAGGCACATGGCAGGGCTCAGAAGGGAAGGAGCCCCGTTTGACTTTTTCAACCTAAAATTGGCTGGAATTGAGATCGGACGCCATGTCACGTTTGACGAGCGTCTGATGTGCCTAAACAGTGGAAACCCCCCACAAGTGACCCCATTTTGGAAACTAGACCCCCTAAGGAACTTATCTAGATGTGTGGTGAGCACTTTGAACCCCCAAGGGCTTCACAGAAGTTTATAACACCCGGGCGAGAAAATCTAAAATCCTGTTTTGTTCCCACATAAATGATCATTTAGTCCCCAATTTTTAATTTTCCCAAGAGTAACAGGAGAAATTGGACCCCAAAAGTTGTTGTTCAATTTGTCCTGAGTACCCTGATACCCCACATGTGGGAGAAAACTACTGTTTGGGCACACGTCAGGGCTCGAAAGGGAAGTAATGACGTTTTGGAAAGCAGACTTTGATGGAATGGTCTGCGGGCGTCATGTTCCATTTGCAGAGCCCTTGATGTTCCTAAACAGTAGAAACCCCCAATAAGTGACCCCATTTTGGAAACTAGACCCCCTAAGGAACTTATCTAGATGTGTGGTGAGCACTTTGAACCCCCAAGTGTTTCACTAAAGATTATAATGCCCAGGCGTGAAAATATAAAATCCTGTTTTGTTCCCACATAAATGATCATTTAGTCCCCAATTTTTAATTTTCCCAAGAGTAACAGGAGAAATTGGACCCCAAAAGTCGTTGTCCAATTTGTCCTGGGTACTCTGGTACCCCACATGTGGGAAAAAACTGTTTTGGCACACGTTGGGGCTCGAAAGGGAAGTAGTGTTGTTTTGGAATGCAGACTTTGATGGTCTGCTGGCGTCATGTTCCATTTGCAGAGTCCCTGATGTGCCTAAACAGGAAAAAAACCCACATATGACATCATTTTGGATACTAGACCCCCAATGAACAAATCTAGATGTGCCCCCAACTAATCTAATGTAAATTAGTAGTGCATGGAGGTGTGGTACAATTTGAAGCAATCCTTCATGCACAGGCCAGGTTTTTCGGGGCAGGTGTCGCACTGGTAAGTGGTGTCCCTGCGTATTCCTTTTTTGTAACACACTCGACACCTTTTTTGCGGCTTACCTTTTCTTGGGGTTGGCGGGACCACCCCCGGAAAATGCTGACCTGGGACAATACGAGCACCTTCAGCTCCTGAAGTACTGGGGCCCGCTCCTTCCTGAGCGCCAAACATCATGGCCTTAACCACTACCTCCTGGAAATGAAGGTACGCCGTATCGCTGGGGCATGCACATTGTGACAGCAGGAATGCGTTGAGCATTGCCATTTGGACGATGTGCACGGCCAGCTTTTTGTACCACACCTTGGCCTTCCTCAATGCATTGTACGGTTGGAGGAGTTGATCGGAGAGATCAACTCCCCCCATTTTTTTGTTGTACCCCACTACACATGTCGGTTTGAGGACCTGTGTAGAGGTACCCCGTACAGTGCAGAGGGTACTGCCATCACCGTGTATGGTGGTCAAGAGATGGACATCTCTCTTGTCCTTGTACTTGACCACCAGCAGGTGGTCGCTACATTGGGCTCTGCTCTCACCTTTTCGGAGCATCTGCCCAAGTAGCGTCTTCGGGAGGCCTCTCTGATTTTTGCGGACAGTACCGCAGGCTGCGGTACGTCGCTCAGAGAAGGATTTGTAGAGTGGGATGCTGGTATAAAAGTTATCAGTGTAGAGGTGATAACCTTTATCCAGCAGTGGGTGCACCAAATCCCACACAATTTTCCCACTCACTCCCAGGAAAGGAGGACACTCAGGGGGTTCAATCCGGGTGTCCTTCCCTTCGTAAACTCTAAACTTGTGGGTGTACCCTGAGGTACTCTCACACAACTTATAGAGTTTGATTCCGTACCTGGCCCTCTTACTGGGCAGGTATTGACGGAATCGCAGCCTTCCCTTGAAGTGAACCAAGGACTCATCCACACAGATGTCCCTTTGGGGCACGTACACTTCAGCAAACTTTTTGTTGAAGTGTTCGATGACCGGCCGAACTTTGAACAGACGGTCAAAGTTGGGGTCATCTTGTGCGGGACACGCTGCATTATCAGTATAATGCAGAAACTTGTGGATGGCCTCAAAACGCGTCCGGGCCATGACCATTCGGAACACTGGAGTGTTGTATAAAATATCAACACTCCAATATTGCCGAATTTCCGGCTTCTTCAGTATCCCCATATGGAGGACCAGGCCCCAAAACTGCGTCATTTCAACTGCGTCTACAGGAGACCAGTTTGAAAATGTTGAACGCGGGTTTTGCTCCAAAAATTGACGAGCGTACAAATTAGTTTGCTCCACCATGAGGTTAACAAAATCCTCAGAGAAAAAGACTTTGAAAAAGTCAATTTCTGTGAGGCCGGTGGTGTCAAACTTGATTCCTGATTCTGCCACAAAATCAGGAATCAGTGGCTCGTAATTTTCGGGGGGCGAGGTCCATACGGGGAACACTGGGTCAGCTGCGGGCATGGTGGGCGGATGAAGAGAGATTGGGCAGGGATCAACAGTTAGGGTTGTAGTTAGGTGGCACAAAGGGGGGTGAAAAAATGAAAAGCGGCAGGCACAAGCTTGGATAAGTGACGTGTGTCACTTATCCAACTTTTGCGGCTGCGGGATGTGTGTACGGAAGTGGCGCAAAGGGGGCTAAGGAAAAAAAAGCGAGCTCAAGTGTTGATCGGTGAACTGCATCACCAATCAACGCTCGGCAGCTGCGCACGGAGGTGGCGCAAAAGTGGGGTGGAGGGGGGTAAAAATAGGGGGAAGGGGGATGGGGGGATTGGGGTGGATGACGATAGATTGGGCAGGGATCAACAGTTAGGGTTGTAGTTAGGTGGCACAAAGGGGGGTGAAAAAAATGAAAAACGGCAGGCACAAGCTTGGATAAGTGACGTGTGTCACTTATCCAACTTTTGCGGCTGCGGAATGTGTGAATGGAAGTGGCGCAAAGGGGGCTAAGGAAAAAAAAGCGAGCGCGAGTGTTGATCGGTGAACTGCGTCACCGATCAACGCTCGCCGGCTGCGCACGGAGGTGGCGCAAAAGTGGGGTGGAGGGGGGTAAAAGGGGGGTGGAGGGGGGATGGGGGGATGAAGATAGATTGGGGGGGCGAAGATAGATTGGGCAGGGGATCAGGGATCAATTAACACTTACAATTGTAGTTTTCTTTCTTCTTCTTTCTTCTGCAGGGATTGTGATGCTACAAGCTGTGGCACCACAATACCCAGCACAGGAGCTCTTGCTGCGTCCGACCTCTCTGCAGGAATCCTCAGCTAGAGTGAGGACCCCTGCAGACAGGTCAGACAGGTCAGAGGCAGGTCAGGGGGCAGGTCACAGTGCGGTCACATCGCTGCTGTGACCTGTCATTGTGGGATCGAATGATTACATCGATCCCACCAATCCCTGATCTGCCTGGTGACCATGGCAACTGCCTAGAATCGGAGCTCACAGCTCCGATTACTAGGCAGGTCATGCCCAGGTCACCAGCAGGGCACAGAGCGGTCACATGGTGACTGCAGCTGTGCCCTGTGGTTGGCGCGATCGCCGATCTAATCGATCGCGCCAGCCAACTCCTGCAGGCCCTGCTGGGCCTGCATCAGGCTCCAGCACGATCGGTGCTAATATAGCACCGATCCTGGCCGGTACTGACAGGGCACAGCGGCGATATAGCGCCGCTGTGCACTGCGATTGGCGCGATCGATCAGATCGGCGATCGCACCAATCCGGGTGCTTTTTGCCGGTGCCTGGCGTTGCCAGGCACCGGCTCTAGGATCGAGTACATCGGTACTCGATCCCCGCCTAGGACATCATTGTTTCAGCCAAGCTGATTGGCTGAAACAATGAGAAACGCTGCGATTGGCTGTTCAGAATTGAACAGCCAATCACAGCGCTCTGGATGCCGGGGGGGCGGGATTGCAGCCCAGGATGCCGACGCCATCTTTTCTAAGGTGAGATGGCGTCGGAATTTTAATGCGATCACCGCGACTTTAGTCGCGGTATCGCATTAAAGAGCCCGACGTACTATCCCGTCCACGGTCATACGGGCCCGGGTACCGTGGACGGGATAGTACGTCGGATGTCAGGAAGGGGTTAATATATGGAGGGTTATGAGGAGTGTATTATACTATATGAAGACTATGAGGAGTGTATTATACTATATGGAGGACAGAAGAGTGTATTTTAATATATGGAGGACTATGAGGAGTGTATAATACTATATGAAGGACGGTGGGAAGTGTATAATACTATATGCAGGACTGAGGAGTGTATTTTAATATATGGAGGACTACATGGAGTGTATTACACTATATGGAGGACTATGGGGAGTGTATTATACTATATGGAGGACTATGAGGCAAATTATATTATATGGAGGACTATGGGGTGTGCATTTTACAATAAGGAGGACTGTGGTGCACATTACAATATATGGAGGACTATGGGGTGTACAATAATAGATAGAGGACTATAGGGTGTATTATACTAAACAAGCAAAATGCTGCATATTCATCGAGAGATTGGATTGTTTATGCCGGAACAAAAATCGGTGTAAACTGTAGATGTGCTGCTGATAACATGATACTGTATGATCTATTAGTGATCCATTAGTGATTGTTCTGTTCCCATCATTCTTTCTCAGGCTACTTTCACATTTGCGCCACTTTGCACAGCGTTTCGTGTGCTCATGAAACGCAAGGAAAAAATGCTTGCAAACGCATGTAAATGCAGCGATTTTTTTTTGACGCATCAGCGTGAGCATGATGACAAAAAACGCAGCGTTTGTATGCGTTTTCATGTGTTTTTACATGCGTTTGCGTTTTTTTCGGCGCATGCGTTCTCTAGGTGTCACATTTCACAGGAGGAAAATCCTTGAAAAATTCTTGAAACAAACTCCATCAATGGGACACCAGTGGGCGTGTGTCATGGGAATTCTTTATATATACCGTTTACAGCTGAATTCTTCAGATTTTGTTGCTTTTTCCTTTCTCAACATGGATCTGCGCTGGAAGAGTTTTCATTTCAACTTGGATCTGGACATTGCGCTGTCTCAGGCTTTTGCATTTGCTTGCCAGCAAGAAAGGGAGAGAGAGAGATAGCGAAGACGGCAGCAACGGCATTTGTGGATACATCTGATTATTGAACTCCGGGAGAGCCGTGGAGTGTACCACACCCTCTACAGCGAGCTCCAGGGAAACCCGGCGAAATTTAGTGACTATACCCGGATGTCCCAAGAAAGCTTCATGGATTTGCTTGCTCGTGTTCAAGAATCCATCCGGAGACAGGAGACACAGCTCCATCGTGCAATTCCTCCTGAGGAACGGCTCCTGGTCACGTTACGGTAAGTAATATTTAGAAACCAATGCCTGCATTTTTTTTTTTTGCCATGTACTTTTCCAAAGCATGCAGAATCATTGTTCTGCATTGTAGTAAACAAAAGCCTGCAGAATTATTGTTATGCCACATACTAATATTTTTTTATTTTAGTGTTTTAAAAAACCCTAGACATAAATATTAATTTTTGTTCTTTCTCACTATCTTCACTCCACTTCCAGTACCGGCTTGGAATCTCCACCTTGTCGGGAATAGTTGCCGACACCTGCCGGGCTTTGTGGGACATTCTCTGTCCAGGATTTTTGCCCCTGCCCACTGCGGAAAAGTGGATTGATATTGCCAAAAAATTCTGGACAGTCTGCAATTTCCCCAACTGTTTGGGAGTGGTAGATAGGAAGCACATCCGGATAATCAAACCCAAAAGAAGTGAATCTGAGTACTATAACTACAAAAAGTACTTTTCTGCAGTACTCATGGCCATTGCAGATGCAGACTTTCTGTTTGTTGCAGTGGACATTGGGGCATTTGGCCGGGGCAATGACCCATAGGCTTTTAAGAACTCGGACATGGGCCGGAGGTTGTATGGCAACCATTTTAATTTCCCCATGCCACGGCCCCTTCCCCACACCGAAGATCCGCCACAGCGATTTGTAATGGTTGGGGATGAGGCATTCCAAATGTGCCAAAACCTGCTGAAACTCTATTCCAGCCGGGACTTGGACCACACTAAAAAAATATTTAATTACAGACTGACCAGGGCCCGAAGAACTGTAGAGTGTGCTTTTGGGATTCTTGTCTCCAGATTACGCATTCTCGGCACAGCCTAATATTAATCTTAAACTGGAAATAGTGGATGAGGTGGTGAAGGCGTGCGTGGTTCTACACAATTTTATGATGGCTAAAGAGCACCCTAACTTTGAACTCAATGAACCAGCTGCAAACCCATTGCCTCAATTCACTCAGCACCCTCTCAGGTCATCAGTTGAAGTTGGCCAAATGAGGGACCAATATGTGGCCTACTTTATGTCTGATGTAGGACATGGAATGGCAAGATCAAATGGTGTAAAATTGTTTTCTTGTGTGTATGTTAATAAAAAACCTGTTTTGACACCTGTACCAAGTGCACTCTGTTTTTATACACTCCAATACAATAATCACCTGACCAGGTGTGCCAGAGAATTCAGGATGCTGTGTTTTGTGCATCATGAATTTACTACTACTCCTGATCAGGTGACTATACATACACACAAGTTGTATGACCTTTATTATCTCTCCAGTTTTTGTTCAATTTGCAGCGACGGTGGAGATAATACAACTAATATTTTTATCACCTGGCCTGATGTTACAAATAGTGATTTTGGGATGCAATAGTATCCTTCACTCTTTATGACAGCTGACCATGTGAGTATAAATATTAGTTGTATGATATCCACTGTTGCTTCAGCATGAACGCATACTGGAGAGATGATAAAGTTTATACAACTTCTACAATCCCCAGGCCTAGTGTCATGTTGAAGTGAGGATGCCCAAAAAAACGCATCCTGACTTCAGAATGTTATCACACCTGGGCAGGTGAATACACATATGAGTTAACTTCCAGGATCTCTCCAGTCTGCATGCAATAGATAATGCAGACTGAAGCGACGCTGCCGGTTAACTCATATGTGTATTCACCTGGCCAGATGTGATAGTTATGATACGAGGCCAGGGTATTGTAGATATGACGTATATTTTCTCCATCATCTCTTCAGTTTATTCACCACACACTGAATAGAGGATGTGGTTAATTACAAGGTATATCTAGAATCCACTGGCCTTGTGTCACAAAGAGTGAAATGATGATGGTAAAAACACCATCCTCAATTCACTCTTTATGATACCTGGCATGGTAAGAATAGATATGCCTTGCACTCAACACCATCCTCTATTCAGTCTGTGCAATATTAGCATACTGAAGAGACTGGTGGTGAAAATACAAGTCATATATTTGTGTTTTTGACTACACATATCTCCAGGACTGACACAAGAAACATGTGTCAGTAATGGAGCTATGTTGTGGCAAAAACACAAAGTGTACGGCGCAGTGTGTGTACGGCGCAGTGTGTGTAGGCGGCGAAAGACACATTAATCAAACAGTATTATGGTAAACCAGAAATTAACATTTATTTAAAAAAAAACACATTTTTTATTGGGAATGATGTTTGGGGGTGTGGAGAGATGAGGAAGGGGTTCTAGGGGAAGGGGCAACAAAAGTAGTGGGGGAAGGGAGCTCAGGGATGGAACTGGAGGCAGGGTGAGACACAGTGTGAGGACAGGGGGGTGGGACAGAGTTTTTGTTTTTTTGGGTTTCCAGTGTCCCAGTGTCTCCTGCCTGGACCTTCTGGCACTGTGTGACAGCCTTGAATTGCTTGACCACCTGGAGCTGGTGGACCTTGGGTGGGTTTCCACAAAAATGGAATGGGGGTCACCCCTCTGCTGCTCGGTGGTGACAGTGGCAGTGCTGGTCCATGCAGGAGTAGCATTGGTGGTGGTGGTGCTCCATGCAGGAGTAGCATTGGCGGTGGTGGTGCTCCATGCAGGAGGAGTGGTGGCGGTGGTGGTGCTCCATGCAGGAGGAGCGGTGGTGGTGGTGCTCCATGCAGGAGGAGCGGTGACCGTGGTGGTGCTCCATGCAGGAGGAGCGGTGACCGTGGTGGTGCTCCATGCAGGAGGAGAGGTGGCGGTGGTGGTGCTCCATGCAGGAGGAGCGGTGGCGGTGGTGGTGCTCCATGCAGGAGGAGCGGTGGCGGTGGCGGTGCTCCATGCAGGAGGAGCGGTGGTGGTGCTCCATGCAGGAGGAGCGGTGGCGGTGGTGGTGCTCCATGCAGGAGGAACGGTGGCGGTGGTGGTGCTCCGAGCAGGGGGAGTGGTGGTGGTGCTATGAGCAGGAGGAGTGGTGTAGGAGGCGGAGCTCCAAGCAGGAGGAGTGGTGGTGGCGGTGCTCCAAGCAGGAGGAGTGCTTGCGGCGGTGGTGCTTCAAGCAGGAGGAGTGGTGGCGGCGGTGCTCCAAGCAGGCGTGGTGGGCCACAGGAGCAGCGCTTACCATGGTGGTGGCAGTGGAGTGTCCAGCAGCACTCGGCCTTGGGGTGGTGTAGTGGTGTCCGGCTTGGCTTGGAATGCAGGTGGCCATGCAGTGGTATGCAGCAGAAGTCGGTAGTGAGGTGAAGCGAGTCAGTGGTGGCACAGTTGGAAATGACACTACTGACTGCTGCATGTACTGACTCTGCTGCACAGCCTGCAAGACAGCATTGTTGCAGGCCTGTATCACAGTCAGCTGGAGATCTGGACTAAGGTGTTCCGCCATGGCCCGTTCAATTTGGTGGAAAAAATGGTGCGCTGGTCTGTTGAGGTCGGCTTTCAGACGGTCAAGGCGACTGTCGACAGCCTGGAAGCGGTGTTCCATGAGGGTAAAACTGCTTTGTACTCTGTCTGACAGCGCCTTGAGGCCATTCTGAAGCCCGAGCTCAAGTGAAGGAACTCGGGCATGACATTCCTGTCCGAGGCCCTCTGCCGCTGGCGGGAAGTGCCCGCAAAGCCAGTGGCAGAGACCTGGGAAAGGGGAAGACCTGACATACCAGCTTCCTGGTCTCCAGCTGTCTGTGTTGCCAACCCGCAAGCTGCTTCCTGGCATTCGGATGGCTGGGACGAGACCGAGGTCGTTTGATGAAGGACCGCTCCAGGGACAGATTGCAGGGTGCTGCTCAAGGTGCTGTGAAAAGAAAAGAAAAACATTACTATCATGCATTTACAAGCGCCAACTGCTGTGGAATAGAAAAGCACAGAGTAAAAAACAATACAATACAACAAAATACTTACGCTCTGGTGGCAAGGACCGGTCTTAGGAATGCCAACGCCCGATGGTAGCGGTATTTTGTTCTGGTCCTTGCAGCAGCACCACTGCGACCCTGGCCCTCCTGACGAACATCCCTGTTGAAGCGGTGCTTCATCGAGTGCCAACGGGTTCTGACTTTGTTCACTTTGTTCACTGTGGGAAAAAGAAATAAAAAAAAATACAAAATGCACTGTAGGCCAGGATAACAGAAATGTGTGTGATGCTAGAAAATCACTAGCATCACACACACTTGTGTAATCCGTGCCAAGGTTACTGTGGCATCACACAGCAATACAAATTAGACAATGCACTGTTGGCCAGGATAACAGAAATGTGTGTGATGCTAGAAAATCACTAGCATCACACACACTTGTGTGATCCGTGCCAAGGTCACTGCCGTATCACACAGCATTGAAATACCTACGAAAATCCTTGCGGACCCGGGGAGAGACGTTGTCCCAGTCATGCATCAGCGCTGCAGCCACCTCATTCCAGAACTGCCGGATCACCACATGGTCCGCGTGCTGCGGATCTCGCCTGTCCCACAACGGGACTCGCTCCTGGACTAGGTTGATTAGGGCATCGTTGTTCAGGGCCATTTCTTCGTCCCATTGCGGAGCCTAGAAAAAAAAGAAAAACATTATAAACTTGGAAAGAATTGGAAATGAAAAAGATAGAAAAAGATACAGAAAAGAAGCCAGATTGAAGATGAAAAACAGGACGGAAAAAAAGGCAGGGGGAAAAAAACCCCAAAAAAACCAAGGACATTCACAGTCAGTCTATACTTACAGGCCGTCTCCCCGCCGGCACTTGGACTGGCTGCTCCTGCTGTTCATCCTCCGAAACCGTGGCCGATGACGTCTGAAAAAGAACAAAAATTAATTTGGCACATGTGTAGATGCAGCAGCGAATACTTACCCAAAATGTAGGGCAGAAAGGTACTTACTTCACGCTCTGCTTAGGCCAGTTCACCACGGGCCGGTCTATATTCTTCCCAAGAAGACATACTGAAATAAAAAAAAAATACATTAGTACATAATAAATTTAAAAAAGGACAGGCAGACATTAGGTTAGAATACTCACATTCTTGAAGTTGCTGCTTCTCTCAAAATTTCTGTATGCTTTTGTCTCTCTTCCAGGCTGTCTGTAGATTAATTGACTGCTAGTGACAACACCTTCTTTTATCTACACTACCCCCCAAACCATGTTTCTTTGTGTAGGGGGTGGTTTAAACCAGTGTCTATGCAAAAATCGCATGCAATCAAAAACGCAGAGCGATCCCATAGACTGTAATGTGTTTTTTTTGGCACTTTCCGTGTGCACAGCGATCGCATGCGTTTTTTTAACGAGGTTGGGAGGAACAAAAATTGCAACATGTTGCGTCTAGGCGCACACCTGGAAAAAGTGCATGTGCAGGATAACGCAGACGATTGCGTGCAAGTGCAACACCATACGACCGCCATGTTAAACATAGGGGCGCGTGCGATAGGGTGCGCCCGAAGCGCAGCGCTAATAAACGTTAATGTGAAACCAGCCTCAGATGGTGGAAAGAGGCCGGGAAACAAGTGTTGAACGATTTCAATATTGTCGATCATACTCATTCAGCGCATGTAAATACAACCGAAATGCTTCTGTGTGATGTGCAATATGTTAGCATTTGGGGCCCCATTTTAAACTTTGCCTAAGGCCCCACTTTGCCTAAAACCGGCCCTGGTATTGGTACATCTTGAGACTGAAGTAGAAGGGCCCTTGCTGGGCTGAGTCCCAAATAATCAGAAACGCTGTCTTGAAGCTTTTAGAGAATGCCGATCTCTCTAACGCCGGGCTTCTCTAAGAAATAAGGCCTCACGCCGTCTAGCCCAAGATGATGTGTCCTAGGTTGTTCTCACCGAGTCAGCTCATGTCAAGCTGGACAACGCGTCCCAGAGTCAGCAACCGAAGATCCAGAGTTGGACCGCTCAATCCAGACCTTTTTCCATCTACAGTATGTGCAGCTTCACTCTCTCCTTGAACTCCCCTAGCAACCGTCACCAACTGCCAAAACCCCCCGCGAGGCAACTCCGGCTTCTCCGCTGCCCTCTACTGGCCAGATCACATATTACATCACAAATCTCCAACAATACAGTATACAGTGATTAAAAATTACATATGCACCCTATCCTGCTATATGCACCCCATCCTGGTATATGTTTTCCCATCCTGGTTTATGTTCCCCCATTTTGTTGTTCAATGCATAGAAAAAAAATTAAAGGGAATCTGTCACCTACCCTTTGGCGGCGATGAAAACGAGGTCGGTCCGGTCCGATGGGCGGTGTTCCCGATGTGTGCCGCCTCCCCATCCTTGCCTGCCGTCCGCAGGTTATTGCTGAATTGGAGTAGGTGTACGCCTTTTTTGCGTGTGCGCTAAGCATTCATAGCTTGCGCACGCGCAGTATGCTTTGCCCAACTGCGGGCAAAGCCGAAAAGCCGGACTGCGCATGCGTTAACTAAGCACCGGAACACAGCAAAATACTTCTGGGGCTTAGTTAACTGGCGCATGTGCAGTCCGGCTTTACAGCTTTGCCCGCAGTTGGGCAAAGCATACTGCACGTGCGCTAGCTATGAATGCTTAAAAATGGTGTACACCTACTCCAATTCAGCAATAACCTGCGGATGGCGGGCAAGGATGGGGAGGCGGCACACATTGGGAACACCACCCATCGGACCAGACCGACCTCGTTTTCATCGCCCACCAAAGGGTAGGTGACAGATTCCCTTTAAGGCCGGGGTCACACTGGCGAGGAATACGGCCGAGTGAGAGGCGCTAAAAGCACGCATTAGACACAGACAAATGATTCTCTATGGGGTCCCTCGCACCAGGCGTATATTTTTCATCTGTATTCTACGCTCCATGCCAATCGCAGCATGCTGCGATTGTCAGCGTACTATGCCCGTAGTACACCAATGCAAGTCTATGGGTGCG
This sequence comes from Dendrobates tinctorius, assembly GCF_039654945.1. Taxonomy (NCBI): domain Eukaryota; kingdom Metazoa; phylum Chordata; class Amphibia; order Anura; family Dendrobatidae; genus Dendrobates; species Dendrobates tinctorius. Next base: position 13,123,304 of record NW_027361770.1, read on the forward strand.
CAAAAAATACGCATTACACAAGGACCACACATGTGACTTGCGAGAAATACGCACCAGGTGTCTTTTAGCAATGCCGGCAATTCAGTGCGCTATACAGTAAACTCACACTAACAGTTTTAATAAAGAAACGAAAGAATAGATATATACACATAGAATATATATATATATGTATTCTATGTGTCTATATCTATTCTTTTGTTTCTGTTAGAAACCCTGTCATATGGCTCCATTATATGTCCATTTTGCAAGCCTGCGAGAAAATCTTGCCATACGGAATCCATACGGATTCCATACGGATGCTCACATGCGCAAAATACGCGACCGCACCTTGATTACGGATGACCTACGGAGCACTATTTAGGGGTCATTCATCCGTATTTCGCCTGTAAACTACGGACCGTATTTTGCGCAGGTTAGTGTGACCCCGGCCTAACGCTCCTACTCACCTTCCATGTGCTCCCACGCAGTGCGGCGCCATCTTCTGAAGTCAGCAGACGACTTCAGCATCCACGTTACGAGAGCTAACCCCTAGTAGAATAGAAGGACAGCATTCAAACTGAAGTGAAGTAAAAAAATCTTCTGTTTAATCTGCCAAATACAGTGCAACGTTCTGTCAATACCAGTCTTTATCAAGCACCCCCAGTCACATGCATGCCGACATCAGCTGCTGGCCTCTGCAGCAGGCATTGTGGTGCATAAAACCAGCGAGCTTGTGCGCTGCAATACACTTCAGCTGGATGTGCATCTGTACATTCAGATAAAGTAGGGGCTGGTGTCGGTGGGCCCCTCGCTCGCCACTGGTTGCAATCCAGTAGCTCATCATAATGCACAATTCCACCTGCTCTGGAGCTTTATGTGGCCTTGTGACCTCTTCTCACCCGTCCTCGCTCTCACAACAAGCAGCGTTCTCTTCTTGCTCCATAGCCAGCGCAGGGAGACGAGACGGCACATTGCAGTAATGTCAGCTGTTATACCCAGTGTCATGATCCTGACCAGGTTTAGAGTCCTGTCTTTCCATGTTCCCGGTCTGGTCATTTCAGGGGTTAACTTTTCTCAGCCTCAGTCTGGTCTCAGGTTTGCTATTTAGGTCCGGTAAACTGTGGTATAGCCTGATTTGACCTGCTGTTATCCCGGACTTGCCCCGTGTCTGTTTATTCCCGCTGTCTGTCCTGACTCCGTGTTTCCCTGTTAGTTTGTTGACTCCCTGGTTTTGACTTGGCTTACATTTGGACCTGCTTCTGTCTTTGCCTTATCCGCTTCCGACCGTTGCTGACCCCCTGGCTTGTTCCTGACCACGTGTACTGCTGTGACTTCTGGTACTTCTGCTCCTGTTTTTTGACTTGTCTTGTCTGACCACTCTTTCGCCACCTGGTGGCACTTGTGCTGCTGCTCAGTGTTACTATGCTGTGTGTGCAACCTCTGTTCCCTCACCAGCACCTCCTGTTGGAGGTTGTGCTATACTGCAGTAGCATGAAACCCAGGACATAGTTGGGCCAGTCTGTAGTGAGCTCCATGCAGGACATCCTTATTAGGCCGGGGTCACACTGGCGAGGAATACGGCCGAGTGAGAGGCGCTAAAAGCATGCATTAGACACGGACCAATGATTCTCTATGGAGTACCTCGCACCAGCCGTATATTTCTCATCTGTATTCTACGGTCCGTGCAAATCGCAGCATGCTGCGATTGTCCTAATGCAAGTCTATGGGTGCGCAAAAAATACGCATTACACACGGACCACACATGTGACTTGCGAGAAATACGCACCCGGTGTCTTTTAGCAAAGCCGGCAATTCAGTGTGCTATACAGTAAACTCACACTGACAGGTTTAATAAAGAAACGAAAGAATAGATATAGACACATAGAATATATATACATTCTATGTGTGTATATCTATTCTTTGGTTTCTGTTAGAAACCCTGTCATAGGGCTCCATTATATGTCCATTTTGCAAGCCTGCGAGAAAATCTCTGCATACGGATTACATACGGATGCTGACATGCGCAAAATACACCACACCTAGATTACGGATGACATACGGAGCACTGTTTAGGGGTCATTCATCCGTATTACGCATGTAAAATACTGACCGTATTTTGCGTCGGTTAGTGTGACCCCGGCCTTATGGTTGTGTCAGCAGTGTGAGATCAGTAGCCCAAAGTAATTTAACTCTTTTAAAACCCCAATTACTTATATGAATATGTGAAAGTCAGTTTAATGCCATCTCTTAAGCCCAGGACACGTTAGGTCCAACCTGACGTCACCTGAATTTGATGGATGGCATCCCTGTGTTTGCTGTGTGAGATCAGTGGCCCAAAGTCTTTTAACCCTTTTGATAACCTTCTGTGCCAACTTTGATGGCCATTTTTGTGCCACTTGTGTATTTTGAGCTGCTGTCCAGTGTAATCGCTCAGGACTCCTCACTGAACTGAATTTTATTATTGTGATTATTTTTGCTCTTTGTTCTACTTCTAGAAAACAAAAAAGAACATTTTATGAGAAATAAATGTAACTAATAAGGAACCAACTATTGTGCTGAATAATAAGGAGCCAAGTTCTGCCCGGCCTGTCACCTGGAAGTGACCAGACCACCTGCCCCTACAAGCCAGCAGCAGGGTCTGAGTGGGAGGGTGCCCACAGCTGGAGACCCTCTGCACCACGGGCTACAGCTCACCCCGGGGTCTGACGTCACCAGAGGCGGCAGGAGCCTCTTCTGGAGGACACCTCTGTGTCCACAGCCCGTGTGAGAGGTGGAGCTCTCCCCGCGCACTGACAGGAGGATTGGGGGAGGACTGGGAGGCGGTGGCTGGGACCGTGCAGCAGCAGGACGAGCGCTGCTTCCTGGATCACACAGCAGCACCACCTGCTTCCCTTTGTCAGGAGCTCCCGGGACCCCGCGCACGGCCGAGGCTGTGGGGGCTCTCTGCTGGACCCGAGTGGAAAGTGAGCCGCACTGGAGGAGGATCTGGATGGTGCAGGTAATCGCTGCAGTGTGTGCATTGTCCTGTCCGCTCCAGCCCTGAGCCAAGGTGGCAGGTCTGTGTGGCCCATGCCAGCCTGGGGTGGCGGGAGGGCATGTCATGTGTGCCAACTCTCATGGAAAGCCCCCACACCTCCCCTCCATGTGACATGCCACCCTGCGTGGGCAGCAGTGTGCAGGCCTGGCACCTCACCTTCCCCTGGGGATGCTCTCCTGGCTGGCACCTCAGGCATGTCCCGCTCCTGTGTGGGCAGTGCCTGGCAGACATGACCACCATTCCTGAGTATGGACTTAGCCCTGTGACAGTGGGCGGGAGGAGGTGGTGACACTGAGCTTGGCTTTCCTCTCCACTAGTTCTTCAATGTTGCAACTAACATCAATATTTACCCTGTGCCTGAGGAGTTTCTTGTGCTGTGAGGGGGAGGAGAGCTGGACTTCTCCCATACAGGAATGTGCTGTCTGCTCCTGAGCCTCATGGGTATAGGGAGGCTGAGACCCCAGCTTATGTAAGGGGGTCCATACAGGAATGTGATGTCTGCTCTTGAGCCTCATGGGTATAGGTAGGCTGGGACCCCAGCTTATGTAAGGGGGTCCATACAGGAATGTGCTGTCTGCTCCTGAGCCTCATGGGTATAGGTAGGCTGGGACCCCAGCTTATGTAAGGGGGTCCATACAGGAATGTGATGTCTGCTCCTGAGCCTCATGGGTATAGGTAGGCTGGGACCCCAGCTTAGGTAAGGGGGTCCATACAGGAATGTGCTGTCTGCTCCTGAGCCTCATGGGTATAGGTAGGCTGGGACCCCAGCTTATGTAAGGGGGTCCATACAGGAATGTGATGTCTGCTCCTGAGCCTCATAGGTATAGGTAGGCTGGGACCCCAGCTTATGTAAGGGGGTCCATACAGGAATGTGATGTCTGCTCCTGAGCCTCATGGGTATAGGTAGGCTGGGACCCCAGCTTATGTAAGGGGGTCCATACAGGAATGTGATGTCTGCTCCTGAGCCTCATAGGTATAGGTAGGCTGGGACCCCAGCTTATGTAAGGGGGTCCATACAGGAATGTGATGTCTGCTCCTGAGCCTCATGGGTATAGGTAGGCTGGGACCCCAGCTTAGGTAAGGGGGTCCATACAGGAATGTGCTGTCTGCTCCTGAGCCTCATGGGTATAGGGAGGCTGAGACCCCAGCTTAGGTAAGGGGGTCCATACAGGAATGTGCTGTCTGCTCCTGAGCCTCATGGGTATAGGTAGGCTGGGACCCCAGCTTATGTAAGGGGGTCCATACAGGAATGTGCTGTCTGCTCCTGAGCCTCATGGGTATAGGTAGGCTGAGACCCCAGCTTAGGTAAGGGGGTCCATACAGGAATGTGCTGTCTGCTCCTGAGCCTCATGGGTTTAGGGAGGCTGAGACCCCAGCTTATGTAAGGGGGTCCATACAGGAATGTGCTGTCTGCTCCTGAGCCTCATGGGTATAGGGAGGATGAGACCCCAGCTTAGGTAAGGGGGTCCATACAGGAATGTGCTGTCTGCTCCTGAGCCTCATGGGTATAGGTAGGCTGGGACCCCAGCTTAGGTAAGGGGGTCCATACAGGAATGTGCTGTCTGCTCCTGAGCCTCATGGGTATAGTTAGGCTGAGACCCCAGCTTATGTAAGGGGGTCCATACAGGAATGTGCTGTCTGCTCCTGAGCCTCATGGGTATAGGTAGGCTGGGACCCCAGCTTAGGTAAGGGGGTCCATACAGGAATGTGCTGTCTGCTCCTGAGCCTCATGGGTATAGGTAGGCTGGGACCCCAGCTTAGGTAAGGGGGTCCATACAGGAATGTGCTGTCTGCTCCTGAGCCTCATGGGTATAGGTAGGCTGGGACCCCAGCTTAGGTAAGGGGGTCCATACAGGAATGTGCTGTCTGCTCCTGAGCCTCATGGGTATAGGTAGGCTGGGACCCCAACTTAGGTAAGGGGGTCCATACAGGAATGTGCTGTCTGCTCCTGAGCCTCATGGGTATAGTTAGGCTGAGACCCCAGCTTATGTAAGGGGGTCCATACAGGAATGTGCTGTCTGCTCCTGAGCCTCATGGGTATAGGTAGGCTGGGACCCCAGCTTAGGTAAGGGGGTCCATACAGGAATGTGCTGTCTGCTCCTGAGCCTCATGGGTATAGGGAGGCTGAGACCCCAGCTTAGGTAAGGGGGTCCATACAGGAATGTGCTGTCTGCTCCTGAGCCTCATGGGTATAGGTAGGCTGGGACCCCAGCTTATGTAAGGGGGTCCATACAGGAATGTGCTGTCTGCTCCTGAGCCTCATGGGTATAGGTAGGCTGAGACCCCAGCTTAGGTAAGGGGGTCCATACAGGAATGTGCTGTCTGCTCCTGAGCCTCATGGGTATAGGTAGGCTGGGACCCCAGCTTAGGTAAGGGGGTCCATACAGGAATGTGATGTCTGCTCCTGAGCCTCATGGGTATAGGTAGGCTGGGACCCCAGCTTAGGTAAGGGGGTCCATACAGGAATGTGCTGTTTGCTCCTGAGCCTCATGGGTGTTAGTAGGCTGGGACCCCAGCTTATGTAAGGGGGTCCATACAGGAATGTGCTGTTTGCTCCCTGAGCCTCATGGGTATAGGTAGGCTGGGACCCCAGCTTATGTAAGGGGGTCCATACAGGAATGTGATGTCTGCTCCTGAGCCTCATGGGTATAGGTAGGCTGGGACCCCAGCTTATGTAATGGGGTCCATACAGGAATGTGCTGTCTGCTCCTGAGCCTCATGGGTATAGGTAGGCTGGGACCCCAGCTTATGTAATGGGGTCCATACAGGAATGTGCTGTCTGCTCCTGAGCCTCATGGGTATAGGTAGGCTGGGACCCCAGCTTATGTAAGGGGGTCCATACAGGAATGTGCTGTCTGCTCCTGAGCCTCATGGGTATAGGTAGGCTGGGACCCCAGCTTATGTAAGGGGGTCCATACAGGAATGTGCTGTCTGCTCCTGAGCCTCATGGGTATAGGTAGGCTGGGACCCCAGCTTAGGTAAGGGGGTCCATACAGGAATGTGCTGTCTGCTCCCTGAGCCTCATGGATATAGGTAGGCTGGGACCCCAGCTTATGTAAGGTGGTCCATACAGGAATGTGCTGTCTGCTCCTGAGCCTCATGGGTATAGGTAGGCTGGAACCGTAGCTTATGTAAGGGGGTCCATACAGGAATGTGCTGTCTGCTCCCTGAGCCTCATGGGTATAGGTAGGCTGAGACCCCAGCTTATGTAAGGGGGTCCATACAGGAATGTGCTGTCTGCTCCTGAGCCTCATGGGTATAGGTAGGCTGAGACCCCAGCTTATGTAAGGGGGTCCATACAGGAATGTGCTGTCTGCTCCTGAGCCTCATGGGTATAGGTAGGCTGGGACCCCAGCTTAGGTAAAGGGGTCCATACAGGAATGTGCTGTCTGCTCCTTGAGTCTCATGGATATAGGTAGGCTGGGACCCCAGCTTATGTAAGGGGGTCCATACAGGAATGTGCTGTCTGCTCCTGAGCCTCATAGGCAGGGTTGTGGAGTCGGTAAGCCAAACCTGCGACTCCGACTCCTCAATTTCCCTTACTCCGACTCCGACTCCACGACTCCGACTCCGACTCCCACACATATTGCTTATATTTAAGTGAAAAATTTATTGTAGTACAATGTGAACCTCAGACATTTAATCATTTTTATGATCCAATAATCAAGATGTTTAGATAGAACAGAATATATATTGGTGTACTACCCGGTTTTCATTCTTTTTGGTACAGATACGATATGGATAGACAGATATGGATAAATGGATATATAGATAGAGCAGATTTCTAATCTGCTTTTGCTATTGAAAACATTATCTATGAGCTCAAAAACCTTTCAGGTGATGCAGTTTTTTAAAAAGATGATCAGCTTTTGCAGCTGAAAAACGTATCCTCAAAAAACACAGGAAAAATGTTGTGTGTGAATGTAGCCTTAGATCAGGAATATAACAGCCATTTATAGGACATTTCATAACTTTCCCAAACTCCTATGAAAAAATATTCAGCACATCCTGCATTGAATTACTGTACCCAATTTATTATATATTTTAGGAGTCGGAGTCGGTCCATTTTATACCGACTCCAACTCCGACTCCACCAAAATGAGCACCGACTCCGACTCCGACTCCACAGCCCTGCTCATAGGTATAGGTAGGCTGGGACCCCAGCTTAGGTAAAGGGGTCCATACAGGAATGTGCTGTCTGCTCCTTGAGTCTCATGAATATAGGTAGGCTGGGGACCACAGCTTAGGTAAGGTGGTCATCAAACCCCTCACTCGGCTGTACTGTGCAATATATGTTCAGTAAAGTAGTCTATCTAGATTTGTGAAAATTGCCCTAATCTAAGAGGTTAATGTAGTTAAAAATATCTGCGTGTTTGAATAAAGTGTTTTTTATTTTGTTTCATCTGCAGTAAGATTAGCTGCCGTCTACTAATGCGTGTAATTCTGGAAATAGCAATATATTAGACAGTTCCTCTTGAGCATTGCGTGTAACCTATACCACAAATTGGGCTGTGGGTATTAAGTACTAGACAGTTCTGCTATAAGTCTGTAAGTCTGCCAAGCTCCTGGTGTGTGGACCCCAGCGCTCGGGATGCGTTTGGGTCCTAGACGCCTCATTCTTATGTCTGTATTTCAAGGTGCGATTATGCATCATGGACGGGTCTGGCTGCCGGGCTCATGAGCCAAACTTGATTGGATCGTAGGTTTGTGTGTGTGTGTATGTGTATAATATATATATATATATATATATATATATATATATACTGTATATATATATATACTGTATATAAATAATAAATTTTATTTCTATAGCGCCAATATATTCCGCAGCACTTTACATTTCAGAGGGGACTTGTACAGACGATAGACATTACAGCATAACAATAATCACATAGATCGTAACAGATACCAAGAGGAATGAGGGTCCTGCTCACAAGCTTACAATCTATGAGGAAAAAGGTAGACACGAAAGGTGGGTGGTAACAATTGCCCTGATTGTATGGACCAGCCATAATGTTAAGTGTGTAACAGTACAGACACAGAGGGCTAATAGATGCGTAAAGCATGTGGGAACATGATGCGTGGAACCTGGTCATGGTAAAACTTCTGACTGTGCCACACAGGGATAGATTAGGTTAATGTGTTGAGGTGGTAGGCCAGTCTGAATAAATGCGTTTTCAGGGCACACTTAAAATTGTAGGGATTGGGGACTAATATTGACCTGGGAAGTGCATTCCAAAGAATTGGTGCAGCACGTGTATAGTCTTGGAGACGGGAGTGGGAGGTTATGATTATTGAGGATGCTAACCTCAGGTCATCAGCAGAACGGAGGGCGCGGGTAGGGTGGTATACTGAAACAAGGGAGGAGATGTAGGGTGGTGCTGAGCCATGGAGAGCTTTGTGGGTGAGGGTAATAAGTTTGTACTGGATTCTGGAGTGGATGGGTTGCCAGTGTAATGACTGGCACAAGGTAGAGGCATCGGTGTAACGATTGGCGAGGAATATGATACTGGCTGCAGCATTCAAGACCGATTGGAGGGGGGAGAGTTTGGTAACAGGGAGACCGATTAGAAGAGAGTTACAATAGTCGAGACGAGAATGAATAAGAGAAACAGTAAGCGTTTTTGCAGAGTCAGAAGTAAGAAAAGGTCGAATTCTAGTAATGTTTTTGAGGTGCAGATAACAAGAATGAGCCAGTGATAGGATGTGGGGGGCAAAGGAAAGCTCGGAGTCAAGTATGACCCCAAGACAGCGGGCATGTTGCTGGGGAGTAATAGTGGAACCACACACGGAAATGGCAATGTCGGGTATAGGCACATTAGTAGCGGGAGTTCAGTCTTTGACAGGTTCGGTTTCAGATATAGTGAGGACATGATGTTAGACACAGCATTTAGACAATCGCTGGTGTTTTCTAGAAAGGCAGGCGTGATGTCAGGAGAAGAAGCATATAATTGGGTGTCGGCATAGAGATGGTACTGGAAACCAAATCTACTGATTGTTTGACCAATAGGGGAAGTGTACAAAGAGAAGAGGGGGGGCCTAGGACTGATCCTTGAGGAACCCCAACAGTAAGGGGAAGATGAGAGGAGGAGGAAACAGCTATAGATGCAGTAAAGGAGCGGTCAGAGAGATAGGAGGAGAACCAGGAGAGAATGGTGTCCTTGAGGCCAATGGAACAGAACATAGTGAGGAGGAGCTGATGATCCACAGTGTCGAATGCTGCAGAGAGATCCAAGAGAATTAGCATGGAGTAATGACCATTTGATTTAGCTGTTAGATCATTAGAGACTTTAGTGAGGGCAGTTTCAGTAGAGTATAAAGAGCAGACACTGGATTGGAGAGGTTTGAGAAGAGAGTTATCAAAGAGATAGCGGATAAGACGGGAGTGGACCAGACGTTCCAGGAGTTTAGAGATGAAGGGAAGATTAGAGACAGGTCTATAGTTAGCGGCACAGTTTTGGTCGAGGGATGGTTTTTAAGTAATGGATGTATGATGGCATGCTTAAATGAGGAGGGAAAGATACCAGAAGAGAGAGAGTGGTTAAATATTTTAGTTAGGTGAGTGGTGACAGCAAGGGAAAGGGACTAGAGGAGATGTGACGGAAATGGGTCACTGGTGCAAGTGGTTGGGTGAGAAGATGCAAGGAGCCTGCTTACTTCTTCTTCTGTGACTGGTTCAAAATCAGAGTGAGCTAGATGCAGTGGGGGAGGGAGGACAGTGCATGGTATGAGGTGATTAGGAGATAATTTCCTGTTGGATGTGGTCAATTTTTTCTTTGAAGTAATTGGCCAGATCGTCAGCTCGAAGCTCCATGGTTGGGGTCTGTACTCTTGGGTTGAGTAGAGAATGAAAAGTGTCAGAGACGTTTAGGATAATTGGACAGTGAGGTGATGAGGGTGTTGAAATAGGTTTGTTTTGAGAGGTGAAGGGCAGTGTTGTATGTGCTCAGCATAAGCTTATAATGGTTTAATTCTTCGTGCAGATTGGATTTTCTCCACAGACATTCGGCGCACCTGGAGCACCGCTGCAGGAAACGTGTTTGCAGGGTGTGCCGGCGTTGTCGCTGTCTGTGTTGTGGTGCTCTATGTATAGGAGGTGCAAATTCATCCAGGGCACTTTGAAGTGTTTCATTGTAATGCTTCAATGCAGAATCAGGACATGAGAGGGAGGAGATGGGGGCCAATGAAGACTGCAAGTTCTTCATAAGTTTCTGGGTGTTAATGGCCTGTATGTTTCTATAAGACTGGACAGTGGGGGTGACCTGAGCAGCCTGGCAGTTCTTAATAGAGAATGAAAGAAGGTTGTGGTCAGGGAGCGAGAGAGGGGCTTTTGCATCCACTGCACAAAGCTGAGAGAAGACCAAGTCGAGGGAGTTTCCGTCTTCATGCGCTGGAGAATTAGTAAACTGCGAAAGGCCAAATGAGGAGGTTAGAGATAAAAGGTGAGTAGCAGATGGGGGAGCGGGGAAGAGCAATGGGGATGTTGAAATCGCCCATGATGAGGGTAGGGATGTCACAGGAGAGAAAATGTGGAAGCCAAGTGGCAAAATGATCCAGGAACTGATGGGAGGGGCCGGGAGGACGATATACCACCGCCACTCGCATGGAGAAGGGGGTGTAGAGTCTGACGGCATGGACCTCAAAAGAAGGGAAGACCAGTGAGGGTACTTGAGGGATAACCTGAAAGGTACATTTGGGTGATAGGAGCAGTCCAACGCCTCCACCTGCTTTATTGTCTGATCTTGGGGTATGAGAGAGGTGTAGTCCACCATATGAAAGAGCAGCAGCGGTAGTGCCTGACTGCTGAATCCATGTTTCAGTAAGAGCCAGAAGGTTAAGAGAATCGCCAAGGAAGAAGTCATATATATTTAATCTAATTATATGACACACTGATGTCTGGATAAGGCTGGGGTCACCCATGCAAGAAGGTTGGGCGAGTCTCGCACGTTAATACCAGGCACTGCCACCGGCCCTCGGGAGGGGAGCATGCAGCTGCATAGAAATACATGCAGCTGAACACTCCAATCTGAGTGTCGGCGGCAGCGCCAAGTATTGTTGTGCAAGACTCGTCCACGTTTCTTGCATGTGTGACCCCAGCCTCAGGCTTTAGTCAAACTCGACTGGTAAATGGACCTTGCCTAGAAAAAAAATGTATTTGATGGGCCACGTACTTTGCAGGATGAGATTACATTTTTAATTATACAATTTTTTTTCTTTATAGATTTTGGTCCTTTTTTGGGGGCTTGTTTATTTTAGATGGCTTTAATCGTATGGGTTATGGTACAGTTTTAGAGCTTGGGTCCTTACGGATGTGACGATAATAAACATTCACTTTTTGTTTACTATAGTTTGTATGCAAAACAACAATTTTAGTGGCAAGGTTTTTTTTTTTCATACTTTATTTTGATTTTTTTTTTCCAGACTTTGGCCCACAATTGGCCTCCTACAGTAAAATATATTATCTTACAATAGCACCATATAGTAATTCTAGCCATCTTCTTATAGTTTCCCCCAGCCTGGTCCCCCATATTGCAGAAATGGTCCCCTAGCCTGATCCCCATACTGCAGAAATGGTCCCCCAGCCTGATCCCTATATTGCAGAAATGGTCCCCTAGCCTGGTCCCCCAGCCTGGTCCCCATAGTGCAGTAGTAGTTTTCTCTGTGCCGCTGTTGTCATACACATTTTAAAAAAAATCCTTTCTCACCTGTCTCCCTCGGCGAACAGCATCCTCTTCTGACATCATACACTGCCAGTGCCAGCAGGTCAACGTCAGCTGTCAGCCTCTGATTGGCCGGTGACTGCTATTGGTATTGTGCCGCAGAAACGCACAGGCCACAACGTTATGAGATCCCGCGTACCTGCGGGCCGCATGAAGCAGCCTGAGGGCAACATGCTGGGACCGTGTGTTTGACACCCCTGCTTTAGAGCCTGTTTGGTTAGAATGCCATAAATATCTGAGATGGGACTATCCCAATTATTCTGGATTTTGGTTCTCATTCTGAGTATTTGCCTGAATGATCAGGTCCTACATCATTAGGAGAGCTCTGATGCACTGAAATAAGTCATACACTTTTATAAGCAACACATTATCAAGTCAAATATTCAACATCTGAATTATTCACTGACTGCAAGCTGAGATTTTGAAGTATTTGAGGAAATGCAGCTGGTGGCAGTGTGGTGGGCCACTGTGGCCAAAGTCTAAGTGGTGCAACCTTTGCCCAAACTCCCCCCTACTTTCAAATGACTAGTGCCTACATGCGACGCTTCTACTTGGTTCAGTGAGTGGAGTGTCTTCCAGGCCTGCGAATGCAGAGCGCAGCAGTCAAGATGAGTTTATTGGATACTGCAGTCTGCATAGGCAGCAACCAGAATGTCAGAGCTTAGTAATTGAAATGAGCTTTGTTAGGCCTCTTTCACACTAACGTTTTTGACCATCAGTCAAAATCTGCCAGGTTTTGAAAAAACGGATCCGCCATTTTTTTTGGCGGATCCGTTTTTTTTCCCCATTGAGTTGCATTACTGGCGGATCTTGACGGATGGCCATCCGTTGGATCCGTTTTTGTGAGGATCCGCCAAATATTTTTCGTCTTCCGGCATGCTTGGACGGACCTTGCAACGTTTTTTTTGTTGTTGGATCCTCATTTTCCATTGCGCATGCCCGGAGAAAGGCAGTCAGGGAGAAAATTAACCCTGAAATCCTTTCTGGCGGACGAAAAATCTCTCTCTCTCCTTTAAAATTCTTCATTCTGCGGATCCGTCACAAAACGGATCCTGTGGCATCCGCTCACATCAGTTAGGTACGGATCCGCCTTTTTAGTGGATTTTAACTGACACAAATAACTGAAGTGTGAAAGAGGCCTTACCGGTTGCTGCCTATACAGATCGCTGCTACCTATGACAAACTCATATCAACTTCTGCGCTCTGCATAAACAGCTACTGAGATGAAAGAAGCTGAGTTAGTAATATATGGAGACACTATTGAAACGTGCACGACTTCCACATTCCTCCACTTCTATCCTGACTTAGGCTTAATGCTGGGTTAGGGTTTGGTTTGGGTTAGGATTACGAATAGGGCTTTTCTGTTATGGTGTGTCAGAGTAATACAATAATTATTACGTGAAAAATGTAATAAAAGAAAAGAGTAACTTTTATTTAAATTTTTATGTCTAATTTCTGACAGAAACTAGTAGGCCAAAGCCTAAACTATTATTACATCAGTATCTACCTGAGATTACAATACATATGCTTGGGGGATAAGGGGGTTCAATTTTTGTTTGTGATCGGGTGACAGGTCACACAAAATACTTGACATGCTACGTCGCTGAATGCTACACAATGTTAGATGGTTGAATTCTTGTCAATGGACAGTGCTTAAAGTGACATGACGTGAGGCAGCTATACCAATCGGGCCAGGAGGCATGGCATATTGGGGTAGGCCACATTTTATTTATCAGTTGTTTTAAACATTCAAAATAGCCTTCTCAATTAGCTAATGCTCTGTAAACAAAAAGCCATAGGGAGCTTTCCCTGGTGACTAAATATAAAAGTAGCACTAGTACTGGTAAAGGGAACCAGTCATGTCCATAAACACTGAAGCTTGTAGACATGGTGTTGCCTTTCAATGTTGTCAGATAGCGTAAAGTCTCATTCAGACGTCCGTGCACGGACTGCTCTTGCACGGACAACAGCGGGTCCATGTAGTGTGATAGTTTCATATATTTCTATGAGGCTCTCACGCTTGGTCTGGAGACCCGCAGCCAGTTCGTGCATTGCGATCCATGACAATTGGTCAAAGATCAGATATCTGAATGAGCCTTTACTGAAAGCGCGGCTACTGGGAGGTAATGACGTGTATTCCTCCCAGGAGCCGCTGGCTTTCAGTGATAGAGGCTAAGCTTTAATCGCCACTCCTAACACAGTGGGCTGCGGCTGTAAGTATGCCCAGCACTTTAATCGACAGCTCACTCTGCTGTCAATTCTGGTTGCCAGGCTTTCAATAAATGGCTGGACAACATTGTAATACTATTAACATGACCATTAACTCTATATCTGCAAGTCAGCAGTGTTTGGGAACATGACCGGTTCCCTTCAACAGTACTACACTAATTTTATGCACGGTCACCAAGGAAAGCTCCGTTTAGGGTTCTAGCTATTTTGAATGTTGTGAAGTTTTTCTTAGATTTCCTTCAATACGTAATTGACACACGTGCACACCCTTGAATAGAAGGCAATAAAGACATGCCAGGTTTATTTCAATACATGCTCACTAGTGGATCTGCGGGCTGAAATCTGATGCTAACCCCCTAGTTTTTTTATGTGGAGTCTGCTGAAATAAGTAGCAGACATATTTTTAAGGCACAGCTGAAAATCTGCTACAAAAGATTTTAGTTGCATGTGAATGATGTTTTAGAAACCCATTTACATTCATTGAATACAGATTGTTGTCAGATTCAGTGCCAAAATCCTTTATAGCTATGTAATGTGCAAACGATGAATAAGGGCACTTTAAGACTTTTTCTGACGAGGATTTCCACAACATAAAGAACCCAGTGGGGATAAAAAAAAAAGCTGCAACATGCTCCGAATTCTGCACTGACATCACATCTGATTGCCTCCTGTACATACATTGCACAATCCTGTCCCATAATTTGCTTTCATGGTACGTTACATTATACAGTATAGTCATTCTGGCCTTCTGGTGCCAATTGCATCAGTTATGCAACTGACACATCATTCACATGAATCCCGTTTCTTTTGTTCCTATAAAACAGGTGTGAACAGAGCTTAAGGCTTGTTTCATACATTAGCATATTTATAAATGTCTGCAATATGTATCCACAGTTGCATCAATTTGTCATCAGTATATCAATAGTACAGATGAACAGACTTCTACGCAGGAAAAAAATTATATTAAACGGCCATTTCAATAAACGGATGATATGCCGATAAAATACTGATACATAAAATAAATATTACATACAGATGCATCTGTATTTCTATCCCCTCTCTGTAGACTTCTGTGGGTTTTCCCATTTCCAATGGATGAAAGTAGTGTTGGCTTTTTTTTAAAACCTGCTGTACTTTAAACAACCGCCTTACGAAGGAGCAAAACGTGCGTCGAGGTAATTGTATAGTTTGTCCCATTACTGCCTTGCCATGTCCACAGGAATTATAGGTATTTACTTTTTACGTGTTAGGGATCGATGTGTTCTACACAGGCATTGTGCAACAGCCGATGTAACAGCTTTATCCTTCTATTACATGAATATCCTGTCTAGTGGGTTCTGTTATGGGCATCTGGTAATATGATAGATATTTATTGATAGGCTTCCGGTATTGTTTTGAGGTCCTTTTTTTGTATTGTGTTGAAGGGTTAGTCCATGTGCTATTGATTTACCATACTTTATTTTCTGTATATTATCATATATTGATCACATAAAATTACATTTATGGAAACTTGTGTTGGTTTATATATTCATGTAAAGTAACTTATTAAAGACAGATATAAAAAATTAACTCTTTAAGGCATCCTAAGGCTGAATTCAGACACTCTTGAAATGTGGTCTGTGTACAGACAGTAATGTACGGACTGGCAGCAGGTCTTCCGACCCAAAGTTAAAAGCCTCATAGGCGTTTGGATTGGTTTTTGCATGTACTGTTTCATTGATGTCTAAATTCGACCTTGGGTTGAATTTTCACATGGAGGATTAACAGACATCTAGTTGAATCCATCTCGCTTCTAATTAAGAGGGGGGGTTTACTGGTTTCACAAGTAAATATGTTAAAGGCTTAGGTTATGTGCCCACCTAAGCACAGAATTTTCCTGAGCAAAACCAGACTCTGCAGGAAATCCGCAATTTTTTTTTTTTGCGTTTTTTTTTTTTGCATTTTTTGCTTGTTTTTGTGTGGATTTTTCATTTTTTTCCGGAGCATCTTAATACAATGAACATAGTGGCAAATCCGCAGATTTTCAGCAAAATTAATGAACATGCTGCGTTTTTTTCCCGCTATGCGTTTTTTTTTTTTTGGCTGAAAAAAACGCAGTATGGGCACAATAATTGCGGAATGCATTCTAATAATGGAATGCTTAATGTATGCGTTTTTGTAGGGGAAAAACGCTAAAAAAAGCGAAAAATCCTGAACATGGGCACACAGCCTTAGTCTTCCAAAGCTGAAGAAGATAGTAATGCAGGATTTTTTTCCCCTCTGCATGTAAATGATGTAGTGGAAATCCCTATCATTTCCATTGGAGACACAATTAAGAGTGTATTTGATTTGAATTTTGGTGTTGCATTCACACCAAAAATCTGTCATATCCTCGCTGTGTGAGCTTAGCCCTAAAGACATGGTCCAGTACCTAAAACGTAATTGGCTTTATTATACCATACCCTACACTTCTCTGTAGCTACCCAATCCCTAAATGTGACTTTATTTTTACTTCACTTTCTACATCATTTTGTTGGATAAGAGTTTCAAACAGGAGGCTAGGGCTGCAACTTGCTTCAATGCAGCGTCTTTTGCCCCACTCGGAACACAACATCATCTGGGAGCAGCGGTGCAGTTACTTACTAAAGTTACTTGCATCGCCACCCTCTGAAGATGTTCTGGATCCATGGTGATAGATGCTGCGAGAGTTGTGAGTGCAGCACTTGTCACTTTGGTTCTAACTGTGAAACATGAGATCATCCTGGGGCAGAGTTAAAAAATGAGTGACATCAGCACCGCCCCTTAGCTTTTAGCACTTCCCTCAAACTAATCATCATCGGGGGTTATTCTTTGTGAATGCCCTGATGAAGTGAGCTGAGACTGGCTCAGGAAATGCGTTGGCAATAAAGATATCTTGAATTCTACCACAGCAGCGCAGTCTCTTATTGCACTACCAGCCTTTTCTTTGTTACATGACCAGGCATTTTTAGAATGAAAAGTATGTAATGCTTCAGCTTTCCTTGGCCACAACCACATCTAAATTGTGGTCATTTAATAGTCATTAAATAACTAATACTGTACTCTAGCCAACTGACAGGCATTGGCCTAAGGTTGTGAGTACATAAGGGTAGGAGGGTATGCTGGCATATCTATGTTGATAGGAAAAAATGCAGATTTTACAATTATGATCATTATTTGCAGTTTAAAGAAACTGTGTTTTTCATACATGGCCCATTAAGGCATATGGTACACCTACTGAGCTACAAGCTGATCCCGGCATAGCTCACCTTAATTTTCTGTGTAATAAAGTTGTATACAAGTTAAAAACAATACCTCTCTTTGGAAATTAATTTACAAATGAGATTCAATGTAGATAATTACTACTATGGGATATTTATTCTTTCACCACCGGATAAGTATCAATAACGTTTGTTCTCCATGCAGTAAAATACTTAGCAGTGGATGTCTTCTATAATTTCCAGCACCGTTCTGATCCATCTTGGACATCTTGTTACTTCAGCTCGGGCTCGAAATCACTGCCAACCGATACTTTCTCTTTTAGGCCAGGGTCACGCGACTGAAGATTCTCATCGCAGAGAATCCTACTGATTATGCTAGTAACACTCATATCAAACTCAGATCCGAGTGTGCTCCGTGTCAGCTTATTGTGATCTGATTATCTAGGTTGTGAGAATCGGAGCAAATGGCGAATAAAGTTTCTTCATGTTCCCCACTGGATAGCATTCGTCCAATTAATATGCTTGTGTGACCCTGGCCTTAATGTAAGCCTATGAGAGCATTGTTCTGAGACTTGTAGACTTCTCGCAAGCAGTGACTTCCTGTCTATACAGCAAGCACTGGAGGGATCCGCTTGGTCACAATTACAGTCACGTGGTCCAGAAGAGGGGCTGGATTGGTGCTGGAAACGTCAGAAGACTGCGACCGGAAAATGTTTTACTGCACACAGTCAACAGATATCACTGATGCCTAGCCGGAGGTGGAAAATACTCAAAAACGGATGCTTTAAACAACTAGTGAATTCTCAACAACTGAATTCTCTTGTAAAATGTAGCTGTAAAGCTGAATGCTACGAAGTCCTGGAGGACTGAAATGTCTATTTACATGTTAAGTGACCCCAGAGTGACACATAAAAGGAAAATAAAATCAATGCCCTGTTGGCCGGAAGAAAAGATTTGGTTTAACTCTATGTGAGTGCAATAATTAAATAGGAAGGTTTTAGCAAGAATATGTTGATCTTTTGGAGCTGAGGGAGGCACAGATGCTGGAAGCACTACAATATGCATGTCTCGGCCGTGCCATATGTCAGTGCTAAGAATCTATTTACACAATTAAGAAGGCAGCTTCTGTCATTCTGCGCCTTCTCCCCCATTCTACTCCTACTATCCAGTCACAGCCCATCCACTCCAATCCTGTTACCATTAGTATAGAATAAGACTGCAGTTCCCTCACTTTACACTCTATGTAGTAAAAATCTCATTGTCCACTGAGCAGTAACTGACGAGATCAGCAGCGGCTATTGACTATGCAATGGCTGTTAAACCTGTTAAACATTAATGTCCTTGTTAGATGACCTGAAAATGTGACTAACCCCGTTTTGAAATCACATCATTCAGTAGGATGGCTGTTGTAGTGAATGCGTTCTATAGAGCGTGCTATGGATTTTATAACCGGCATTTATAGCCTGTCATCTCATCTTTCTAGTGATATCATTCTGTCTTATGAACATTTAACATAATTTATTGGTTGTAGTCATCTGGATGGAGTATTTTCAGCTTTACAACTTGATGAGGTTATCTCTATTTATTGGTAGGTGCTCATTAGACTGGATCATTTTTGCTTTAACAGAGTACAACTTCCATCCTGTCTTTTATTATGGATAATCCATGTTATTTTAGAAATGCTTTGCACTTCCAAGATCCTCCTCCTGATAGGAAGGCAGAGTAACCTGGTATCAGACTCAAGACTCCAAAATATGGCTGATGTGTTCTTCATTTGATACTTTACTGAAACCATACTTATTAATTAGCTTCCTTTCAAAGTATAGCTGTTTGCAAGAGAAAAGGAAATTCAATTAAGCGCCCCATTGGGGCCAGGAACTGATCATCTTGATGAATAGCCCTGCAGAATGTTAGTGCTATATAAGTAACGACATAAACACAGGTAATAAGATTTACATGATGAATTTGGAAAATTTCCTGTGCGTGACTTCTGTATGCTGTGTCATGATTGGTTTTATTTTGATGAAGTCCAGTTTAACTCAACAGAAGATCGAATAAGCGCAACTGTGAATTCTAATGTAGTAATTTCTGCTTTTAATGAACTATTGACAGCTGTGACTGATATACCATGATGTATTATTATTTATAGCTAACATGAATCTGATCCATTAAAAGTACGAGAGATTGCCAATGTCTCCCTCTTCAATAAGGGTATGGGGACATGGCTTCTATCAGACTCTGGCTTACTTGCTTGTTTTTCCTAGGTGAAGATATGTCAGGAAATCTATGGCATCTCATTGTTTCTTTTTTCTGTTTCGCTCCACCGGCCAGCTTCTTTTTTTTTTTTTAATTATATAAGGCTGGGAAGCAACCTAAAGAATGAACGTGCTAAGCAGGAAGCAAAAGTCGGAAGATATTCACATAAAGTCGGTTTTTACATATTCATTCTTTTTAGCGCTTTTTCAGGCTGCTACCAATTGGAGTCTGTCTGAAAATGGAATCATGTGCATACCATGCAGCATGATAACCTATTAGAAAAGAACAGTATAGAACCATAATATGCGAATGAATGTAAACTGAGTTTAAGTAAGAGGCACATGATTAAAGCCTATATTCACCACCAATCTATTAAGCTGTTCACACAGCCTATTAAAGTATTCACACCTATTACACCTACTGAATTTAGAAGAACCACACCAAAGTATAACTCAAATACCAGCTTTATAATTCACATAAAATATAAAGCATTATTAAAATTGTGGACGTATTTATCACAACTGTATGTACAACAGGGCAATATTGCATATATAAAATCTTAAGCTGGGTTCCAATTGCGTCTCGGCAGTCCGTTAGACGGACTGCTTTACACCGCGGCATAACGCGGTGTAACGCAGTTTAACGCTGCCATTGCCCTCCATTGTCGGGCGCATCGCGACGCATGCCGTAAAGCGGCACACGTTCGCGATGTGCTGTCATTCAGTGATGGAGCCTCGGACGCGGGCTGCAGTGTCTGAGGTTCCGTCACTGCTAGCGCAGATGGAGCATCTGCGCTAGCGGTATAGCATAACGCTTATCGCGTTATGCTATAGCGTTAGCGCAGCCCGTCAACGCTATGTTAGTGCAATGTGAACCTGGCCTTAGACATTTGCCAGAACCACTGTAAATTCCAAAAATGGGGGATTGAAGCCCCTATGTGTAAACCAATGTACCCCAGTTCCCTCCCTTCCTGTGTGGTGCTACAACCTCTATGAATGTTGGGATTACATTAAAAGTGCTGCTCTAATTTCACTTACTATATATGTTAGGTTAATGAATATCAGATAAAGTGGACTATAACTCTGAAAATAGGTGTGGGCCCCAGACCAACTCCAAATAATGTCAATCAGTTAGGGTGGTTTCACATTAGCGTTTCAGGCCGCAGCGTCGGCCTGCGCACGGCCGCCGCTAAGCCCCGCCCCCGTCGCGCCTCCTCCGGTAACTCCGCCTATGGGCGCATGACGCTGCATGCGACCTGCGTCCCCTATCTTTAGCACTGGGGACGCAGGCTGTGCGCAGGTATGCGTTTGGCGGCGCATGCGTCCTTTTGACGGTGCGCCGAGCGCACCAAATTGCAACAGGTTGCGTTTGGCGCTGGTCGGCGCCGTGCGCGGGCCGACGCTGCGGCCTGAAAAGCTAATGTGAAACCACCCTTAAAGGGGTTGTCCCGGGGGTCCTGAAAACAAACAAAAATTCATGAATTCATGTTTAACCAGGGATGATGCTCTGTCAGTTCCTGTTGGCTTTTGATGAGAAGCTTCCAGCAGTTGAGCGTGGGGGGAGAGCATGAAGCCATACTATTATGTCGTACTACTAGCATTGCTATTTTGTAGTGCAGTTGATGACCAGAAAAAACACTGATGGATATGAAGTAATCTATATCTTGTTCTCTCTTGCATATATTACTTCCATATCTGTGAAAATGTGCTTTCATTTTGTTTTTATACTTTAGAAAAATTGGCTTTATAAACGTCATTCATCCCTTGTAGGGTTCTTCTTGGCAGGGCTGTGGCGTCGGTTAGCCAAACCTCCAACTCTGACGCCACAGCACTGGTCACTACTGAGCATGTACATAAAGTGCAGCAAAGATTCATCTCAACTGAAAGTCGAGATCCTTAGATCAGGAATGGAACAGACATTCATAGGACATTTTATAACTTTCCCAAATTATTGTGTAAACATTTACAGCACATCCTATATTGTAATACTGTACCCAATTTATTATATATTTTAGTAATTGTTCCATTTTGTGCTGACACTAACCCCACAGCTCTGTTTCTTGACTTCTTCAATCTCCTGTGGTGGGATGTAAATTCATAGTAAAATTTACAACACAATATTTCCATGTCTGACATTAACATAGTTATTAAGGTTAAAGGGAGACTTTAAGTCCATGTAGTTCAACCCATATCCTATCCTAACTTGCCCTAACATGTTGATCCAGAGGAAGGCAAAAAAAACCCATGTGGCAAACAGTAAGCTTCACATTGGGGAAAAAAATTCCTTGCCGACTCCACATACGGCAATCAGACTAGCTCCCTGTATCAACGCAATATTAAGGAAACTAGTGTATATACCCTGTAATATTATACTTTTCAAGAAAGGCATCCAGTCCCTTCTTAAATTTTAGTAGGGAATCACTCATTACAACATCATATGGCAGAGAGTTCCATAGTCTCACTGCTCTTACAGTAAAGAATCCGCGTCTGTGAGTATGCTTAAACCTTCTTTCCTCCAGACGTAGAGGATGCCCACTTGTCTCTGTCACAGGTCTAAGAGTAAAAAGATCATTAGAAAGGCCTTTGTACTGTCCCCGCATATATTTATACGTTGTAATAAGATCACCCCTAAGCCTTCGATTCTCCAAACTAAATAACCCCAAGTGTAATAACCTGTCTTGGTATTGCAGACCCCCTAGTTCCCTAATAACCTTGGTCGCTCTTCTCTGCACCCGCTCCAGTTCAGCTATGTCTTTCTTATACACCGGAGACCAGAACTGTACACAGTATTCTAAGTGTGGTCGCACTAGTGACTTATATAGAGGTAAAATTATGTTCTCTCATGAGCATCTATGCCTCTTTTAATGCATCCCATTATTTTATTTGCCTTTGCAGCAGCTGCCTGACACTGGCCCCTAAATGTGAGTTTGTCGTCCATTTATACACCCAGGTCTTTTTCAGTGACTGTTTTGCCCAGTGTTTTACAATTAAGCACATAATTATACATCTTGTTCGTTCTACCCAAGTGCATGACCTTACATTTATCCCCATTAAAGCTCATTTGCCATTTATCAGCCCAAGCTTCTTGTTTACATAAATCCTCCTGTAATATACAATTGTCCTCCTCTGTATTGATTACCCTGCAGAGTTTAGTGTCATCTGCAAATATTGAAATTCTACTCTCTATGCCCCCTACAAGGTCATTAATAAATATGTTAAAAAGAAGCAAGCCCAAAACTGACCCCTGTGGTACCCCACTGCTAACCGTGACCCAGTCCGAGTGTGCTCCATTAATAACCACCCTTTGTTTCCTATCCCTGAGCCAGCTCTTAACCCACCTACACATATTTTCCCCTTTCCCCATTGCTCTCATTTTATGTATTAACCTTTTGTGTGGCACCGTATCAAAAGCTTTTGAAAAGTCCATGTACACCGCGTCCACTGCATTCCCTTGGTCCAGTCCAGAACTTACCTCTTCATAAAAGCTTATCAGATTAGTCTGACAGGAACGGTCCCTTGTAAACCCATGTTGATATTGGGTCATAAGGTTATTCTTCTCCAGATACTCCAGTATAGTATCTCTTAGAAAACCCTCCAGGATTTTACCCACAGTTGAGGTTAAACTTACTGGCCTATAATTTCCAAGTTCAGTTTTTGTCCCCTTTTTGAATATTGGCACCACATTTGCTATACGCCAGTCCTGTGGTACAGACCCTGTTATTATGGAATCTTTAAAGATTAAAAATAATGGTCTATCTATGACTGTGCTTAATTCCTGCAGTACTCGGGGGTGTATCCCATCCGGGCCCGGGGATTTGTCAATTTTAGTGATTTTTAGACGCCGCCGTACTTCCTGCTGGGTTAAGCAGGTGACATTAACGGAGAATTTTTATCCCTGATCATGTTATCTGTCATGGGATTTTCTTGTGTAAATACTGATGAAAAAAATAATTTAGCATATTGGCTTTTTCCTCATCCTCATCCACCATTTCACCCAGACTATTTTTAAGGGGGCCAACACTATCATTTTTTAGTTTCTTACTATTTATGTAGTTAAAGAATATTTTGGGATTATTTTTACTTTATCTGGCAATGAGTCTCTCTGTCTCAATCTTTGCTGTCTTGATTTGCTTTTTACAGAATTTATTTAATCTTCTGTATTTAGTTAATGCCTCATCACTACCTCCTTTCTTTAATTCTCTAAATGCTTTATTTTTATCTCTTATTGCGCCCCTTACAGCTCTATTTAGCCATAGTGGTTTCCTCCTATTTCTCGCATGTTTATTCCCATACGGTATATATTGTGCACAGGTCCTATTCAGGATGCTAATAAACGTCTCCCATTTTCTTTGTGTATTTTTATGTCTCAGGATATCGTCCCAGTTAATTGCACCAAGATCATCTATCATTCGTTGGAAATTTGCCTTCCTGAAGTTTAGTGTCCTTGTAACCCCTCTACTACACATCTTATTAAAGGATACATGAAAACTTATTAATTTGTGATCACTATTACCCAAGTGACCCTCAACCCTTATATTTGATATGCGGTCTGGCCTGTTGGTTAATATTAGGTCTAGCAGTGCCCCCCCTCTTGTTGGGTCCTGAACCAGTTGTGAAAGGTAATTGTCTCTCATAGTAGTCAAAAACCTATTACCTTTGCTGGAACTGCAGGTTTCGGTTCCCCAATGTATTTCAGGGTAGTTGAAGTCCCCCATAATAATGACTTCTCCTTGAGTCGCAGCTTCATCTATTTGCTTTATGAGGATATTCTCTGTTGCTTCCATTATTTTTGGAGACTTATAACAAACCCCTATCAGTAATTTATTATTTTTCCCCTCTCCCCCTATCTCTACCCACAGGGACTCTACATTTTCATTAGATTCATATATATTATCACGAAGGATGGGTTTTAAGAATGATTTTACATATAAACACACACCTCCCCCTCGCTTATTTGTCCGGTCATTTCTGAACAGACTATAGCCCTGTAAATTAACCGCCCAGTCATGGCTCTCATCCAGCCATGTCTCAGATATCCCCACCATGTCATAATTATGTTCCAACAACATTAACTCCAATACCTAAATTTTGTTGGCGAGGCTTCTGGCATTAGTATACATGCACTTTATGTATCTCTCTGTACCTCTATTCTTTCTTAAATTATTAACTGTTCTAACCCCACCCCCAATGTCATTATTTGTGCCCAGGTCTCTATCTGCACTGTCTTCCCCTCCTGTAAAAGGAATACCCTCCCCCCCCGTCCCTAGTTTAAACACTCCTCCAACCTTCTAGCCATTTTCTCCCCCAGCACAGCTGCACCCTCCCCATTGAGGTGCAGCCCGTCCCTAGCGTAGAACCTGTAGCCAACTGAGAAGTCGGCCCGGTTCTGCAGGAACCCAAACCCCTCCTTCCTACACCAAATCCTGAGCCACTTATTAACCTCCCTAATCTCCCATTGCCTCTCTGGTGTGGCAAGTGGTACAGGAAGTATTTCCGAAAATACCACCTTGGAGGTCCTTGCTTTAAGCTTACAGCCTAATTCCCTGAAATCATCTTTAAGGACCTTCCACCTACCTCTAACTTTGTCATTTGTGCCAATGTGCACCATGACCGCTGGATCCTCACCAGCCCCTCCCAGTAATCTGTGAACCCGATCAGCGAAGTGTCGGACTCGAGCGCCAGGTAGGCAGCACACCGTTCGACGATCCCTGTCTTAGGGCAATCTGTCACAATCTGTTCCCCTAATAATTGAGTCTCCCACTGCCAGAACCTGTCTGACCTGCCCTGCTCTCCTATTTCCCCCCTTACTGGAGCAGACACTCCTCCGGCTTTCAGAGGACATGCCTTGCTGCAGCAGTGCTACTCCTGCACTAATACTCCCCTCATCTGCCAACTTAGCAAACTTATTGGGGTGTGTTAGATCAGGACTAGCCTCCCTGGTGCTCTTCCCTCTACCCTGCCTTCTAACTGTCACCCAGCTAGCTGCTTCATTGTCTTGCAGCTCCAACCTAGCATCCCCCCCTCATCTATCCCATTGAGCGTCTGCTCAGTGAGCAGAAGACTCCTTTCCATATTGTCTATGGATCTCAGTGTTGCCAGCTGCACATTTAGATCCAGTATCTGGGCTTCCAAATGCACAACGTGCTCACATCTCGCACAGCAGTATGCACCCTCGACCGGCTGTTCAAGGATTTCATACATGCGGCAAGACATGCACTGGATTGACTTTGTGGATTCAAACTCCATAAAGATTCATATATTGGGGCACATTAGCTGCTTCATCATGAGAAAATGTGCAGTGTAGGGACCGTACTTTTTGTGTATGACAACTGCTGCCTAAAGGGGGTCTGTTGGCAGCTTTAGGTCTACTACAGCAGTAACCGCACTGGGTAGAGGACCCACTCCCATTTATACAACCGTGAATTTTATCACATGGCATCCGTGTGCTGTCCATTAAATAACAAGATATTTCATAGAATCATAGAATGTTATAGTTGGAAGGGACCTTGAGGGTTATTGTGTCTGTAAGGATATGGACACTTACTAAAGACAAATGGACATAGAGCAGAGTCCACAGCTCTAAGAGACGGATTTTTCCAGCACTGAGCATTGGTTGTGTCAATATTGTTGTATTTTATTAGATAATTTCTTGCTGTGGTTTTTATTAGTGATTTGCTTACTCATCAGTTCATCCTCAGCAAACGATGTTTCCATTCAGTGACAACAAGCAGAGGAAGATGAGCAGGTTAGATCTTATGTAAACCAGCCAGACAGCAGTTTGCTAAAAGTAAATTTAAAGCAATCATCCCATTGGCCTAGGCCCATTGTGTGGATGGAGATAGTAGACCCAGGGTAGCCATTAGCACAGGGGTCTCTATTATGAATGGGTCACCGAGGAGGATGGCAGGAACAGGCTAAGCCACCAGAAGACCAGAGAGGTTGGTAACTAAGCGGATTGCAGACCCCTGATCCTATCCACACAACTAGCAGTAGCTGTGGAGTGTTCCTACGATGCCCTAGACGCTTCGTCACAGCCGGAGGACTAATTAAGCCTAAAGACAGAAAGATGAAATCTAAACTGCCCCGGAGCAGATTCCCAAAGGAATAGACAGCCCCCAAACATATATTGTCGGTGAGACAAGATGAGACACAAACACAGGCAGGGAACAGACAGAGCAAACGGTGGGGCCCAAGCTGTCTAGACAGGATAGGACAGAAAAGTTTCTGTCTGCAATCACGCACAAAACCCTGAAAAAGTCGAACACTACTGATATATAAAAAACCTGAGATCACACGATCTCACCCCCGCTAGATCAGCACTCTGGTATAAACTGGCAGCAAAGCAAAAAGATGCTAACATAACAGGGGACTGAACAAGCTGCAGCATATAAAGCAGGGCGCAGCGCTGCCCCCCCAGCAGGGAGCACGCTGAACCCTAGCAGCAAAACAGAAAGCAAAAAAAAGACACAACCAGATTAGATGCAAAGGATTAGCAAAAGAATCACTTGGCTGAACAATGCAGATCAAGCAGGGGACAAAAGAGCTCCAATTGCACACTGAGGAAATCACCAGCAACCTCCAAGAGCAGCCAGCTCAATTATATGCTCCCAGCCAGTAATCCCAGGTTTCCAATTGTCGTCAGGTGGGGTACCTCCATCCACCTGGCCAGCTCCACTACTCTCAGCTACCACCGTAGGGAGCAGAGGGAGCTTCGGCTCAAAACTCCGAGCAAGAGAATTCACAACAGGTCTCACATGCAATCCCAGGTGATGGAATATGCTTCATTCTGTGAGCTAAATGGTAATGTTTAAGGAGGAGGGAGAAAAAGAAACATGGAATGAATCAGGTAGTTGTTGGAGTGACTTCGAAAGGAGAGGATCCAAGCTGGGATGGATGGATGATCTATGGAGTTTTGGAGATTGATTGTTGGCTGGAGGGGTATCCATGAGCTACGGTCGTGATATCCATCGTCTGGAGGAACATAGGCTGTGACTGCACACTCTACCGGCGGGACATAGCAAAAGTTGGGAGAAGGTGGGTATCGCCTGGTACAGGGCCAGTGGAACTACCGATCTCGGATTGGGAACTTGTGTACTGAGGACATTGTATTTTGGCCATCTTGCAGTATTTGTTTTACAACCCTGGATGTATGGAATAAAAATAGTTACATCTTTAACCTGCTTAGGTGATTGTAACAACCCATAACCTCAGATCCTCACAGTGTTCAACCCCCTCAATGTAGGATTCACTAAACCATCTCAGATGTCTCTCCAGCCTCTGAAGACTTCCATTGAAGGAGAACTCTCCACCTCTCATGGCAGCCTGTTCCACTCATTGATCGCCCTCACTGTCAAAAAGATTTTTCTAATATCTAATCTCTATCTTCTCGCATTCATTCCATTTCTTCTTGTTTTTCCATGTGCAAATGAGAATAAGCATAATCCCTCTACACTGGGAGATTCCATCAGATATTTGTAGCCCGCTATTAAGTCTCCTCTTGGTCTTCTTTTTTGCAATCTAAATATTCCCAGACCCTTTACCCCTTCCTCGTAGGACACATTTTGCAGTCCTTTCCCCATCCTGGTAGCTTTTCTCTGAACTTGCTCCAGTTTTTCAATATCTTTTTTAGAATGTGGTGCCCAGAACTGGACACAGTATTCCAGATGAGGCCTGAACAAGGAGTAGTAGAGGGAGATTATTACTTCACATGACTTAGACTCTGTTTCTCTTAATACATCCTAGAACTGTGTGTGCCTTTTTTGCTGCTGCATCACCCTGTTGACTCATGTGCAGTTTGTGATCTATTAGTATACCCAAGTCTTTTTCACATGTAATGTTGCTTAGTTCTATTCCTCCCATTTTGTAGATGTAATTTTCGTTTTTTTCCCCAGATGAAGAATCTTGCATTTTCTCCCTGTTACCATTCACTCCAATACCATTCTATTAGTTGCTGCCCATTTTTGAAGCTTATCTAGATGCTTCTGAATACCTTCTCTTTCTTCTCTAGTGTTAGCTATCTCTCCTAGCTATGCATCAAATTTGATTAGCTTACCTTCAGTTCTTATCTAGATCATTTAATAAAATGTTGAACAACACTGGGGCTGGGACAGGGCCATGCGGTACCCCACTTTAAACACTCTCCCAATTTGATGTGCAACAATTTATTACCACTCTTTGAGTATGATCACTGAGCCTATAATTTCCTGGCTAATTCTTCGTTCCTTTTTTTGATGATAGGGACAACATTTGCCCTTCTCCAATCTTCTGGGACTTATTCTGTTCTCCAGGATTCATTGTGGCTAGTGGTTCTGCAGTTTACTTTGCTAACTCTTTCAGTATCTCAGGATGAAATACATCTTGGCCAGGAGATTTAAATTCATGTAAATTAACTATCGCATACACTCCGCCCATTTTTTTGGGCTGAAAGTCCCCCTCTCGGGTTATACGCGAGTCATATACCAGGGGGTTGGCAGGGGAGGAGGGGTGGGGGTGTCAGGTCATACTTACCCCCTCCTGGTGTGGTCTCTGCAGCCCCCTGCTTCTCCCGATCTCAGGCTCCTTCCTTCAGCGGTCGCATGGTACCGCTCATTAAAGTCATGAATATGCACATATTTATGACTTTAATGAGCGGTACCACGTGACTGCCGAAGGAAGGAGCCTGAGACCGGGAGAAGCAAGGGGGCTGCAGAGACCGCGCTAGGAGGGGGTAAGTATAAGCTATGTTCACCTGTCCCCGGTCCATCGCTGCGTGCTGCTGTCCTCTCCTCCGCATCCTCTGTCTGTGATGTTCAGGTCAAAGGGCGCGGTGACGTAGTTAGTGCGCACCGCGCCCTCTGCCTGAACGTCACTGACAGGACGTGGAGGAGGAGAGGACAGCAGCGCGCAGCCATGGAGCAGGGATCGGTAAATATCGCCAGTGCTGGGGTCCTGAGCCAGTGGTGACATCAGAACCTGTCACTGCCTGCTCAGGACACCAGCACCGGGCCCCCAGCGACGAGAGGTGAGTATGTCATTTTTTTTTTTTTTATTTGCAGCATCAGCAGCAGTAATATATGGGGGCGTAATCAATGGAGCAGCATATGGGGGCATAATCTGTGCTGCAGCATATGGGGAAATAAACTATGAAGCAGCATATGGGGGCATAAACTATGGAGCAGCATATGGGGAAATAAACTATGGAGCATCATATGGGGGCATAATTATGGAGCATCATATGGGGGCATAATTATGGAGCATCATATGGGGGCATAAACTATGGAGCATCATATGGGGGCATAAACTATGGAGCAGCATATGGGGGCATAAACTATGGAGCAGCATATGGGGGCATAAACTATGGAGCAGCATATGGGGGCATAAACTATGGAGCAGCATATGGGGGCATAAACTATGGAGCAGCATATGGGGGCATAAACTATGGAGCAGCATATGGGGGCATAAACTATGGAGCAGCATATGGGGGCATAAACTATGGAGCAGTATATGGAGGCATAATCTATGGAGCAGCATATGGGGGCATAATTATGGTGCAGCATATGGGGTCGTAAACTATGGAGCAGCATATGGGGGTGTAATCTATGGGGCAGCATATGGGCCATAATCTATGGAGCATTTTATGGGGGCATAATCTATGGAATATCTTATGGGGCCATAACCTTTATGGGGCAGCATATGGGGCATTATTAACCTTTGTGCAGCATTATATGGGGTGTATTTTCTATGAAGCATCTTATGGGGCCATCTTGGACTGTAGGGAGCATTATATGGGGCTCCTGATTCAATATGGATGTTCAAAAACATTTAACCTACTGGTGTCTCAATTAATTTTACTTTTATTGGTATCTATTTTTGTTTTTGAAATTTACCAGTAGCTGCTGCATTTTCCACCCTAGGCTTATACGCGAGTCAATTAGTTTTCCCAGTTTTTGTGGCAAATTTAGGGGGGGTCGGCTTATACACGGGTCAGCTTATACACGAGTATATACGGTAAGTGTTCCCTTACTATCTCTCTGTTTATAGATAGTGTGGATTTGTTTATTCCTTCCATGGCACCGTCAAGATCAATTGACGTTTCAATTGTTATGTTAGAAAACATACATGTAAAATAGAAATGTAAAAATTCGACTTTCTATAGCATCTTTTGACTTTTCTTTTGCTTTTGATTTACCCCCCAAATCCTTTTTTTAACTGCTTTTACTCTCCCTTGCAAGCTGCCTCACTTCATTACTGGCTTTAGCTCTTCGAACGCTTGCCCTGCAATCTCTGCAAACAGCATTATATCCTTCTTCAGATTCCCCCCTTTTCCATTTATTCTACATTTTTTTTTTTTTCCTTTATAACAAGTGTTTAAGATCTATGTTCATTCATCATGGTCTCTTTAAATGCTTCCATTTCTTCCTTCTTTTCAGGATTGTTACCGCTTATGCAGTGAGAATTTAATTTAGCAAAATCTCTCATCCTTCTTGGACATTTCTGTTCTTTAGAACAGTGGTCCCCAACCTTTTTTGCACCAGGGACCGGTTTCAAGCAAGACCATTCTTCCATGGCCCGGCAGGGCAGGGATGGAGGTGTGGCAGGGGCGGGGCTTTGGTCATAAGGGGGCGAGGCTATGGACGCAGTTGTAGTGTAGCAGTGCATACTTATAATTAAATAACTTTTATAATGTGACTCAACTCACCATAGGTTTTGAATGAGTGCTCCATCACCCCCTTCTCCCCATCATTGCCTTCACCCCATCACTGCCATCTCTCCATCATTGCCTTCAATACATCACTGCTGTCTCCCCATCATTGCCTTCACCCCATCACTCCCTTCTCCCCATCATTGCCTTCACCCCATCACTCCCCTCTCCCCATCATTGCCTTTACCCCATCATTGCCTTCACCCCATCACTGCCGTCTCTCCATCATTGCCTTCACCCCATCACTGCTGTCTCCCCATCACTGCTGTCTCCCCATCATTGCCTTCACCCCATCACTCCCCTCTCCCCATCACTCCCCTCTCCCCATCATTGCCTTCACCCCATCACTCCCCTCTCCCCATCATTGCCTTCACCCCATCACTCCCTTCTCCCCATCATTGCCTTCACCCCATCACTGCTGTCTCCCCATCATTGCCTTCACCCCATCACTCCCCTCTCCCCATCATTGCCTTTACCCCATCATTGCCTTCACCCCATCACTGCCGTCTCTCCATCATTGCCTTCACCCCATCACTGCCG
Organism: Dendrobates tinctorius; assembly: GCF_039654945.1. Classification (NCBI taxonomy): domain Eukaryota; kingdom Metazoa; phylum Chordata; class Amphibia; order Anura; family Dendrobatidae; genus Dendrobates; species Dendrobates tinctorius. The sequence continues at coordinate 13,154,962 of NW_027361770.1, forward strand.
TCTCCCCATCATTGCCTTCACCCCATCACTCCCCTCTCCCCATCATTGCCTTCACCCCATCACTGCTGTCTCCCCATCATTGCCTTCACCCCATCACTCCCCTCTCCCCATCACTCCCCTCTCCCCATCATTGCCGTCTCCCCATCATTGCCTTCTCCCCATCACTCCCTTCTCCCCATCATTGCCTTCACCCCATCACTGCTGTCTCCCCATCATTGCCTTCACCCCATCACTCCCCTCTCCCCATCATTGCCTTCACCCCATCACTCCCCTCTCCCCATCATTGCCTTCACCCCATCACTCCCTTCTCCCCATCATTGCCTTCACCCCATCACTGCTGTCTCCCCATCATTGCCTTCACCCCATCACTCCCCTCTCCCCATCATTGCCTTTACCCCATCATTGCCTTCACCCCATCACTGCCGTCTCTCCATCATTGCCTTCACCCCATCACTGCCTTCACCCCATCACTCCCCTCTCCCCATCATTGCCTTCACCCCATCACTGCTGTCTCCCCATCATTGCCTTCACCCCATCACTCCCCTCTCCCCATCATTGCCGTCTCCCCATCATTGCCTTCTCCCCATCACTCCCTTCTCCCCATCATTGCCTTCACCCCATCACTGCTGTCTCCCCATCATTGCCTTCATCCCATCACTCCCCTCTCCCCATCATTGCCTTCACCCCATCACTCCCCTCTCCCCATCATTGCCTTCACCCCATCATTGCCTTCACCCCATCACTGCCATCTCTCCATCACTCCCCTCATGGCCTTCTCCTCATGTCCCCATCTCCTCCAGGGCCAGGCTACACAAACACAGACCAACACACATACACACACACAGACAGACAGACACAGGGCCAGGCTACACACACACACACACACACACACACAGGGCCAGGCTACACACACACAGGGCCAGGCTACACACACACAGGGCCAGGCTACACACACACAGGGCCAGGCTACACACACACACACACACACACACACACACACACATACAGGGCCAGGCTACACACAGACACACACACACACACAGGGCCAGGCTACACACAGACACACACACACAGACACCACCTCTCTCCTCTCACCTGTCGCAGCATCGCCCGCGCTTCCTCGCTCTGACACAGCAGCGGCCGCGCTCTCCTCTCTGTGTCAGAGACAGGAAGCGCGGGCGGCGGGCAGGAAGCTGGACGGGTCCTTGCAGCTCCGCTCCTGCTATTCCCTCTTGCAGGCAGCGGAGCTGCTTGGATCGCTCCCTGGCCGCCGCTAAGAACTGCTGCACGCCGCCCCAGCCCCCGCTACGCCACTGACCGCCCCTGGCTCCCCTTGTGTCCGCGGACCGGCAAGGGCACTGCAGCGGCCCGGTGCTGGGCCGCGGACCGGCGGTTGGGGACCCCTGCTTTAGAACATTCAGCCTTTGGAAATTTCCCACACTCTTTCTGCCTTTCTGAAGTCCAAACTCAAGTCTGAGTCCTCACTGGTCTTCCTCCTCTTTTAATCCAAAATTCGAGGATAGCCTGATCATTGCCTCCTAAATTCCCAGCAAAATTTACTTCCTCAACCATTTCTTCCTTGTTGGTAACAATTAGGTGCAAGACAGGTGCAAGACAGCAAATCCTATGGTTGACTCTTCTACCTTTTGAAAGATAAAGTTGTCAGCAAGAGAAGATAAGTTTTTTTGGACCCATTACTTCTGCATGACAGAGATTTCCAACAAATATTTGGATAGGTACAATCTTCCATTCCATTATCATTATGTCACACTTTTTTGAGAACTGAGACATCTGCTGTAAAAAGAGTTCATCCATATCTTCAGTCTATCCAGTTGATCTATAGTAAACATGGATCTCGCACGTCTATGGGAGTGGAGAGGCATAAATATTCATTACCTTAATGAGCAAAGCCATGTGATTGCTCAGCCGGAAGAGCTGCTGTCACCTTAACAAACGAGATGCAGCGATGGTGCGTAGGAAGGTAAGTAGGATCTGTGCTGGAAGCCGGCGGCTATGGGTTACACTGTGCGCGCTATAAGAGAAATAAATATTAATTTCTCTTTAGCATTGGCACAGTCTTTAGTCAGTCGCCATATTCTGCCTCTGTGAGCTGCTGCTCCACCGTCTTTCTGGGACAACTGACTCGTGCATGAGCCGAGGGGGGGTGTTTTGAGCACAAAAAAGTGCTGAAAGTCTCAGCTTATACACGAGTATACACTACCGTTCAAAAGTTTGGGGTCACCCAGACAATTTTGTGTTTTCCATGAAAACTCATACTTTTATTAATCAAATGAGTTGCCAAATTAATTTAAAATTTAGCCCAGACATTGACACGGTTCGAAAAAAAGATTTTTATTTGAAATAATAATTTTCTCCTTCAAACTTTGCTTTCGTCAAAGAATGCTACCTTTGCAGCAATTACAGCGTTGCAGACCTTTGGCATTCTAGCAGTTAGTTTGCTGAGGTAATCTGGAGTAATTTCACCCCATGCTTCCAGAAGCCCCTCCCACAAGTTGGTTTGGCTTGATGGGCACTTTTTGCGTACCATACGGTCATGCTGCTCCCACAACAGCTCAATGGCGTTGAGATCTGGTGACTGCGCAGGCCACTCCATTACAGATAGAATGCCAGCTGCCTGCTTCTTCCCTAAATAGTTCTTGCATAATTTGGAGGTGTGCTTTGAGTCATTGTCCTGTTGTAGGATGAAATTGGCTCCAATCAAGCGCTGTCCACAGGGTATGGCATGGCGTTGCAAAATGGAGTGGTAGCCTTCCTTATTCAAAATCCCTTTTACCTTGTACAAATCTACCACTTTACCAGCACCAAAGCAACCCCAGATCATCACATTACCTCCACTATGCTTGACAGATAGTCAGGCACTCTTCAGCATCTTTTCAGTTGTTCTGCGTCTCACAAATGTTATTCTGTGTAATCCAAATACCTCAAATTTGGATTTGTCTGTCCATAACACTTTTTTCCAATCTTCCTCTGTCCAATGTCTGTGTTCTTTTGCCCATATAAATCTTTTCCTTTTATTAGCCAGTCTCCGATATGGCTTTTTCTTTGCCACTCTGCCCTGAAGGCCAGCATCCCAGAGTCGCCTCTTCACTGTAGATGTTGACACTGGCGTTTTGCGTGTACTATTTAATGAATTTGTCATCAATTTTCCCCCTGCGGCCTTTTCCAGGGAGGCTGGCTACCGTCCCATGGAGCTTAAATTTCTGAATAATATGTGCAACTGTAGTCACAGGAACATCAAGCTGCTTGGAGATGGTCTTATAACTTTTACCTTTTAACATGTTTGTCTATAATTTTCTTTCTAATCCCCTGAGACAACTCTTTCCTTCGCTTTCTCTGGTCCATGTTGAGTGTGATACACACCAGGTCACCAAACAGTGTTGTGAGTTCATTCTCCCCTTCACCTTTGATGTCTGATGAACTCCCTCTGCTGGTGAAGAGAGGTAGTGAAATTGATTGGGATGGGAAGAACCTGTCATCTGAACAGGCGGAGTGTGATTGGACATCTGGAATTTGAGTGGATATAAGGCAACCGACGCCCTGCAGGGCTGCTGGTGATCCTTTCTGCTCTGAGCTCTTGCATCCAGCTTAGTTCCTGTCTACTAAAAGCTAAGTTTTTGCCCTGCTATTATTCCATGAGATTTTGTCTGGTTTCCTTAGTGTTTGTATTCAGCCAGTCCTGGTTGGGACTGGCTGAATTCCATTTTTGTCTCTGATCAGTTGATCTCTTTGCTCTGTTTTCAGAATATACCTGAGTGCTGATATAGTGATTTTGAAGTCTAGCGACTTCAGGGCCTTTTTCCCTATCAGACGGTTGGAACATTTTTGGTAGGGTTTTTTTGCGGATTGCAGCCAGCATCTTTTCTGTCCTGTTCTATCTAGTTAGTTGGGCCCCATCGTTTGCTCAGCCTGTCTTTCTGTCTGTGTTTGTGTTTTCATCTGTTTTTCACCGACAATACATGTTGGGGGCTGTCTATTGCTTTGGGGTCTGCTCTGGGGCAGTTTAGATTTCCCCTTTCCTTCTTTAGGCTTATGTAGTTCTCCGGCTGTGACGAGGGGTCTATGGCACCGTAGGAACCCCCCACGGCTACTGTTAGTTGTGGTGTATAGGATCAGGGGTCTGCAATCTGATAGCTACAAACCTCTCCGGTTTTTTGGACTTAGATTGTATTTTTGTTTTCTACTCCTCTGGTGACTCATTCATAACAAAACAGCACAGTGAGTATCTGCAGGCCCACTCACTGATTCCAAGATTGTAGACACCTGTGATGCTAATTAGTGGACACACCTTGATTTAACATCTCCCTTTTGTCACATTATTTTCAGGGGTACCATCATTTCTGTCCAGGCCTATTTCATGAGTTTGATTTTTTTTTTTTAAATTCTGTGGAAGCATGGTTGAAAAACAATGTCTGACTTTCATTTATCATTTTGTTAGATTTTTGATTTATTAATACTTTTGTCAGATCCAAGTTATTTCTGTGACCACTGTGGGTTTTTCTGTCATTACACGAGGGGTTCCAACAGTATTGACCACGTGTGTACATGTTGATGTGTGTTGGTAGAAGCGTCCAGAAGTACAGGTTTGCTTTATTTAACAAGCTTGCAAACCCCTTGTTCACACACACACAAATTATGTTGTGTATTTTTTACATCTAAAGGTCAATATCCGATACAAAAGATGAAAAGGTCTAAAGTTTTTATCATGGATATTCCCTTCATTACTGCTTGCTTGATTTACCGTACTTGTTTATGACTAATCTTATAACGTGACTGAAAATCTGCAAAAACCAAAGCAAGTTCTAAATATACATGTATTCCATTTGTCAAACAATAAGATCCATCATAGGTTTTTACCAGATACCTAATATAAATGTTTTACTGTGTAGAATTGCATATAAATGGGTATTTCAGGGTTTGATGGTATTTTCTCAGGATAGGAAATTAATATGAGAGTGTTGGGTTGGAGGCGTTGTATTTTATGGCACTCCTAGCAATCTGATATTGGTCTTGTAGCCAGAAAGCTATGGCCCCTTTAATCAGCTGATATGTGGAGGTGCAGGGATTCAGACCCCCACGATCAAATATTAGTGACCTATCCAAAGAATAATGTGAATATCAAAACTTCAGGAATCTCCTTTTCATATTTTTTGTGTGACTGTGAATACATTTTATGGAAAGGAATGAAGGGCTTGCTCACAACTTGCTTATAGACAAATGTGTGCATTCCAGCCACTGTGTTGTATTCGTCCTACTATCTACTGTACAATATTACAGCTAGGGCAGAATAAATTACAACGTGTCATCTCCGACAATTGTGGAAAATGTCCTTTTTGAATATTTTTTTTTTTGCTCTTATTACAAAATAGTGTTTAAAATGTAGTGAGCTCACAGATCTATGTTTGAAGGTAGGAAATCTATCAGTATGATCAACCATCCCCACAAATGCATATACATGGACTTGTAGGTTGTTGAAAACTGAATTCACCAGCATATTTAGATCTTCTGTCTGTTGCTCCATTCCTGAGCTGAGAAATCAGCGGTTTAACTAACATGCAAATGAGGTGTTGAGTGCTCTGGGTGTGACAGAGTAGCTCCCTGAGGTTTTCTCCACCCAGCAGCAGTTTCTTTAGCTTGATTGTGTAGGGAAGGTTACCTGATGGATGGACTGACTGGTCAGGTTTCAAAGGGGTTTGCATTTGTCAGGCAGGATGTCAGTTATGACAGGAGGGAAGAAAGCTAGGAAAGTGTAGGTGACCTGCAGTACCTGGAATTGACATTAGAGGGCAGGGAGGAGTGTGAGTGTAGGACTTGACATCAGCTTAGGACTAAGAAACTGTTGGTCATGGGGGGCGGAGTTACAGGGAAGCGGGAAAGCTATACATTTGACAGGAGGGTTCCAGAAGATTCCAGTCCCCAGGGGGAGCTCAAGTGACGAGGAGACTGTGACAGTTGGTGCACTGTGAGGAGAACCTAACCAGGGGACTGAGGAGAAAGGAAGTCGGGGGTGGTCCTGACACGAAGTACCGCAGTATAGACGAGGCTCCGAGCGAAGGGTATCGTATAGGGAACGACGTTTGACCAGTAAAATTACTGTTGGTGTTCAGGCCTAAGGCAGCCACGGTGACGGAGCTGTCAGAGCATCACTAAGTGCGAAGGGATGGTGCGTATATATACGTCCCAGGTGAAAAGTACGATATCTCGATGTGTTCTGTAACCGGAGAGCCTTGAAGAGTATTGTGGTGTGCTGTGAGGCCGTTGTGTGGACGGCGAGAGAATAAACTTGGACCTGTTGCACCCGAAACTTGCCTCCATCTTATGTCTGTATGTCACTGCGCGGTATACCGAGGGACCACCCCCCCAGCCCGGCCTACCGACCCTACATTTGGCGTAGTCGGCAGGATCAACGCCGCTAATACAATATCTTCTGCGGCAGGCCTGCCTCTGAGGAATGGAAACGGACTTGGACTGCACTGTTTGGATTATAAACACCTGTGGATTACAAATTACCAACCTCTGGATTACAAATTGGGAGCGCTGTGGCATATCTGCGTTGACAGCAGAGGATCCGGGGCGGTACCAGGTTTGGAGCAAGATGGCGGTGCTGCTTCAGCGCAGAGGAGAGGTCCGGGTGTTTGCAGTCGTTCTGGATGGACTGGGATCCCCTCCTACGTACCCCTGGGGACAGCGATATGTACCAGGAGGCAGACGCTCCCAAATACAGGACCCTGGCAGGTGGGTGGAAAGGCCTGCCATCGCCCCACCCAGCAGAGGGAGTGGCACCGAGGAAAAGATTGGCTGCGGCTGTTTGGCGCCATTCGATTGCTGCCCACCGGACGGGATGCAACGCTGCGGATGTCGAGGCATCGGCCGCCTGGAGTGGCGATGGCGGCAGGAGGTCGAGCTTCGCCAGAAGATCTATACCTCCGAGTCACCAGCAGCCAGTCTGATCTCGGGTGGAGGAGCGGAGCCATGGCGGATCCCACGGGAGCGGCCGCCAAAGATACCAGCAGAGAGCCTCTCCGCGGAACTTCTGAGCCTGGAGGCCAGCCCCACCGGACGGTGGAGTGAAGAGCGGAGACTGCAGGAGCAGCCGCGGAAAGATGGGACGGAGACCGCAGCGTCGGGGAATGTGAGAATTCCCCCAGCCCTACCTGCGGCTCCGCAAGCGGTCCCCACCACTCAGCCACAGCATGTGGCCTCCTGTGATCCCGAAAGTCTTGCCAAGGAAAACCCCACTGTCTATGCGGAGCTGAGTGGGGTCTCCACTCCTAGCCCCGAGCCACCCCGCCCGGTGTCGCCACGCCCGGTGTCGCCGGTGCAGAGCCTGTCTCCAGAAGACGCTGTTGCGTTCCCCCTGCAAGTGGCAACATCCTCCCTGAAACCGGCCATTACTCCGGTTATGCCAGCTCCGGCTGAAGCTTCGGATGCAGTTCACCCCGCGGCCATGCCGGCGTTGGAACTGGTTGCGGCCTATTTGTCAGGCCCTGTGGCCCAACCTTTGGAAAATCTGACTGCCCCTATCTGCCACCTGGCCCCAGCGGCTGCTGGGCCGCTGACATCATCCGCCGCCTCTGCCCTGTTTTCACCCCCGGCTAAATCCCGCCCACTGGATTCCCGGGCTTACAACGGACCCTCGGTTTGGGTCGCAGAAGTTGTGAAGAAGGCCAGGGAGCAAGAAGTATGGAACCTGCTCCATGCAAAGGGGGAGGCTGGCATGGCGGCTACACGATCCTTGGGACGGCTCGTGTACACCAATATACCAAAAGGATACGGGTTTGTTCGGGATCTTGCTACCGGCCAGAAAGTTTATATCAATGTGACCTCTATTCGCCACGGCCGAGCCTTGCAAGAGGGGGACTTGGTGGCCTATTATAAGGAATACTGCCCCCGCGGCTACTATGCGGTAGCCGTGCTCGCGGAACCCGAAGGTCACGAGCCCCCATAGAAAGGACTCTTAAGGACGCTCCACGGCTGTGGGGTCCCTTGCTACCGACCACCAGAAGATGGCATGGACTGTCGGGCATTCGCTGCAACGTTATGCAGATTATGGGGACAGTTTGCGCCCTAGTTAAATGAGAATGTTAATGTTTTTGTGATTTTCTGGTCTTCTAAAAAGGGGGGTCTTTCTTGGTTTAGCCTGATATAGTGGGGATGCAATAGAATCAAAGGGGAGGGAGTGTCCATGTCCAAGGAATGGGGGAGAAAGTCTTTTCTGTTTTACTGTTTTGTGTGTGATGGTTTTAAAGCAATAGTAAAAAAAAAAAATATAAAAATGGGGTACTTGTGATATTATAAAGTTGTTCTGATGTATAATATACACAAGAAAATGCAACAGGTCCGGGTAAGAGAAGGTCTGTGTGACCGAAGGAAACGTAAGACCGAAGGGGTCTATGAGTTGAGAAGGTCTGGGAGACCTAGACACCGACCATGACTGGTATCCAAGAGAAAGACAAAGAGATGGAAGATGTGAAGCAGACAGTAGTCCCAGGTCAGGTTCCCGGCACCACGGACACCCCAGAAAGAGGAAGGTGGGCGCTGGCAATGATCTGGTAGGGGAAGATGATTTTTGGGGACGACAATAGACAAAGGAAGGGGGAGTGTAGGGAAGGTGACCTGACGGACGGACTGACTGGTCAGGTTTCAAAGGGGTTTGCACTTGTCAGGCAAGATGTCAGTTATGACAGGAGGGAAAACAGCTAGGATAGTGTAGGTGACGTGCAGTACCTGGAATTGACAATTGAGGGCAGGGAAGAGTGTGAGTATAGGACTTGACATCAGCTTAGGGCTAAGAAACCGTTGGTCATGGGGGGCGGAGTTACAGGGAAGCGGGAAAGCTATAAATTTGACAGGAGGGTTCCAGAAGATTCCAGTCCCCAGGGGGAGCTCAAGTGACGAGGAGACTGTGACAGTTGGTGCACTGTGAGGAGAACCTAACCAGGGGACTGAAGAGAAAGGAAGTCAGGGGGGTGGTCCTGACACGAAGTACCGCAGTATAGACGAGGCTCCGAGCGAAGGATATCGTATAGGGAACGACGTTTGACCAGTATTACTGTTGGTGTTCAGGCCTAAGGCAGCCACAGTGACGGAGCTGTCAGAGCATCACTAAGTGCGAAGGGACGGTGCGTATATATACGTCCCAGGTGAAAAGTACGATATCTCGATGTGTTCTGTAATCGGAGAGCCTTGAAGAATATTGTGGTGTGCTGTGAGGCCGTCATGTGGACGGCGAGAGAATAAACTTGGACCTGTTGCACCCGAAACTTGCCTCCATCTTATATCTGTACGTCACTGCGCGGTATACAGAGGGACCCCCCCCCCCCCCAGCCTGGCCTACCACCCCTACAATTGCCTGACATCATAGAGGCAGTGAGCAATCAAGCTAAGGAAGCTGTTGGTAGGAGGGAAACCATCTCGGGGTGTAGGGGCTGTGGAAGTGCTGTCACGCCCATAATGCTTAGCGCCTCATTGCATGTGAATTAAACTGCTGATTTTTCGTGAATGCAGCACTATATTTGTCAATAGATTTAGCTTATAAAGACCTGTTTCCCCAGATTTGAAGTTTAGGGAGCTTGATCTTGCTGTCAGATTCGCTTATGAAGCAGTTGATAGAGCAATATTAACACAATACTGTAAAATGGTTCTTTACAGAGCTGTAATACTGTGCCCATACCTTGTTTCTTTATGTATGACGTATGGGGAAAAAAATCTGTATTAAAATTGGAGGCACACGTGACAATGTGTAAAAAATGATGGCATGCTTAAACACATGTTAAGTTTTCCAGGGATGAATAGTGTGTTACTGAGGCACCATATGTGAGCACACAAATCTCCTACTGGTCACTAATAATGTGCCACAATACTGGGTGCGCACAGCTTTGCTTTCTTGTTTTTCCATATGTTTAGCAGTCTCTAAACCTGTGGGATTAGAAAAACATGGCTAATTTCCTACAAAACCATGGCAAACGTTTCCTCGAGTTGTGTGTGGTATTGCAGCGCCGCTCAATAAAAGTAAATAGGCTGAGCTGCAATGACACACAAAACTCCTGGACGTGGTGCTGTTTTTGGAAGAAAGCCATGTTTTTCTCTTGTCAGGTGAGTTAAAGTTTTCACAAAAGGCTCAAAATAGTTTGATAAATATAAAAGAAGAAACACACACCTACTGCTTCTTTTCAAGGCTGGTTCTTGTTGTAGTCATTATATCCCAACACAGGGAAAGGGAATGAATCAATGACAACAGAGTGATTGGCTGCAGTGGTGAAGATCACCATTGTAATGGGAGTAGCAGGGGATCAGTAAGGTGAGCATTATTATTATTATTATTTTTTTAACACTTTTTGAGCCTTCAGATAAACCACTCTGCAGACATGTCCTTATAACTTTAAATGCATAAAAGTGAACCGTTCAATTGTGCATTTGAATTGATGCTAAAGTAATTATCTAGTTTATGTCATTGCCATCGCAGTAGCTCTAACACTGCTGTTAGTATAAAGAAGTGCAGCTGTTGGTATATTTTACATCACTGTCTCCTTGTTGAATCTTACACCTTTAGGCCTCTTTCACACTTCAGTTTTTTGCATCAGTCATAATCCGCCAAAAGGACGGAGAGAGAGTTTTTTTATCCGGATGGTGACGGACAGCAACTTTTGGCGGATCCGCAAAAAAAAACGGATGCAACGGACAGCAATCCGCCAATAATGGAAGTCAATGGGGAAAAAAACGGATCCTCAAAAAAAAATTGCGGATCCGTTTTTTTTCAAAACCTGGCGGATTGTGACTGATTGTTAAAAGCTGAAGTGTGAAAGAGGCCTTACAAGGGAGATAGCTACTTCTACCCAGCACCTCCTTTCTCTGTTTGTCTTTAAAGGTGTTGTACCTAGTTATGTCCTATTCATAGGATAGGGGCTAATTCCTGATTGCTGTGGTCTGAACTCTGTGACCCACAATGTGGTCTGAGTCCACTGATATTGACAGTTCAGCCAACAGTCTAAAGTGTGGAGACACTGGCCAACTGATGTTGTGCAGAGATTTCTATCTGGCATGTCTGATTTTGGACTGCTGATCACATTGTTCTCCATGAGAGAATCCGCCTGTTGACGTGTCAGTCGGTGACTTTCTCATAGGGAAAACGGGCGCTCAGCTGAGCGAGTGTTCATGTGTATAGGAGAGTCAGCCGAGATGGCTTTAGGCTGAAACTTGACCGACGCATTATTTAACTGACAGCCATCTAATATGTATGGCCAGCCTAAGACTAAACATGTAAAGGACTCGTTTATGTTGTCTGACCTATGGTCGTAAACGACTGTTGGTCAGTTACTGTATTTTTTGGATTATAAGACGCTCCGTATTATAAGACGCACCCCAAATTTTGAGGAGCAAAAGAAGATATTTTTTTTAATAAAATGCTGGTGTTTCTTATAATCCATGCGTCTTATTACTTACTGGGGGTGGTGGCTGTGGTGAAGCGGGGTCCCAGGGTCGCAGCTGGGGGTGTTCTGATGTGCGTCAAGCCGATGCGGGTGTCTAGTGCTGCTGCGGGTGTCTCCAGTGCTGTTGGGGGCTCTGCTGACATTTTGTGAAAACCAGAGCCCCCAGCAGTTCCATGGTTTCTTGTACAATGGACTCCGGGAAAATGGCCACCGGGGGCGGAGCATGTGCAGATGGAGCTCTTGGCACCAATATCTTGGGAGATTTGCAGCAATGGTACCGGTAAGGTACATATTATAAGACATCCCCATTTTCCCCCTAAATTTTGGGGAAAAAATGTGCATCTTATAATCCGAAAAATACATAGTAGCAGCCTGGCTGTCATTAAATAGCCTGTTTCGACATGCCGATTGTTCTTCCTATACACACAGAACGATTGCAAATTCAGTCTTCAAATCCTGTGGAAAGTGAGAACTCTGAATTTTTTTGCTGTGGAATCCTACTGAAAATTCAGGATAATACTTTGCTTGAAAGATTTGATTGCAGATGTTCTTGTATTGTTGCAGATTAGCCTGCAGAATTTTCTGCACAGAATCTGTACCTCTTGGCAGAAAACGCAGGTGTGATTTTGATGCGGATTTGATGCGGTTTTTCATGCGTCTTTTTTCATGTGGATTTGTAGGCTTTTTTGTACGATGTGCCAATTCTGGCATTTAGCCCCTCTCTTCCCACTGCCGTATAGCAGTGGCATATGGGGTAATAAGGGGTTAATGTCACCTTGCTATTGAAAGGTGACATTAAGCCCTGTTAATAATGGACAGGCGTCAATAAGACTCCTATCCATTATTAATCTAAGTAATAAAGGGTTAAAAAACACAAGAATAAAGTGTTTTAATGAAATAAAACACGACACATTTTTTCATAATTTTTACTATGCGCCTGTCCATTCGAAGCCCTCGATCACCTGCAAAAAAAAATAAAAAAGCAAACTAACAATATGCTCCCTGTCCGACGTAATCCCATTAATAACTATTGTCCCACGACAATCTCCCCTATAGAGCTGTCACATCAGCAGATGTGACCTCTCTATAGGCATCCGATGACACACTGACCAGAGATAACCCTCCAGCAGTGTGTCATTGGAGATAAACCTCTTGCTTTAAAGTACTACAGCGTGAGAAAATTCTCATGCTGTAGTGCCGAAAAGTGACAGGTGAACTCCGGAGACCTGTTGGCGGCAGAGTGATACAATGCGGAGGACTAACTCCGTCATGGATGGATGGATGATGGGACTACTACTGTCCCATCATTGACTAATGTCTCAATCACTGTCACTTTAGCAGGCATAGCCCGATCGGACGATGCCTGAATACATGCACGTACACACAAACAGCCCCGGCAGACCTCCGCACAGACCCGGCAGACCCCCGTACTGCGAACCCGCGCATTTTTTTTCAGCAGCGTGTGCACAGCATTTTTGGATTTACATTGTGTGCACTCTGCACTGCGGATTTGATGCAATTCCGCCCGTCCAAAAACGCCACAGAAACACATAAAAAAAGCGACATGTGCACATACCCTATCACTTAATAGAATGTAGTAGTTGATATGGAATAGTGACATTCTTATGTGTTGGCTCGTGTATGATTTTATTGGTTGGCTAGATATTGTGCTTTTACAATTCATGGCTAATAAAGATTTATTGGTGAGGTAATACATATTAATAATTTATCTTTTGAGCTTGCCATGGCCTTACTACTTTGGGGTTAAATGTTGGAGCTAGGTGCAGTGAGATGTGCTAAGCCTGAGTCTTGTGTAAGTGGAATGAAGTATGCAAGTGCGACATGTAGACACTTGAACTCTTGCTTAAAATTGCATTGCTTTCTGTCAAGATCAGAAAGGGAACACAGAGAAAATGATAAGTGAGGCAGGGAAGCAATGGCTTGACAATCTATTCATTTTTTGATCAATAAGGTCAGTGTCTAACCTGTTTTCTTTTTCTCTATTGGTAAAGACAGAGAATAAATTGAATTGACTTACAGAAGCATATTAGAGCTATCGTTTTATTTTTTCACAGTTTACTAGAGACGAGTGAATGTTTTGAAATACAAATTCAACAGCTTTGCCAACTATTTTTCCCAAAAATTTGATTTGCCACATTTTGAAACTACTGCAATGTTTCCAATTCCCATGAAAATTACGGTAGGTTAGGACACTCAGAGGTCTTCTAGAACTGTAGCCAACCCTAATCAGGCTCTTTAACACAAACACTACCGTAGTAGTGTCAAAGTGTCCTCAACATATATGGTGGTGCGTAAACAAATGGTAACCAGTAGTAAGCTGCAGTCTGCACTGTTACTTTTTTACCCCACTGTATAAATTTTAAAAGAATTATTTGATCCCTTGCTGATTTTGTATGTTTGCCCACTGACAAAGACATGAACAGTCTATAATTTTAAGGGTTGGTTAATTTTAACAGTGAGAGAATATCAAAAATAAAACTTTTTAACAAAACCCATAAAATCACACTGTAGAAATTAGATAAATTTATTTGCATTTGCAGTGAGAAATAAGTATTTGATCCCCTACCAACGATTAAGAATTGTGGCTCCTACAGACCAGTTAGACTCTCTTAATCAACTCGTTACCTGCACTAAAGACCGCTGTCTTACATTGTCACCTTTATAAAAGACTCCTGTGCACAGACTCAATTAATCAGTCAGACTCTAACCTCTACAACATGGGCAAGACCAAAGAGCTTTATGAGGATATTAAGGACAAGATCATAGACCTGCACAAAGCTGGAATGGGCTACAAAACCATAAGTAAGAGGCTGGGTGAGAAGGAGGTAACTGTTGGTGCAATAGTAAGAAAATGGATGAAATGCAAAATGAATGTCAATCGACATCAATCTGGGGCACCATGCAAAATCTCACCTCGTGGGGTATCCTTAATCATGTGGAAGGTGAGTGATCAGCCTAAAACTACACAGAGGGAACTTGTTAATGATCTCAAGGTAGCTGGGTCCACAGTCACCAAGAAAACCATTGGTAACACATTATGCCGTAAAGGTTTAAAATCCTGCAGTGCCTGCATGGTTCCCATGCTCAAGAAGGCACATGGCAAGGCCCGTCTGAAGTTTGCCAATGAACACCTGGATGGATCTGTGAGTGATTGGGAGAAAGTGCTGTGATTAGATGACAAAAATTGAGCTCTTTGGCATTAACTCAACTCACCGTGTTTGGAGGAAGAGAAATGCTGCTTATGACCCAAAGAACATCATTCACACTGTCAAGCATGGAGGTGGAAACATTATGTTTTGGGGGTGTTTCTCTGCTAAGGGCACAGGACTACTTCACTGCATCAATGGGAGAATGGATGCAGCCATATACTGTAATATTCTGAGTGACAACCTTCTTCCCTCCGCCAGCCAGAACAATAAAAATGGGTCGTGTGCTGGGTCTTCCAGCAAGACAATGACACAAAGCATACAGCCATGGCAACAAAGGAGTGGCTCGAAAAGAAGCACATGAAGGTCATGGAGTGGCCTAGCCAGTCTCCACACTTTAATCCCATAAAAAATTTATGGAGGAAGTAGAAGCTCCGACAGCCTCAAAATCTTAATGATTTAGAGATGATCTGCAAAGAGGAGTGGACCAAAATTCCTCCTGACATGTGCACAAACCTCATCACCAACTACAGAAAAACATCTGGCTGCTGTGCTTGCCAACAAGGGTTTTGTCACCAAGTATTAACCACTTCACCCCCAAGGGTGGTTTGCACGTTCATGACCGGGCCAATTTTTACAATTCTGACCACTGTCCCTTTATGAGGTCATAACTCTAACGCTTCTATAGATCCCGGTGATTCTGACATTGTTTTCTCGTGACATAGTGTACTTCATGATAGTGGTAAAATTTCATTCAAATAACTTGCGTTTATTTGTGAAAAAAATGGAAATTTGGCGAAAACTTTGAAAATTTTGCAATTTTCCAACTTTGAATTTTTATGCCCTTAAATCACAGAGATACGGCATACAAAAAACTTGATAAGTAACATTTCCCACGTTTACTTTACATCAGCACAATTTTGGAACCAAAATTTTTTTTGTTAGGAAGTTATAAGGGTTAAAAATTGACCAGCGATTTCTCATTTTTGCAACACCATTTTATTTTTACGGACCACGTCACATTTGAAGCCACTTTGAGGGGGGTCTATATGATAGAAAATACCCAAAAGTGACACCATTCTAAAAACTGCACCCCTTAAGGTGCTCAAAACCACATTCAAGAAGTTTATTAACCCTTTAGGTGCGCCACAGGAATTTTTTGAATATTTAAAAAAAAAAATGAATATCTAACTTTTTTTCACAAAAAAAATACTTCAGGTTCAATTTTTTTTATTTTACCAAGGGTAACAGGACAAATTGGACGGCAAAAGTTATTGTGCAATTTGTCCTGAGTACGCTGATACCTGATATGTGGGGGGGAACCACTGTTTCGGCGCATGGCAGAGCTCAGAAGGGAAGGAGCGCCGTTTGACTTTTTCAATGCAAAATTGGCTGGAATTCAGATCGGACGCCATGTCACGTTTGGAGAGCCCCTGATGTACCTAAACAGTGGAAACCCCACACAAATGACACCATTTTGGAAACTATACCCCCCAAGGAACTTGTCTAGATGTGTGGTGAGAACTTTGAACCCCCAAGGGCTTCATAGAAGTTTATAACATACAGCCGTACAATTAAAAAATCATATTTTTTCCACAAAAATGATCTTTTCACCCTCAATTCTTATTTTTCCAAGGGTAACAGGGCCCTTAAAGGTATTGTGCAATTTGTCCTGAGTACGATGATACCCCACATGTGGGGGTAAACCACTATTTTGGCGCATGGCAGAGCTCGGAAGGGAAGCAGCGCCATTTGACGTTTTTGGCTGGAATTGAGATCTGACACCATGTCGCGTTTGGAAAGCCCCTGATGTACCAAAACAGTGGAAACCCCCCACAAATGACACCATTTTGGAAACTAGACCCCCAAGGAACTTATCTAGATGTGTGGTGAGCACTTTGACCCCTCCAGTGCTTCACAGAAGTTTATAACGCCCGGGCGTGAAACTAAAAAATTCATATTTTTTCCACAAACATGATCTTTTAGTCACCAATTTTTTTTATTTTCCCAAGGGTACCAGGAGAAATTGGACCCCAAAAGCTGTTGTCCAGTTTGTCGTGAGTACGCTGACACCCCATTTGTGGGAGAAAACTACTGTATGGGCACACGTCGGGGTTCGGAAGGGAAGTAGTGACGTTTTGGAATGCAGACTTTGATGGAATGGTCTGCGGGTGTCATGTTGCCTTTGGAGAGCCCCTAATGTACCTAAACAGTGGAAACCCCCCACAAGTGACTCCATTTTGGAAACTAGACCCCCTAAGGAACTTATCTAGATGTGTGGTTAGCACTTTGAACCCCCAAGGGCTTCACAGAAGTTTATATTGCCCGGGCATGAAAATAAAAAAATTATATTTTTTTCCATAAACATTATCAATTAGTCCCCAATTATTTTATTTTCCCAAGGGTAACAGGAGAAATTGAACCCCAAAAGTTGTTGTCCAATTTGTCCTGAGTACGCTGACACCCCATTTGTGGGAGAAAACTACTGTATGGGCACACGTCGGGGCTCGGAATGGGAGTAGTGACGTTTTGGAATGCAGACTTTGATGGAATGGTCTGCGGGTGTCATGTGGGTTTGGAGAGCCCCTAATCTACCTAAACTATTGAAACTCCCCACAAGTGACCCCATTTTGGACACTAGACCCCCCCACGGAACTTATCTAGATGTGTGGTGAGCACTTTGAACCCCCAAGTGCTTCACAGAAGTTTATAACGCCCGGGTGTGAAAATAAAAAAAAACATTTTTTCCACAAAAATGATATTTTTGCCCCTAATTTTTCATTTTCCTAACGGTAACAGGAGCAATTGGACCCCAAAAGTTGTTTTGCAATTTGTCCTGAGTAGGCTGATACCCTACATGTGTGGGTAAAACACCGTTTGGGAGCATGGCAGAGCTTGGAAGGGAAGGAGCACCATTTGACTTTTTCAACTCAGAATTGGCTGGAATTGAGATCAGACGCCATGTTGCATTTGGAGAGCACCTGATGTGCCCAAACAGTGGAAACCCCCAATTCTAACTCCAACCCTAACGCCAACAAACCCCTAACCCTCAGCCCTAACCCTAACCCTGGCCCTAACCCTAATGGGAAAATGGAAATAATTACATTTTCTTTTAATTTTATTATTTTTCCCTAACTAAGGGGGTGATAACGGGGGGTTTGATTTACTATTTATGGCGGTATTTATTTATGGCGGCTGTCGCACGCTAAAAGACGCTTTTTATTGTAAAAATAGTTTTTGCATCACCACATATTGAGAGCTATAATTTTTCCGTATTTTGACTCACTGAGTCATATGAGGTCTTATTTTTTGCGGGACGAGTTGACGTTTTTATTGGTACCATTTTCAGGCACGTGACATTTTTTGATTGCTTTTTATTCCGATTTTTGGGACGCAGAATGAACAAAAACCAGCGTTTCTTGAATATCTTTTGGGGTGGTGCGTTTACACCGTTCTGCGTGCGGTAAAATTGATAAAGCGGTTTTATTCTTCGGGTCAGTACGGTTACAGCGATACCTCATTTAGGTCGTTTTTTTATGTTGTCAGTTTTATGCATTGAAAACTATTTTATATAAAAAAAAAAAATAATTATTTTTGTATCGCTTTATTCTGCAAGCTATAACTTTTTTATTTTTTCGCTGATGATGCTGTATGACGGCTCGTTTTTTGCGGGACAAGATGACGTTTTCAGTGGTACCATGGCTATTTATATGCGTCTTTTTGATCGCGCGTTATTGCACTTTTTGTTTGGCGGTATGATAATAAATCATTATTTTTTGCTTCGTTTTTTATTTTTATTTTTTAAGGGGTTTGCTAAAGGGGTTAAGTAATGTGACAGTTTTATAGGGCAGGTCATTACGGACGCGGCGATACCTAATGTGTACTTTTATTGTTTTTTGTTTTTTTTTTTTTTAATGGATTTATTGGAGGAATATTTTTTTATTTTATTTTGCGATATTTTTTTTTTTTTTTTTTTTTTTTAATTATTTTAACCCTTTTTCATTTTGTTTTTTAACTTTATTACATAGTCCCAGGTGGGACATCACTGTCCTATGACAGATCGCTGATCTGTCACATCACAGATCACTGTGACAGATCAGCAATCTGTCACAGGCAGTTCTGCAGACTTCCTCATGCCTGCGCTTTGCAGGCACTGAGGAAGTCAGCTCCCTACAGGCCCCCGAAGGCCCCCGTTGCCATCTTGGATTCGGGGGCCTGTAGGGAAAGAGACCCCCGCAGCAGCGCTGCACATTGCGCTGCTGTGGGGGGCTCAGGGAAGCACGGAGGGAGCCCCCTCCCTGCCGATGCTTCCCTTTAACTCCCGGTACACCGCGATCATGTTTGATTGCGGTGTGCAAGGGGTTAACGTGTCGGGGCGGTCCGTGACCGCCCCTGACACATAGTGCCGGGTGTCAGCTGTGATAATCAGCCGACACCCGGCCGCGACCAGTGGCGCTCACCACGTGGGCGCCGCTGATCGCGGTAGACGTACTATCCCGTCCATGGGCATAGGGGCCCGGGTCCCATGGACGGGATAGTACGTCTGATGTCAGGAAGGGGTTAACGTCTTGTTTGCCAGAGGGATCAAATACTTATTTCTCACTGCAAAATGCAAATTATCTAATTTTTGCAAGGTGATTTTCTGGATTTTATTTTTGATATTATAGATATAGATATTTAGATATTTTTGATATATTAAAATTATAGACTGTTCATGTCATTGTTATTGAGCAAACTTACAAAATCAGCAATGGATCAAATACTTATTCCCCCCCACTGTATGTAATTTCCATACACACACAGCTCATCTTAGCTTGTACGTTTTTTTGTTGTTGCCAGAGTAAGTCTCACAAACATCCATCAAAAATTTGTTTTGCTAGCTATGAGGGTATGTGCACACGTTGCAGATTTGCTGCTGCGGATTTGCTGCAGAGCCGCAAGTGATTTACAGTACAATGTTATTCTATGGGGGAAAAAAATCTGCTGTGCACATGCTGCGGAAAAATCTGCGCGGAAACGCAGCATTTTTTTTTCCGCAGCATGTCAATTCTTTGTGTGTATTTCACAGTGTTTTTACACCCATTCCATTATATGAATCCGCAGGTATAAAAACGCATGCCAAATCCGCACAAAAACCGCAATAAATCAGCATAAAAAACGCTCAGATTTTGACATGCGGATTCTTCCAAGAGATGCAGATTCCGTGCAGAAAATTCCGCACAGCAATCCGCAAGGTGTGCACATACCTTAACAATTTTTGTTCTAAAAATTGTAAAAATTATTGCCCACTGCACAAATACAATTTGGCCAGCAAAGAAGGAATGACCTTTAACAAAATATCTAAAATGCAGGGCTGTGGAGTCCGTAAGCCAAACCTGCGACTCCGACTCCACGACTCCGACATATATTGCTTATATTTAAGTGAAAAATGTATTGTATTACAATGTGAACATCAGACATTTAATCATTTTTATGATACAATAATCCAAGATATTTTGATAAACATACAGTAATATATATTTATTGGAATACAACTTTAGAACACAAAAAACTAATAAATTGTAAATCTGTAATACACTATATAATATTGATTACATATATACAGGGGTAGGACAAAATAATGGAAACATCAACAAAAGTTAGTTTAATATGGTGTAGGTCCACCTTTTGCAGCGATTACAGCCTCAATTCTCCAAAGTATGGATTCATACAAGGTGTGAATTGTTTACAAAGGAATTTTAGCCCATTCTTCAGTTAAAACACCCTCCAGTTCTTTGAGCGACGATGGCGGCGGAAATCGACGTCTAACTTGAATCTTTAAAATGGACCATAAATGCTCAATAATGTTGAGGTCTGGGGATTGTGGGGGCCAGATGAGATGCTCAACTTCATTATAATGTTCCTCGTGCCATGCTTTAACGATTCTAGCTGTATGAATTGGTGCATTATCATCCTGAAAGATGGCGTTCCCCTCCGGGAACAGTGCTTGAACCATATAATGCACTTGGTCGCCCAAAATGCCTAAATAATCTCGGCTGTTAATTCTTCCATGAAGGGATATCATTGGACCGGCGGATGTCCACGAAATAGCACCCCAGATCACAGAACCTCCGCCATGTTTTACGGTTGGGAGAAGGCAGTCTAGATGGAATGATTCTTTTGGCTGTCTCCAAACGTACACTCGGCCGGAGGTCAGAAATAGGGTAAACAATGATTTGTCTGAGAATATCACATGTTTCCACGGCTCGAGGGACCAACTCTGGAGGTTTCTACAAAACTCTAACGCTTGGAAACATTTGTCATTGAGAGCAGCGGTTTTCTAATTGCAGCTCTTCCGTGGAATCCAGATTTGTGCAGCTCCCGACGAACAGTTTTTGTGGAAACTGGGTTCTGTAGGTGTTCATTGAGCTCAGCAGTGATTTTCGGAGTCGTGGTCTTGCGATCCTCTCTCACAATTCGCTTTAGAGTCCGACGGTCTCTCTGAGTCAACTTCGACTTTCAGCTGAACCTGTGCTTTGCTGCAGACGTTTTTCCTTCTTTCAAATGCAGTCATTACATTGGAGACAGTACCTTTTGACACGCCAAGCATTTGGGCACTTTCTGTTACACTAGCGCCTGCCATACGAGCACCAACAATTTGGCCTCTTTGAAAATTCGAGAGGTCTGCCATTGGTATCAGGTTCTCATCAATGTTCTTACAATTCTGCAAACACAAACAGTTAATTTATAAACACATATCACATAACACAGATAATCAACTACAAAACAT
The DNA here is from genome assembly GCF_039654945.1 of Dendrobates tinctorius. Lineage (NCBI taxonomy): Eukaryota > Metazoa > Chordata > Amphibia > Anura > Dendrobatidae > Dendrobates > Dendrobates tinctorius. The sequence goes on from NW_027361770.1 coordinate 13,176,345, forward strand.
TACCATATGTCACGGTTTGCATGTTTATAACATGTTCGAAGATTATGATGCCAAAACGTTAGGTGTTTCTATTATTTTGTCCAACCCCTGTATATATACACTATGTAATAAACTATGTAAGTGGCAAAAAACAGTTTTCAACAAAAACATACTAAATAATATTTGTGCGGTCTATGAATTTGTTCTAGGAAATAGAATTGCCTCCATCAGATCCTCCTTCATAGATGACCTCAAATCTGACCTAATAATTTCAAGGCTAGAGAACAACCTTTCTACACTAGGGTTGGAGGCAAAGCCGTAACCACATGAGCAACATCTCTAACAATTTCCGGGTATAAAGGAATTGCCTCATGCACAGTACGTTTTGATGAACGGTTGAATTTTTCTATTTCTTTGAAAGCAAGTGAAACATTTTGCTGAAATATGGTCAATCTGCTTGCTATAGGAGATGGAGTTAAATCTTTTTCCTTGCGGCAACGCTTTGCCTGCTCCATGTCATCCAAATACTTGTCAAAGTCAAACTCCTCATCTGATGAGGATGAAGATATGGCAGCAGTAGCACTGTCAGGACCCAAGTCCTCTTGCGCTTGGCAGTCCTCCTGTAGGCCACTCATCCTAATTGCTACCTCAGTCACAGCTTCTTCTTTTCCTTTAGGAAGCTGATCATCATCAAGCAGTATACGATGACTTGGGTCCACATAAACAGCTGCCAGAAAATTTTTATTTTCCAATAGCTGTGTCTCTCTTTGTTTCATTGAAGCAGAAATAGCATCTGCAATTAAACCTCCTCTTTAGGACAGGCAAAATAGCAAGTTCTTCCACTCCCTTATGAAAATGCCAGGAGTTAAATCCTCAGCTTTCAATTTTTTAGTCAACGTAAATGGATAATTAAGAAATTCCTTCAATTCAGCCACCTGTGTCCATTGACCTTCATTTATGGTTAACCGAGGGTTCGCCATATCTATAAGAAACTGTTTTATTTCAAGCAAACACTCAATCATTAAATAAGTGCTGCCCCACCGAGTGGATTGATCGACAATTGCCCCTTTCCCAGCACGTCTCTTCAAGATTGAATCAATTTTAGGGGTTCTGGCAGCAATGACCAATTTCCTCACTTTTCCAATCAGATTTCCAGCATGTCCCTCTTGCAGACTATCTCTTATTGCCAGCTGCAGCGTGTGCACAACACAGCCCAAGTAATGAATATGAAAGTGTTTTGAAGCAGCTTCAACAAGATCATCTATTTCTACAGTATAATTTTGCTGTTCTGTTGTAATATCTGTTTGTTCCTCAGTTACATGAACAGCACTGTGGCCTTTCATATCAAACATACTGAATCCTAAATTTTCTTCTAGCTGTTGTTCATTACTCTCATTCATCAGTTTAATTGTACTTATCATGTTTGAAGAATTGTCCGTTACAATAGCAAGGACCTGTTCTTTTTTGAGTTCGTAATCTTGCAGAACTTTTTCCACTAAGTCCTGGAGAAACTGGCTGCTGCGATGAGCTTTAGTATCTTTTACTGCCAGTGTCTTGGTAACAATTTCTTTGTTGTCACAAACATATCAAACATTGATGGCAAAATAGTTCACTCTGTGACGTGAGCAGGCATCCATATTAAGAAACATGAAGCGTCTTTTGAGAGTCTTTTTAAGATCTTCCTTTTTGTTTAAGGGCTTCTTCAATCACTAATTTTCTAATACTTTCTCTTTCCAGAGAAACACCAATGGATAGATAGAGCAGATTTCTAATCTGCTTTCGCTATTGAAAGCATTATCTATGAGCTCAAAAACCTTTCAGGTGATGCGGTTTTTTTAAAAAGCTGATCTGCTTTTGCAGCTGAAAACCGTATCCTCAAAAAATGCTGTGTGAATGTAGTCTTAGATTAGGAATAGAACAGCTATTTATAGGACAATTCATAACTTTCCCAAATTCCTATGAAAAAATATTCAGCACATTCTGCATTGAACTACTGTACCCAATTTATTATATATTTTAGGAGTCGGTCCATTTTATACCGACTCCGACTCCACCAAAATGAGCTCCGACTCCACGACTCCGACTCCACAGCCCTGCTAAAATGTTCTTGTTTTTAGAAGCGGTTTCAGGTTTCTTATTGCCTGTGCAATGTAGGGTTCTCAGCAACAGTACTGTTTAGATATAAAGGGGATGGACAAAATAATGGAAACACCTGGAAACATCAACAAAAGTTAGTTTAATATGGTGTAGGTCCACCTTTTGCGGCGATTACAGCCTCAATTATCCAAGGTATGGATTCATACAAGGTGTGAATTGTTTCCAAAGGAATTTTAGCCCATTCTTCAGTTAAAACACCCTCCAGTTCTTTGAGCCACGATGGCGGCGGAAATCGACGTCTAACTTAAATCTCTAAAATCGGCCATAAATGCTCAATAATGTTGAGGTCTAGGGATTGTGGGGGCCAAATGAGATGCTCAACTTCATTACATCGTTCCTCGTGCCATGCTTTAACGATTCTAGCTGTATGAATTGGTGCATTATCATCCTGAAAGATGGCGTTCCCCTCCGGGAACAGTGCTTGATCCATAGGATGCACTTGGTCGCCCAAAATGCCTAAATAATCGCTGCTGTTAATTCTTTCATGAAGGGATATCATTGGCCCGGCGTATCTCCACGGAATAACACCCCAGATCATCACAGAACCTCAGCCATGTTTTACAGTTGGGAGAAGGCAGTCTGGATGGAATGCTTCTTTTGGCTGTCTCCAAACGTACACTCGGCCGGAGGTTGGAAATAGGGTAAACGATGATTCGTCTGAGAATATCACATGTTTCTACTGCTCGAGGGACCTATTCTGGAGGTTTCTACACCACTCTAAACGCTTGGAAACATTTTTCATTGAGAGCAGCGTTTTTCGAATTGCAGCTCTTTCGTGGAATCCAGATTTGTGCAGCTCCCAACGAACATTTTTCGTGGAAACTGGGTTCTGTAGGTATTCATTGAGCTCAGCAGTGATTTTCGGAGCCGTGTTCTTGCGATCCTCTCTCACAATTCGCTTTAGAGTCCGACTGTCTCTCTCAGTCAACTTCGACTTTCGGCCGGACCTGTGCTTTGCTGCGGACGTTTTTCCTTCTCTTTCAAACGCAGTCATTACTTTGGAGACAGTACCTCTTAACACGCCAAGCATTCGGGCACTTTGTTACACTAGCGCCTGCCATACAAGCACCAACAATTTGGCCTCTTTGAAAATCCGAGAGGTCTGCCATTGGTATCAGGTTTTCATCAATATTCTTACAATTCTGCAAAACAAACAGTTAATTTACATACACATATCACAAATAATCTACTGCAAAACATTACCATATGTCACGATTTGCATGTTTATAACATGTTTGAAGATTATGATGCGAAAACGTTAGGTGTTTCCATTATTTTATCCAACCCCTGTAGAACACATTGGGAGGCCTGAGATATGTGGCTGTTTTAGGTTTAGAGGCAGAATCGGCACAGTAGACAACATGATGGAATGACAGGCAGGAGATGTGTAGGAGCATCATATAATGGACAGGCAGGTAGCTTCTAACACCAATCTAATCATTGGCATCAGCCATAGGTGAATGAAAATGCTCACTGATCCATGCCTGATTTATTTTTCAAATGTAAGATTTTTACTCTTGCAGAGTATAATCTGGTCCTCTTAGGCATGACAAAGCTACTTGCTACAATGCATACCCTTACCTTACACTGCAGGCTGGATAAGACTGTATGCTCAAGACTATCAAATTTGGTACATGCGCAATGTCGGGAACATGCGTTACTTTGCCCAAACGTAGTGTAGCCAGAATTCTCCAGCCATTGTTGCTTTTGACAGTGTCAGATTGTAGGTATTGCCGAGCCTTCCAGTGTGACATTTGCTGCTTGATGCAGAGGAGCAACGCATCTGCTGTCTGACTTTTGTCGCTCATGGTCATAGGCTGTAAAACATATTGACAGCATATAAGTTTACAAGAATGAAAAGTCTAAGAAAAATAATGGCGTCTGGTAGAGAGGAGCAGATAGTTTTGCCCAGCCACAGTCCACAGTACAGGTCAGTGCTCGCTGTCCAAGGACAAGAGCTGTGCGTTTTTCCTTACCCCCTGGGATCCGAGGCTTGCCTAATGATTTGCCGGGCTGGCGCATGGTAACACAGAACCATAAGAAAATAAACACTCAGACACCCAAGTTGGAGGTTAATGGCCGTGGTGTTTATTCAGGGTTACATGAATAAATGAAATAATGAGTAAAACAACACCATATAAAACTTTTACCGAACCAATCCGCCCAAATACTAGCCGATTTTACCCACAAATAAACAACCATGACGGAAAGGATACAGAAAAATAGAGAGGGAGGGTGGGATCTTCTTTCTTCATAAAAAAACTGTAATGCGCAAAACTGAGGACAATTGGTATATTTATACACAAATTCTTCCCGCTCTTTACACCCACTGACCAATCTGTTGGAAAACTGGAAAAAAAAAGAAATAGCCAGTTCCTGACACACAGCTAACAGTTGACCTTTGACCCAGCATAACAGTGCAGCTTAAATAATGTCGAACAGAAAAGCTGTATGCGAATTTAGCCAAATTAAGTATTAGGGCCCGTATTCCCATTCGACCCCCCCCCTTATACTGCGCCACGGGCGGGGGGCATACATTCTAACCTGTGTGTCACACAGATGATCTCCCAACAAGTAGGCAAAACTTTGTGCTGGGGAACCCAAAATCTCAACAAATTCATACAACTCATGTCCATGACCAGAGAGCACTGACCTGTACCATGGACTGGGGTTGCGCAAAAGGGATCCACTCATCCCTAGTGTGCAGGCATCTTCTAGTGAGGCTGAGCACGTGCCATCATTTCCTGAAGACAGTGAAAGTGAATCCACTAAGTGGTATGGCTGCTACTGTACCACCAACTAATTGACCAGCTATGGGTTCAGATGGCATATAAGTGGATTCCTGGGTACATATTCTTATTTCCTGGCTACACAATATGGATATCTGATGGTATAGGTATCTGATACTCTAACAGAAATATAGACGTAGTATTAGTTGGCGTAGAACAAACCGTATATGTGTCACTGGTTTACCGCGACAGAGAGGAGTCAGAAGACCGCGGCGTTTGATTTCTCCTACACCTGCACTGGTTAGAAGCACTTCACTTTCATATTAAATGGTGTAAAATTATTTTGACAGTGCAGGGGTTAATCTGCTCTATTGAGAGCTCCTGGAGCTAAGGCTCTCAGCTGTGCACTGTTAGCCTCTCCCATCTCTTATATAATTTGGGTCATTGCTAGCACTCATTGTCAGAGAGCTTTTGCTGCATGGCTGGAGGTTGTTAGTGGTAGTTATCAGAGTAGGTGGTTGGTGGATTTATACATGACTGTTGCTAGGTTGTGTGTGATACTGTAACTCCCTTTCTTGTCCTACTTTGGTTTAATCCCATCCTTCATTCCCCGGTACATCTTTGTTATTTGTGTGTATATTTGTATGTTTGGTATTTAGTTACTCCAAGGGCCGGATTGGGACAAAAAAGTAGCCCTGACACACAAACCCCACCAGCCCACAAACTATAACACTCCTCACCCCGATCAGTGAATTTTACTTTAATTTGTCGTGCCCCCTCACTCTCCTAAAAGGAGATATTTGAAGAACCATAAGTGAATAGCACCACAGTGCATATGATCGACCACAGCTGCATTTTCATGGTGCTCTACAGAGCTCCAGTTTTCAGGATCATGGGGGTCCCAGCGGTCAGATCTCCAGCAATTGGAAAGTTATCCACTATCTGGAGGAGTTGGGATTACTTGGGATAATCCATTTAAACAGCTTTTCCAATATTTTATTTTTATTTGGCCATAGTAATATAGAAAATGCTAAACCAATATTGACCCTCCCAAAGTCCAATGTCACCTCTTCGACAATAGGACCAGAGAAGTGGTACTGTGCAATGCATACTGGACCGGCTCCAGGTTTTTGTGGGCCCCGGGTGAAAGTCTCAGTGGTCCCCTTTTACACATAGAACAATTCATATTGCACAGATACAGCGCAGAAATATAGGCATACAAAGCCAAAGATTTCACTTCTTACATTACATGAGTGATAACTATTGTACTTTCTACAAAAGGTCATAAATCAGACAGTATAGTCCTCCATATAGTATTATGGCCTCCACATAGCGCTCCATACAGTATTCTGGGCACCACATAGCGCCCCATATAGAATAACATGCCCCATATATTGCTCCATGCAGTATTATGGGCGCCACATAGTGCTCCATACCGTATAATGAGCCCCATACCTTGCTTCATACAGAGTGGGCCCCATATAATGCTGCATACAGTATTTGATGGGCCTCATATATTGCTCCAAACAGAATGGGCCCCATCTGAAGCTCCATATATAATGGGCCCCATATGAAGCTCCATATATAATGGGCCCCATATGAAGCTCCATATATAATGGGCCCCATATGAAGCTCCATATATAATGGGCCCCTTATGATGCTCCATATATAATGGGCCCCTTATGATGCTCCATATATAATGGGCCCCATATGATGCTGCAGTATGTAACGGGCCCCATATTATGCTTCAGTATAATGGGCCCCATATGATGCTCCAGTGTATGATGGGCCCCATATGATCCTCCATTGGGTCCCACATATTGCTCAGATATTTAAAAAAAAATGAAATCCTCACTTCTCCTCGCTGGCCGCTGCTCTGCTTCAGACTCCTCAGCGTCTTCCGGCTCTCTGCACTGTGACTGTTCAGGCAGAGGGTGCACAGACGTGACATCACTGCACCCTCTGACTTGAAACGTCACAGTCAGAAGACGTTGCAGCAGAGGAGCAGGAAGAGGTAAATATCGCAAGTGCTGGGGCCTGAGCAAGCAAGGGAGGGGTGGACTCTTTATTAGCCCATGGGGCAACAGTTCAGTTCCACAGCAGAGAAAGGTTATGTTATGGATCTGAAATGCTGCCACATGGGCCAATAAAGAGTCCGCAACTTTTTTCACACACACATATATATATATATATATATATATATATATATATATATATATATATAATATCATAGTAGAAAAAAACAGCAGGATGGCACTCACCGTTCTCTTGAAATGGTTCACTTTATTTAATATTAATAAAGCATAGGCAATGGCACGGGAGAAATGCAAAAAGACGGACGACAGCCGTTTCATGCACAATGCACTTCAACAGGTCCCAATACACACACACACACGCGCGCAATAAGTCCAGATACTGATATTTACACCATGTATACAGGAGAAGTATACACAGCGTACATGGCTCCATAATATATGCTGTGGTAAGGAATGAATGTAGAGTGGAGCTGTGTATATAGTATAGCGATGGGCCAGTGTATATAATGTGGATTCCACACTATATACTATATACACAGCAACTTACTATATAAACATCTGTACATTTTTTTATATATATATATATATATATATATGTATATATATGTGTATGTGTGTGTATATGTGTATATATATATATATATATATATATATATATATATATATATATATATATATATATATATATATACACATACACTGTGTGTATGTGTGTATATATATATATATATACACACAACTCTACATTATACACTATATTAAGACAGCACTATACTATATTATGTTGCATACATCATATAGGTGACTGCTGTATATACATTATATTGGTGATACTGTGACTGGGGTGTATAGTCGCAGTATCGCCTATGTCACATATACAGCATTATCACCCATATATTATATTTATAAGGCCGGTTTCACGCTAGAGTGTGTGATGTGAGAATCTTGCACGAGTATCTCGCATCAACACTCTGGCCGGAGCATGCGGCTGCATGTTTTTCTATGCAGCCGCACACTCCATTCCGAGTGCCGACGCTACGTGCACTTTGAGGTTAAATGGTGGGCAGCTGGCTGGGCTGCAGCCAGAGCATTGCGGATTCCAGGGACCTGGAGGTTCCTCACCCCTGCTTTAAAGGGCTGGCGGCGGCCCACTTTGTATTACAGAGCCGCCAGCCCACCAGGCATCTGCCCTGCTCAGCCTGGTTACTCCTGTCCGTATTATCTTGTTAGTCTGGTTGCTGTATTACGGTACACTACGACTCCCCTCTTCTCTGGGTGGGGGAGGGTACTTAATGAGGGTGAATTCAGGACATTGGCAAGGTACATGGCCCCGGCATTTGAGGATACAGCATGGCTACTAGAAAGACTAGCACTAGGACAACAGCTTGAGCCTTGCTCATATTGCTGTCCAGTTTGCTTTTCCCCAGCGTGAGCAAGTGATAACACTTCATATTCTGGTGGAGAGCCATAATGGATTTGAGTCGAGACATATACATATTTTCCTTCTGCATAGTGCAAAAGATTTGTTTGTTGGCAATGTGGAAAAAATTCTCAAACCCAAGATGATTGCACATAGGATTCATCATCAGAGCCTTTAGGTAGTGTTTTGAGCCTCCTCCACCAACAGCAGTTCCGGCATTACCGGCTCCAAAGATGACTGCCGAGTTACTAGATCTGTTTCTGATGATGTTTTTGCTGGACAACAATATCTCCATCCTCCTCTGAAATAGCAGTGGAAGGGAAGATACTGCTGAATATAAATGCTTTACAAATGCCAATTTTGTTGTCCTATACCTTGACCATATAGTGCTAGATATCAAAAGTAAATCAATAAAATTCAATGACCCTAGTTGATGTGTTTTCTGATAGTAGTCATTCCACATTCTCCTCATGGTTGTTCCATCTTGTCCCGACCCCATGAAGACTTCTCATTGTGTCTATTGACCAGAATTTTTTGCCCACAGATGTTTACAGTAAAATGGTCACCGTTATGCTCCTCGCAAAGTAACAATTTCCTTTTGTTCCTGCTAAAGCAGGAGAGGGTAATTATTATTATTTATTATAGCACCATTTATCCATGGCGCTTTACATGTGAGAAGGGGTATACATAATAAAAAAAACAAGTACAGTAATCTTAACAATAGAAGTCACAACAGGTACAGGAGGAGAGAGGACCCTGCCCACAAGGGCTCACAATCTACAATTATCTCAAGGTACTAAGTGAAGAACTGAAACTGGTTGAAATTAATTCAGTGCAATATTAATTTCATATCTAGAAAATATATTTCAAGTGTAACCATTATTTTAATTTTCATCTCATAAACCAATAGTACAAGTGAAAATAAGCAACTTTCTAATATATTACAATCAGACAAATCTGCTTCTTTATCTGCCAGAATTCATCAGTCATTATCAAAAATCTCAGTTCTGAAGTAAAATCTGTATTTAGTGAAGACACTTTCCCATTACTGAGGTAGGGTGATTGCAGCGGTTACTGATAAGATTCTATGTAGACAGGAGTAGGGAGGCGCTAGAGACAAAGCTCAACCCTCCTCCTCTCCCTTCTATCTAGGTAGGAGATGGCAGCTGCTAATAACATTCTCTATCTCAGTAATGGGAAAATGTCTTCACTGAATACAGATTTTACCAACTGATGAATTCTGGCAGATAAAGAAGCAGATTTCTCTTGATAAAATATATTACAGTTTCTATTGTTACTATTATTATTATTATTATTATTATTATTATCACTATTTCTATAGTTACAATTGATTTATGAAATAAAAATTAAAACTGCTCCTTTTTTTTAAATAAAAAAAGTACAGTATATTTTCATTCCTCGCCGACTCTTCAGCAGCTCTAAGCACTGTGTCCCTCGTCACCGCTATCATATAAACAGTGTCCCGTTTGATAGCTGATGCTTTCAGTGCCCACTTTTACTGGTGGGGGACAAGACGGCTCAGAGTGCACAGACTGCACCAGAGTAGGACTGAATTCAATTCAGAGGTCTGGAGGAATTTAAAGTGAACCTGTCAGCAGGATTTTGCTAAGTAAACAACAACCATTGTCAGGTTGGCGCTGTTGGTACCTGGGCTGAAAAAATCCGTCTTGTGGTTTTTGTATAATCAGTGTTAGAGGTTTGCAGCTAATGAGATTCTCGTACTCCGTAATGACTTTTGGGTTTCCATTGGCTGTAAGCCATAATCATCAACATTAACAAACACTTGAAATAGACCACTCTGTTTATAATGACTCTATATAATGAGTTGCACTTTTTGTATTGAATAACTGAAGTAAATTAACTTTTTGATGATATTCTAATTTAGTGAGAAGCACCTGTATACAGTATGTCCAAATGGGAGCAAATATTTTTCTAAAACCTCTATATAATGATCAGCATTGATGGTGCCTTTCAAGTTGTGTAAGCTGTTCATACCGTAGGCTCTAGTGCAACCCCATACTATCAGAGATCTAGGCTTTTGAAAAAGTAAAAAATAATTTCAAATTTTGGTTAATTTGACCACAGGATGGTTTTCTATTTTATCTTTGCCCATTTTAAATTCGCTTTCGCTGAGAGAAGTTGGCAACATTTCTGCATGTTGGTGAAGTCAAAAATAAAATGGGCGGACTCCTAAAATATATGATAAATTGGGTACAGTAGTACAGTGCAGTATGTGCTATAAATATTTTCATAATAATTTGGGAAAGTTGTGAAATGCCCTATAAATGTCTGTTCTGTTCCTGATCTAAGGATCTCGGCTTTTAGTTGAGCTGAATCTGTGCTGCACTTTATGTACATGCTCAATAGTGAGGCAGTGCTATGAAGTCAGAGTCGGAGGTTTGGCTTACGGACTCCACAGCCCTGGTTCACGGACAATGTTTTCTGGAAGTATTTTGGAAGGCTTTGCATGACCAAATGATGTATGTTTTTAATGCAGTGCCGCCTAAAGACTCTTATTTCACAAGCATCCAGTATAGCAATATTGACCATTGGCCCTGTTCCTTGTGCAGATTAATTTCTCCAGAATATCTGAATCTAATGATGTTCACAGATTGGTGAACCTCTGACCATCATTTCTTCCAAGAAACTCTGCCTCCTTTTAACATGCACATTGTATATACAGTCATGTGATAATTGACATTCCAGCTGTTTTTCATTAGTACTACTTACTTTTCCAGCCTTGTTTTAACCTTGTCCCAACTTACTTTTCCAGCCTTGTTTTAACCTTGTCCCAACCTCTTTGAGATGTGTTGCTGGCATCAATTTCTAAAAGAGTATTAGTATGAATTTTTTATTCAAATGAAATGGAAAAATATTTAACTTACAACTTCTGTTATGTGTTTTTATGTTCTGTTGAAAAATAATATGGTTGTAAAAGATTTCTCAAATTGCATTCTTGCTTTCCTTACATTTTACACAGCATCCCATCTTATTTTGAATTGGTGTTGTATATGGGTCACCATATCATATGTGCATGAGAACCAAATATCTTTTTACTTGACATAAAGACTGCTTCTTCCAGTGCATATCGGTTATCATGCGATTGAGTAACTGTGAGCAGATTTACTTGCCTAAATCCGTTGTGCTAACCAGGCACAACACTGTGAAGCATTGTGTACCCATAAGCATCAAGACTGAGGGATGAAGATTAGGAGGAAAAGATTGCTGGCTGCCTCAGCGCTACCATGGCTGAATACATCAAGGGAAATGGAGAGTAAAACTTTTATTTAAACTATACGTTTCAGAGCCGATCGGATTCCATAGTCAGGTATAGAATAACAGGATCTTTGCTTTGACCATTAAAAAGATCATGGTGAAATAGAAAATTGATTGGAAAGAAAACACGAATTACCATAAAAACATAAAAAAAAACCCACCCTTCTTTAAATAATAAAAAAAAGTGTATTCCATAATCCCATGAAATTCAATAGTTACCGTATATACTCGCGTATAAGTCGCGATTTTCAACCCATCTTTTGGGCTGACAGTCCCCCTCTCTGCTTATACGCAGGTCTTATATGCCAGGGGGTCAGCCGGGGAGGGGGAGCGGGGGTGTCAGATCATACTGACCCCCCTGACACGTCTCTGCAGCCCCCCTGCTTGTTCCACGGTCCTGGGCTCCTTCCTCCAGAGTTCTCGTGGTACTGTTCATTAAAGTCATGAATATGCGCATATTCATGGCTTTAATGAGCGGTACCACGTGACTGCTGAAGGAAGGAAAGGAGACCGTGGAGATGACGGGCTGCAGAGACCGTGCCAGGAGGGGGTAACGATATTCACCTGTCCCGGGTCCATCTCTGCTCACCGCTGTCTGCCGGGTCCTCTGTCAGTGACGTTCAGACAGCAGAGGGTGTGGTGACATAGTCAGTGTGCGCCCTCTGCTGAACGTCACTGCAGAGGACCTGGCAGACAGCGGCAAGCAGCAATGGACCCGGGACAGGTGAATATCACAGATGCCAGGTCCTGGCCAGCGGTGACACCAGCACCTGGCCCCCATAGCGCGCCAGGGTCTCCACCTGCTCAGGACCCGACACCTGGCCCCCAACAACGAGAGGTGAGAGTCATTTTTTTTAATTGCAGCAGCAGAGGCGGCACATGGGGTATAATCTATGGGGCATGATCTATGAAGCATTTAATGGGGGAATAATCTATGGAGCATCTTATGAAGGCATAACCTATGGAACATCTTATGGGGCATATTTTATGGAGCATCTTATGGGGCATAATCTTTGGAGCATCTTATGGGGGCATAACCTTTGTGCAGCATTATATGGGATATGTTATTCTATGGAGCATCTTATGGGGCCATTATAAACCTTTTGTGCAGCATTATATGGGGTATATTTTGTATGGATGGATCATCTTATGGGGCCATTATAAACCTTTGTGCAGCATTATATGGGGTGTATTTTCTATGGATCATCTTACGGGGCCCATCATTTAACTGTATGGAGCATTATATGGGGTTTATTTTGTATGGAGCATCTTATGGGGCCATCATGAACTGTATGGAGCATTATATGGGGCTCCTGATTCAATATGGATATTCAAAAACATTTAGCCTATTTATGTCTCAATTAATTTTATTTTTATTAGTACCGTATATTTTTATTTTTGAAATTTACCAGTAGCTGCTGCATTTTCCACACTCGGCTTATACACGAGTCAATAAGTTTCCCAGTTTTTTGTGGCAAAATTAGGGGGGGTTGGCTTATACGCAGGTATGCTTATACACGAGTATATACGATATGTATCAAATTACCTTGATTCCCTAAATCCTATTAAGCTGTGTTGTCTATGTTAAGCCTTGGTTAACCAAAAATAACATGCTTTCTGTTGTGCTACCCCATGTTTTTAATACACACATTCAAACCATATTAATTTGGATAGTTTAAAGATCCAATAAGATCATGTATTGATAAGTTATGAAACACAGATTAATGAAGGGTAGACATTGGGAATTTGCAACACAATATAATGCAAATTTTTTATGGTTAATATTGATGAGCGAGTATACTCGTTGCTCGGGTTTTCCCGAGCATGCTCTGGTGTCCTCCGAGTATTTTGGCATGCTCGGAGATTTAGTTATCATCGTCCCAGCTACATGATTTGCGGCTGTTGGACAACCTGAATACATGTGGGGATTCCCTAACAAACAGGCAATCCCCACATCTATTCAGCCTGTCCAGCAGCCACAAATCATGCAGCTGTGTTGACAAACTAAATCTCTGAGCACGCCAAAATACTCGGAGGTCACCTGAGCATGCTAGGAAAAACCCGAGCACTGAGTATACTCGCTCATCACTAATGGTTAACCAAGGATTAAGGAAATCAAGTTAATTTGATACATAACTATTGAGTTCCATGGCATTGTGCAATAAACATTTGTTTTATTTAAAAAAAAAAAAGAAAAAATTTTTTGTATATACAGTTTGCCCTGTTCCTAATTTCCTATTCTTTTGTATGATTGCCACGTTTAAATGTTTCACATCACCAAACAAATTTAAATATAAGACAAAGATAACACAAGTAAGCACAAAATAGAGTTTATAAATGAAGGTCTATATTATTAAGGGAAAATAAATCCAAGCTTACAGGGCCCTGTGTGAAAAAGTGATTTTCCCCTAAACCTAATAACTGTTTGGGCCGCCCTTAGCTGCAACAGCTGCAATCAAGTTTTTATGATAACTGGCAGTGAGTCTTTTACACCTCTCTGGAAGAATTTTCACCCACTCATCTTTTCAGAATTATTGTCATGCAGCCACATTGGAGGGTTTCCATGGACTGCCTTTTAAGGCTGTGTGCCCACGTTGCGTTTTTTTAAGCGTTTTTTATGCGTTTTTTTGGGTCAAACCGCATCAAAAACGCTTAAAAGAAGCATCCCATTCATTTTAATGCATTTTGGCCTTTTTGTGCCAATGGATGTGTGTTTTACCGCTAAGGAAACGCTTAGCGGTAAAAAACGCAGCGTGTTCATTAATATCCGCTTAGGTCCGCATTTGTGGCTATTTCCTATAGTCCAAAAGATGCGCGGAAACAAACGCATCAAAAACGCGCAGTTTTTGGGCAAAAAACATACTAAAATCGCGGCAAAAAACGCATGGAAAAAAACGCGCGTTTTCTGGAAAGGAGACCCGTTTCCTGAGCGTTCAAAAATGCTACTGTGGGCACATAGCCTTAAGGTCAAGCCACAACTTCTCAATCGGACTAGGTCAGGACTTTGACTCCGCCACTCCAAAGTCTTAATTTTGTTTTTCTCAAGCCATTCAGAGGTAGACTTCCTGGTGTGTTTTGAATCATAGGTTATGCTGCAGGACAAAGTATGCTTCAGCTTAAGGTCCTTCAGGATTTTTGTTAGATAGCAGAATTCATGGTTCCATTTACCACAGCAAATCTTCCAGGTCCTGAAGCAGCAAAACAGCCCCAGACCATCACACTACCAGCACTATATTTTACTGTTGGTATGGTGTACCTTTTCTGAAATGCCGTGTTACTTCTATGCCAGATGTAATGGGACATACCCCTTCTAAAAAGTTAAACTTTTCTTTCGTCAGTCCACATAGTATTCTCCCAAAAGTCTTTGCGATCACCAAGATGTTTTCTGGCCAAACTCGATGAGCTGTTATGTTCTTATTGCTCAGCAGTGATTTTCATCTTAGAACTCTTCCATGCCATGCAGGCCATTTTTGCCCAGCCTCTTTCTTATGGTGGAGTCATATACACTGACCTTAACTGAGGCAAGTGAGGCTTGCAGTTCTTTGGCTATTGTTGGGGTCTTTTGTGACCTCTTACATGAGTCGTTGCTGCGCTCTTGGGGTAATTTTGGTCAGCCAGGCACTCCTGGGAAGGTTCACCACTGCTCCATGTTTTCACCATTTGCGGAAAATGGCTCTCACTTTGGTTCACTGGAATCCCAAAGTTGTAGAAATGGCTTTATAACCTTTTCCAGACTGATAGATCTCAATTACATTGTTTCTTATTTGTTCCAGAATTTCTTTGGATCACAGCATGATGTCTATCTAGCTTTTGAGAATTTTTGCTCTACTTCACTTTGTCTGGCACGTCCTACTTAAGTGATTTCTTGATTGAGAACAGGTGTGGCAGTAATCAGGTCTGCATGTGGCTAGGGAATTTAAACTTTATTTCCCAAATATGTGATAAACCACAGTTAAAGTGAACCTGTCAGCAGGATTTTGCTAAGTAAACTACAGGTATTGTCAGGTTGCCGCTGTTATACTGATTAAAATGATACCTGGGGTGGTGAAATCCGTTTTGTAGTTCTTGTGTAATCAGTGAGAAGTTTTCACTTAATGAGATTTCCATGCTCTGGGACAGGACTGTTGGCACAGTGCTATCTTGGTGCTTTAAGGCCAGAGAAACCAAGGAAAGTCGAGCCCATAGTCCCGCCCAGAAGTACAAACAGTTTGTCTTTCTCTCTTAATGATGAGGAACATGTTTGTGCTTCGGGCCAGCCTGTTGGCAGGTCTTTCCTTTGTTTCTCTTGCTTAGGTCAGGAAGATAACACTCTGTCTGCAGTCCCATCCCAGAGCATGGGCATCTCATTAACTGAAAACTTCTAACAATGATTACACAAGAACTGCAAGATGGATTTCTTAATTTTAATCAGCATAGAACCCCTCTCATTTAATTTGTCTCTTTGGATGTCTCTGTGGTTTGCACAGGGATGGCCAAAAGGCTGAATATATCTTGCAGGCTGCACTTTGTCCAGGCCTTCCTTACACAGAAGCAGTGGCCACCAATGTCAATATAAAGTAGTAATGAAAATGTGTATTTTTACTGTGTGGGGCTAAAAGCAGGTTAAGGTTTTTGGTTAGAAAGAAGGTGGTGTTTATAAAACTTTCCTTCAAGGCTTATGCTACAGAATTGCTTTTCTTTTAAGTTTGCTCCCATAGATTTACGCGCTATATCACTTTGTTTTTAACTAAAGGTACTGTCACACTTAGCGATGCACCAGCGATCCCGACCAACGATGTGACGCGGTCAGGATCGCTGGTGCATCGCTAAGTGGTTGCTAGTGAGCTGCCACACAGGCAGATCTCACCAGCGACATCGCAGGGGTCAGGGGTCGCTACTTACCTGGCGATCCTTGCGTCCTCCCGCCCGGCTCCACGCTCGTCTCTCCACAGGAGGCCCAGCAGGAAGCTGACGACGAGAAACGGTCCAGGACGTTCTCGCGCAATTAGCGATAACCAGTGGGGGAGCGGGTCGGAGGTAAGTATCAGACATAGCGATATCGCTAGCAATATCGCTATAGCGTCACAAGTTATAGCGATATTGCTAGCGATATCGCAGTGTGACAGGCCCTTTAGACATTTTAATAGTAAGTGTATGAGAATTACATGACTAGTTTAATCCCCTCACGTTGCAATCCTTTTTACGTTTGTTTTTCGCTCCACTGCTTGCCAGAGCCATAACTTTTTTATTTTTCCGTCAATATGGTCATGTGATGGCTTGTTTTTTTGCGGGAAGAATTGTATTTTTGAACGATCACATTGATTTTACCATATCTTGTACTGGAAAACAGGAAAGAAATTCCAAGGGCTGTGAAATTGCAAAAAAAGGTGCAATTCCACTACTGTTTTTTGGATTTTTTTTTACCATGTTTATCAAATGCTAAAACTGACCTGCTATTATGATGCTTCAGGTCATTACTAGTTCATAGACACCAAACATGTATAGGTTCTTTTTTATTTAAGTGGTGAAAAAAAATTCAAAAATTTGATTTAAAAAAAAAAAAATGCGTCTTTATCCGAGACCCGTAGTGTCTCCATTTATCATGATCTGGCGATGGGTGAGGGCTTATTTTTTGCGTGCATAGCTCTTTTTTTTTTTTTTTTAATTACACCATTTGGTATGTTCTTTTGGTTGCATGTTATTGCATTATAATGCAGTGTTGCTGCGAACAAAAAAGCGTAATTCTGGCGATTTTACTTTTTTGTTCTCTGCGCCGTTTACCACTCGGATTAATTTTTTTCATATCTTGATCAGGCGATTCTGAACATCGCGATACCAAATATGTGTATTTTTTTATTGGTTTATTTTGAAGCAGGGGTGATTTGCACTTTTATATATTTTTTTAATATTTTTAAAAACATTTTTTTTTCTTTTCACTTGCTTCAATAGTCTCCATGGGAGATTAGAAGCTGCAATAATCCGATTTCCTCTGCTAAACACAGGCGATGATCTGCTTGTCTGTGTGTAGCAGAAATGGTCACTTGCTATGAGCTCCGACCGCTGTGCGACACTCATAGCAATCTGGCAATGACAACGACGGGTTTGCTGCAGACCCAGAGTTGTCATGCTGACCCATCGGCAAACCTCAGTCATGTGACACGGGTGCTGATAGGCCGATGTTGAAGATTGACAGCGATTCCACCCGCGGCTGTTAGGGGCACATGTCAGCTGTTCAAAACAGCTGACATGTGCCAGGAAAGATGTGGACTCACCGTGAGAGACCACATCAAAGGGAGGGACATGACATGAGGGAAACCAAAATGTACACGCATGTCGTGAAGGGGTTAATATCCTAGAGAGGTATTGTGCTGGGTTAATAGCTAAGGGCGCAAGTGTCAAGATAATGATCGATGCTTCTGGTCTTGTCTTCATTCATTCTTTAATTCTCTATGGTGGCCATCACAACAGGAGGAGCTGGGATTTGGGGGAATCACACCTAATATTTTTGTCTGAGATCAGAAAACCTCTTTTGTGCAAATGTGCATACTACACTGCTCAAAAAATAAATGGAATACTTAAACAACAGAATATAGCTCCAAGTAAATCAAATTTCTGTGAAATCAAACTGTCCACTTTGGAAGCAACACTGATTGTCAATCAAATTCACATGCTGTTGTGCAAATGGAATAGACAAAAGATGGAAATTATTGGCAATTATCAAGACACCCTCAATAAAGGAGTGGTTCTGCAGGTGGGGACCACAGACCACATCTTAGTACCAATGCTTTCTGGCTGATGTTTTGGTCACTTTTGAATGTTGGTTGTGCTTTCACACTCGTGGTAGCATGATATTGATTCTACAACCCACACAAGTGGCTCAGGTAGTGTAGCTCATCCAAGATGGCACATCAATGCGAGCTGTGGCAAGAAGGTTTGCTGTGTCTGTCAGCGTAGTCTCCAGAGGCTGGGGGTGCTACCAGGAGACAGGTCAGTACACCAGGAGACATGGAGGGGGCCGTAGGAGGGCAACAACCCAGCATCAGGACCGCTATCTCAGCCCTTGTGCAAGGAGGAAGAGGAGGAGCACTGCCACAGCCCTGCAATATGACCTCCAGCAGGCCACAAATGTGCATGTGTCTGCACAAACTGTTAGAAACCGACTCCACGAGGATGGTCTGAGTGCCCGACGACCACAGATGGGGGTTGTGCTCACAACCCAACACCGTGCAGGACGCTTGGCATTTGCCACAGAACACCAGGATTGGCAAATTCGCCACTAGCCCCCTGTGCTCTTCACAGATGAAAGCAGGTTCACACTGAGCACATATGACAAACGTGACAGAGTCTGGAGACGCCGTGGTGAGCGATCTGCTGCCTGCAACATCCTTCAGCATGACCGGTTTGGCAGTGGGTCAGTAATGGTGTGGGGTGGCATTTCTTTGGAGTGCCGCATGGCGTTGGGCTATGAGCACAACCCCCATCTGTGGATATCGAGCACTCAGACCATCCTCATGGAGTTGGTTTTTAACCGTTTGTGCAGACACATGCACATTTGTGGCCCGCTGGAGGTCATTTTGCAGGGTTCTGGCAGTGCTCCTGTTCCTCCTTATACAAAGGCTGAGATAGCGGTCCTGTTGCTGTGTTGTTGCCCTCCTACTGTCCCCTCCACGTCTTCTGGTGTACTGGCTTGTCTCTTGGTAGCACCTCCAGCCTATGGACACTACGCTGACAGACACAGCAAAGCTTCTTGCCACAGCTTGCATTGATATGCCATCTTGGATGAGGTGCACTACCTGAGCCACTTGTGTGGGTTGTAGAGTCCATCTCATGCTACCACGAGTGTGAAAGCACCACCACCATTTAAAAGTGACCAAAACATCAGCCAGAAAGCATTGGTACTGAGATGTGCTCCGTGGTCCTCACCTACAGAACCACTCTTTTATTGAGGGTGTCTTGATCATTTCCTATAATTTCCATCTGTTGTCTATTCCATTTGCACAACAGCATGTGAAATTGATTGTCAATCAGTGTTGCTTCCTAAGTGGACAGTTTGATTTCACAGAAGTTTGATTTACTTGGAGTTATAGTCTATTGTTTAAATGCTCCCTTTATTTTTTTGAGCATTGTATAATGTTGTACTTGCAATCTTATAACCAGAATAGTGAATATTTTAGTATCTCTCCTAATAGCCGACTGGAGAGCAGAGCTGATATATAATAATAATATAGGTGTGGAATGCAGTGAATATTCATTTCTCCTTACCAGCGGGCACAGTAGTTAGCCGCAGCCTCCGGCTCTTGCCTCTTGTGACCCGCTTCTACGCTGCCGCTCCCCCACCTCTCAACCACAGCCAGAACAGATGTATCCAGACTATAAGGCCTCTTTCACACATCAGTTTTTTGCCTTCAGGCGCGATCCGGCTTTTTTTTTGTAAAACCGGATCCGGCAAAATGCAATGCCGGATCCGGTTTTTCCCCATTGACTTGCATTAGCGCCGGATCGTGCCGGATGGCATTGCGTTTCATCCGTTTTTTGCCGGATCCGGCAACTTGTCTCATTCCGGCGTCTGGAAAAAACGGCTACTGTAACGTTTTTTGTCTCCGGCGAAAAAGCCGGAAGCGCCGGATCCGGCGCTTCCAGCTTTTTGCTACAATGAAAGTCTATGGGCGCCGGAATGCGCCGGATCCAGAAAAAGACGGATCCAGCCACCGGATCCGGTTTTTTTAAGTCTGCGCATGCTCAGATCCAATTGGCCAGCCGCCAGGAACAGAGACGGATCCAGCAAAAAAACGGATCTGTTTCTACAGTTCTCCAAAATTTATGCCGGATCCGTTTTTTCTAAAAAAAGCCGGATCCTGCCTGACGGCAAAAAACTGATGTGTGAAAGTAGCCTAAGACACCCCCCTTCCATTTTCCTTCACATTTCTTGAGGAAAAAAGTGCATTTGATAGTGTGAAAAATACGGTACTTGTGATACGAAGAGCGGAACAGCTTTGCTCATTGCGCTGTCTGTTTGCAATCCTATGACCGAAATAAGGTGCCTTTTTTTGAAATTGCTGGTGGTGAGTGCCGTTTTCCTCATTTGCTTCTAAATCGTTGCTTCAATTTTTAAACAAATAACGGTTTATCACGTTGACTTTAATTGTGTCAATCTGGATATCTACCAGTTTTTGGCAAGAATTGTTGTTTTTCTGTGTAAAACAACTGATGGACTCATTGATACAAGTTGTAGTTAACAGCCAGACTTGCTGTACATTACAGCTCCTGGATTGCTACCCTTTTATTAGTTACTGCTTCTTCGATAAGAATTAGTCTTTTCATACATTTCTGATTGGAGTGTACTTGCCAGAAACAGCTAGGCTGTTATTGGGAAATGGCTGGTTATAGCTTTTACTAAAAATCATCTGTTTAAGTTACAAACTATGCTTACCCTATAGCTTAAGACAAGGTGTAAAAAGATCCAAACATTTTAGCATTAAATAATTTGTGAACAATGTTTTGTTTTTTTTTGTCGGACTTCATGTTGACTTAAGGGAAGAACAATCCGCTGTGGCGTTTACAGATTAGTAAAATCAACATATGGTAAAAATTAGTTTATCAAGGTAGGAAAATGTATTCTCATCTCTGAAGTGTTTTGGTGTTTGGATTTCCAGTTCTGGCAGCCATTAGTATAGCTTTAGGAGTTCTTAAGTGTAGAAAAAACCATAATCATACCACAAATCTAAGGTGGATCATAGAAAAGATGAGGGAGTACCAGAGAGCTCTGCCTATACTTCATTGATTACACACAGGATTTTGTCTGTTGAGTATAAGCTTTGAGAAGCACGGAGAGATAGGAGTTCCAGCGCATCTGATTAGGTCAATCAGGTCACTCTAGTATTATCAAGAAGGTACAGCAGGAACCAGGTATGGAGATACAGAATGGTTATGGTAAATAAAAGCCAGTAGACAAGGATAACTTAACTTCTATGCAAAAGTAACCATAAGGAAGCTGGACTTGGATGATTCGAATGTTGGGTGAAAATACTTGGAAGAACCAACAGCAATCGAAGAGATGCAGATAATACAAACCTGCTACTGGCTCAGTAAGAAGGACTTAAAAAAGCTGATCGTGAAGTTGCAAGAAGAAAGCAAGAAAATGAAACTTTACCTCAAAATCAAAAAGATCAAAATCATGACTACCACCAACAAGGAATTCCATATAAAGCTCAAAATGAAGAAATAGAAGTGGTTGATAACTACATTTTTCTGGGATCTTTCATTAATCACAGTGGCAGAATGACAGCGGAGATCACCTGTGAAATAACACTTGGGCATGCATCTATGATGAGCATGGATTAAATATGGAAGAGCGAGCATGTCTTAATCGCTGTCAAAGACTGATCATTGCAGTTGTGTTCCCATTTGCAACATATAGCTTTGAGACGTGGACATGAAAAGAGACAAATCCATGCCTCTGAACTGTGGTGTTGGAGGAGACTTTTTTCGATTCCCATAGACTGGTAAGATCACCAGCAAAGATATCTCTTGGTTTATATGATCAAGAATGTCTTTGGAAGGCAAGATCACCAGAAAGAAACTGACCTATTATGGACATATGATGAGGGCATATTCACTAGAAAAGGAGTTGCTACTTGGATTGATCATTGGGAAAGGAAATGGAGTCATAGAATCATAGAATGTTAGAGTTGGAAGGGACCTCTAGGGTTATTTTGTTTAACCCCCTGTTTAATTTAGTGCAGGATTCACTAAATCATCTCAGACAGATGTATGTTCAGCCTCCGTTTGAAGACTTCCATTGAAGGAGAACTCACCCCCTTCTCGTGGCAGCCTGTTCCGCTCATTGATCACCCCCACTGTCAAAAAGTTTTCATCTAATCTGTATCCTCTCCCTTGCAGTTTCATACCATTGTTTCTTGTTTTTCCATGTGCAAATGAGAGCAATGATGATCCCTCTACACTGTGACAGGCCTTGAGGTATTTGTAGGCAGCTATTAAGTCTCCTCTTAAGGCCCCGTCACACTAAGCGACTTACCAGCGATCCCGACACCGATATCAAGGTGTCAGGATCGCTAGTAAGTCGCTATGTGATCGCTGGTGAGCTGTCACACAGCTTCACCAGCGATCAGCACAGCGATGCCGAGCGCCCGGCATCGCTGGCCATCCCTGTAAAAAATAGAATCAAAATAAAAAATAGTTATTCTCACCTTCCGACGTCTCGTTCAGCCATCCTGCCTCTCTCCACGCTCCGGTCCCAGTGATCCTTTGCGAGAATGACCGCGAGATGTCACGGTCTCGAGGGATAACAAAGTCTCGCGGTCATTCGTGCAAAGGATCACTGGGACCGGAGAGTGGAGAGAGGCAGGATGGCTGAACGGGATGTCGGAAGGTGAGAATAACTATTTTTTTTATTATTTTTTACACCTGATCGCTGGTCTCCCGCCTGGCACACACAGCGATGTGTGCTGGCCAGCGGGAGACCAGCGACCAAAGAAATGTCCAGAGGTTTCTTCCAGCGATCAGCGATACCGGCAGGGTGGCAGCTCGCTGATCGCTGTCACACACAGCGAGCTCGCTGGTGAGATCGCTGTTACGTCACAAAAGTTGTGACTCAGCAGCGATCTCGCTACTGAGATCGCTTAGTGTAACGGGGCCTTTAGCCTTCTTTTTTTTTCAAGCTAAACATTCCCAAATCCTTCACTGTTCCTCGGAGGACATACTTATGACACTTAGAAGAATGGTGTGAGGGCATTAGTGCAAAAAATAGAAAATTTTCAGTTGTGAAGGGGCATGGCTTTTTATTCTAAAATGATTTTGCTATGTTTACAGTAAATGAAATTGTAAAAGCCATTAAATTTTTTGTTAAGTACTAAATAGTGAATGCATACAAATAAGTATGCCTGTTTTTATTATTTGTTTAGCTGAAACTTGAAGGTGTATTAGTATATGCATACTAAGTGTATTATTGCTGCCTTTTTACATTTTTAGTTTGTAGTAAATCCTAACTTCAGTACTTTTGTAAGGAGCTAACATAAGAGTGCATGTTGAGTCTGGCCTTC